>NC_090937.1:345769063-346091948 GCF_040938575.1 Ambystoma mexicanum
TGTTGGATACCGTAGCTGTTGGGGACTAGGACAGCTAGGATGTGGATGGAGGTAGGTGTCAGCCAGTGCTCAATGATGAAGATGGCATCAAGGGCATGTGCAGTGATGAGGATGGTGATGGATGGATGATAGCTGAGCGGATGTTGGTGAGCATCAACTTCCGTGTTGTGGAAAGTGAGGGGTTGTTGATGGGCTTGAGGCTGATGTGGCTACATTGCAGAGTCCATGCCTCAAAGGAGGGGCAATGTTGGTGGTGTTGCCTGGTGATGGTGGGGATCACCTGTGGAGATGGAGGGAGAAAACACATATTGGTGCATGCTGTCTGAGCAGGGGCTCGGCCCAGGGTCCTCCCGGTCTGAACAAGTCCAAACAGGAATTGCCCTTTTCTTCGTCTGCCCTTCAATTCAGACGCCGGACAAAAGACGTCTTTGATCGAAGAGTTAAGAGCAGAAAGGAAGAGGCAGGGCTAAGAATGTAGGTGGGGCTTATGCCAGGTGACCTAGATCCACTTGGACCTGCTCACCAACTGCAAAGGAAAAAAAGGCTGTAGGCCTGCTTAAGAAGGGGAAAAAGGTGGCAAAACAGGAAAGCGCCAACAGTTTAAGGTGATTGACAGGTGGCTGGGGCTTAGGCCACTGTGACGAGGAAGAACACACTTGTTGCACTCTTGACTTTGTATGCTTTGCCAACTACTGCTGTAATACAAAAGGCTATTCCCGAGTGCTTTGTCTCTAAGGCTTCTACTTGTATCACCACTGTGACTTTCCTCAATGTTACTACTATGACAAGGGAGATAACTGCAGAGTGTTTCTTTTGTTTGACTTCTCTTAGTGTTACCACTATGACGAGGGAGATTACTCCAGAGTGTTTCTTCTATACAGGTTTTAACAGAGTCACAACTGTGATGAGGGAGATTACTCCCGTAGTTCTCTTGAGTTTCAAGGGGTCAACTATGTGATGAGGGAGATTACTCATAAGTATTTCCTCTCTTTGGCTTCTCTTGTTATCACTGTGACGAGGGAGATCCCTCCCAATATGCACCTGATTCTCACTACTGTGATGTGGGAGATTACTCCTGAGGCATGTTTTGTTCTTGGCTTTCTGGTCAATGCTGTGACGAGGGAGATCTCTCCTGATGAACTCTTGATTCTCACTACTGTGACGAGGATATACAACTTTGATGCAGTTATATCCTGGCCCCCTCCCGGGTCTCCCATTATGCCTGTTATCTTTTGTCTTGTGGGTGAACGTCACTGGTTCTTCCTGTGGTGTCCAGGCTGCTTCTCTCCACCACAGGACTTCCGAGGCTCAGTCTGCATCTTCTTCCTGGTGGTTTGCCTCTTTCTTTGAGGCTTTGGCAGTATCAGGCCCTGTCTGCGCCCTGTGCACTGCCGTACGTTGTGAGGACCTCCTGTACCCCTTCACGAAGCACTGGATGATGTCGCTCCCACACTGTACAATGGAGCCTGAACTACCTTAACTTTTCCACCTCCATGGGTTAGTCTTCTTTTACTCGACACACTCCTACCCCCAACCGTCCCTACCTCTCTCCATCCCACCTGATCTCTCACCATCACAGCCTGGACTGCACTTTGACTTACACCTTCTGCTGCCAATTCGAATTTTGCTGTTTTTTCTACTGCTACTGCCAAATTGAATTTAAATGTTTTTTCTAGTGCTACTGCCAAATTGAATTTAGCAGTTTTTTCAACTGCTACTGCCAAATTGAATTTAGCTGTTTTCTACTGCTACTGCCAAATTGAATTTAGCTGTTTTTTTCAACTGCTACTGCCAAATTGAATTTAGCTGTTTTCTACTGCTACTGCCAAACTGAATTTAGCTATTTTATCTACTGCTACTGCCAATTGAAAATTGAATGCAGCAGTTTTTTCTACTGCTACTAGCAACTTGAATTTGTTGCTGTACCCTCTCTGTTGCTTTGCTTGCTTTCCTCGTGAACTCGGTTGGCCCAGTAACTGCATTGTGCTACTCTGCCCTGCGCCCTGCTGCTCCTATCCTGATCCTCTTCCCCTGCTCCCCCTCTCTACTTCTCCACTTCACCCATGGCACTCTCTGTCTCTCCTATCTTCTCTAACTGTTTCTTTATCAACTATCCTTCCTTTCTCATTAAGTCTGGCAGGAAGAAGTTCAAAAAGGATATCCTGGTCTATAACACTGGTCTCCCTATCGCTGATACTTAAACGAGCGCTTCCTCCAGACAGACCCTCACCGACATCTTCTTTGTCTTTCCCTCGTCAGATCTATGGACTCTTCATATGATCTCTTTGCTCTCTCCTTTCTCCTATTCTACCATTAATGGTGGCACCCGCTGGGAGGCCCTCCTGGCCCGCTTTGACTCTTCCAAGGTCATCATTAATGTCTACCGGAATGGCACCGTATAGGTCCAAGGCCCGCAGGCTAACCTTCTGCTCTTTGACAGATGCTTCCCACGCCTCATCAATTTCCTTTCATCTCCTGCTGTCCCCTTTCGTCTCCCCGGTTTCCTTGCCTCCTCCCTCTGCCTCCCCCTTGTGACCTTGCCGTCGGTGTCCAGTCATATTTTCGAATGCAATATTTTCGAAAGTCAAAATGTCGAAAATATTCATTCGAAAATAATAATGTCGAAAAACAAAAAAATCGATTTTTTTAAAATTAATGTTAATATAAGGAAAGAGTTATAATATATCAATATCTTATTAAAGAGTAGAATTGGTATATATTTATTTATAGCTTTTTTAAAAAATATGATATTTTTTTTATCTACTATAAACATTTGATCACAAGTTAATGCAATAAATATTGAATTAAACATTTTTTAAAAAATAATTAAAGGTATATCCATGGGGGGTGGGGGGATGGGGAGGAGGGGGGTTGGGGTAGGGGTTTGGTATGGGGGTTGGGGGGGGATCCCCCCATAAAAAAACGTTAGTATTTGTGACATTTTACATTGTTATTTTAGCATTGGTTTTTCGTTTTTTTCCGACATTTTATTTTCGAATTAATGACTTTTTCTATTATATGTATGTAATTTAGACATTTTTGAATTCGACATTTTTTTCGAATTTTTTGCTGTTCGAGTTTTTTTTTGACATTTTGACTATAAACCCTTGCCGTCCCCTCCCTCCTCTCCCAACCCTCCCTCAGGCTCTGTTTATACCTCCTTGTACACCTCCGCAGGGCGTACCTTTGATCTGTACACCTCGCTGGAAGTCCTTCAAGGATGGCAACCTTCTCCATATTGCCACTCTCAACTCTCGCTTTGCCGTCAAACACTCCATTGACATCTGCCGCCTCCTGGAAGAACTTGACCGCAATGTCCTCAGTCTCACTGAGACATGGTTCACAGCCAGCTATAGTCACAAATTTTGACACCCTCCTCCCTGATGGCTACAAGATCCTCTCTGCACCCAGATCCACCCGGTCTGGATGGGGTGTAGCCCTAATCTTCCCGGAGTGGATTTCCTGCCTCCGTCATTCCTATGCAGACCTACTCCTCTTTCAAATGCCTTGTCTGCAGGTATTCCCTCTCTCCTGGCCACTCTCTTACTGTGGCTACTATCTATCAGCCACCTGGTCAGATCACCTCCTTCCTCTCTGAGTGGGCGGACCTCTGCTCCTCCCTCCTGGCCTCAACCACTCAACTCCTCCTTCTTGGTGACCTCAATATTCATCTGGATGCTCCCTGTTCCTCCTCTGGTCTCTTTCATGACTTCTGCAATTCTCTCTCTCTCTCTCTCTCTCTCTCTCTCTATTCTCCCATCTGGCCAGACCCTCTCCACAGGCCACACGCTAGATGTTATCTCCTCTGACCAGCCCTCTCTATCCCTCTGACCACTAGCCAACTCCAACACTGCCACCTACCTTCTTGATCATCCGACCCATGAAACGTGTGTCAGTTGAGGCTTTCACAGCCCTTTCCATGCTCTACTCTTCTCTATCTCTGACACTATGTTCTTGCCCCTGTCATGAGGATCTGCTTGAAGCCCAAAGCCAAGTGCAACTCTTGGTATGATTTCGATCTAGCTACCCTTAAACATGAGTGTAGGGTGGCTGAGAGGAAATGGCGAGAAGAGAGCCCACATCCAAGCCAGCGTTTCTGCGGCAACTAACAACTAACAACATCTAACAACTCGGCCTACCTCTTTAAAATCTGCAAGGAGTTGGCCAACCCTGCTGCAATCTCTACCTCTCTTGTCGCTGCCCAGCACCTTTGCACATCCCTTGCCTCTCATTTCATCTAAAACACCAGGACATCCTGTCCACCCCCTTGTCCTCTCCTCCTGTTCCCCATCTCTATCTGCTAACTCTGACCCTCCTGCTACTCCCCGTCCCTCTTTCTCTTCCTTTCCTCTGTTTCTAGACAAGTCTGATGTTTGAAAGTCTCGTCCAAACAGGTTCTTCCCTGTTCATCTACAACCATTAAGGACCACATTGACACCCTAGCTCCTACTCTGGCCGACTTCTGCAACCTCCCCTCGCCTCTCGAACCTTCCCTTCCCCTCTGAAGCATTCTCTTGTGCACCTCAAGAAACCCACAGCTGACCCCTCATTCCCAGCTAACTATCGCCCGATCTCCATCACTCCGTTCCTGGGCAAACTCCTGGAAAAGCTGGCCATCTCCCAGCTTAATCTTCATACCAATTCTGTTGGTTGTCTCCATGACCATGTCACGACCCTCAGCCATGATCCCCACTGGCAAGCCCATTGGCCAGGTGGAATCAGGGCTCTGATCACTAATAAGGCCTCGCACCCACTTCTCAGGCCCTCTTGGGGCCAGTCCTGGCGCCTTTGGCGCCAGGCTCATCAGTAAGGAAAGACATCTGCTTGAGGAACTACTTTATTTAGGCTTTCAGCCAACATGGAGGCCTCCACATAGCTTGATTCCTAGAGCCAAGCTATGTGGTCTAGTGTTTTGGGTGTGGTGGCCTAGGGACTACTTTACCTGGACTATTTTACATGGGCTATTTAAACCACACCCGAACAAGACAACACGCTTCGCGTTACTTTGCTTCTAGCAACGTGACGCTCACCGTGTCCAGCTTTCTTACGAGCCTGGTGAATTCCGGACCTGCAGAAAAAACCAAGAACATCGTTAGCAGCAGAATGTTACCTGCATTCATCATCCTTCACTGCTCGCAGCTCCTGGGCAGCTCTGTTGGTGGAGTTCACTGCCCAGATCGAAGGACCTGAGAAAGGAGAAAGACGTCATTAAAGGAGGTAGTGGAGACATTACAACCACAAAGCGCTTAAAGACTTAGATAAAGACAAAAAAGCTGGGCTTGTAGTTACAGATGGTCTGTTGGGAGACTCCTTCAAACTTAGTTGGAATACAACAGTTCCCTATTCCTAAAAATCAATATTCTGTCGCAAATCACTGGACCGACGGTAAACCACAGATAAAGCCCTCAAAAATAGTAAAAATGGCATGCAAAAGCATGAAGGAAGGTCCAGGACATTGCGCCTTATTTTAATTTTAATTTATATTTATTCTCATTTGACAATTTTTTCAAAAAAGGTGCCCTTGTTTAATTACACGTGTTTCGGCCACTGAAGGCCTTTTTCAAATTAGGGCTCATATGTTAAACTGAAAAGCATATGCATAACAATGTATTACATCATACATGTTCAAGTTGAAAATAGAGTAAAAAGCATAATTACCAAGAGAGTAGTGGGGAGGGAGGACATACAAACAAGGCGAGAGAGAAGAGACAAATGTTATATTAGTAATGGTTATTACCTGTTTACTATGTACAGTGTATAAACCACGGCGATTACAGGCCAAAACTTACCCACAATGGGGCTCATTGACTTCTTATTCATGGAAAATATAATGGGTTAGATCCCGTTGCTATCTGTTGTGTATCAGAAAAGAAGAAAAGTATAACGTTGTCTTTCAGTTCCAAGATTGAATATATGCTGTGTACTCTACATTCTTATTGCAATTCTCCTACAAATTTCCTTTATATAAGTGCATTCACGTGCGCGTTATACGTTACATTATTAGCTTCTTTTCCAGGCCATTACATTTCAGAGCATATATCCTATTCCTGACCAGATGAATCAATTATCAAATTGTCACTATGTGAGTCAATTGTAACAATACACTTTGCATATCCGTGTATGTTACATTATTATGCTTTTATCTTGTAATGTGCACTAAAGTGCATGCGTGGTATATTCCTCCGTTACGGCACTTAAAAGTTTACAGTCTGCCAGTTCTGCTGTGTCTTATAGGATCAGCAAATTAATGTTACGAGGATGATCCTCTTGTGAAGCGCTGATATATTTTACTTCCACCGGTTAGGCTGCATTATTTAACGTGTTTCATGTGCCGTGCACTTTAGTAAGCGTGCGGTATGTTACTCCATTAAATTATAAGAACGTTCACAGTCTACACAATATAATATGTCCTGTAAGGTCAGAGAAACCACATTTACAGACAATGTCATCCTATTAATGACTAAAGGGCTCGTGCTGCAAGCTATAAGCATCACTTACTTGGCAGGTAGCGAAAATCACATGCGTCGGCTTCACTGTTCTAAGCCGTCGCCATCTTGGGACTATTTTATTAGTTTCCATGGCTACCCGACGCCATGTCCGGCGCCTCGACCTGTTGCCTAGCAACGTACACGTAAAGCTTCGAAACCAATGTGCTCGAGTGCCTCTATTCGCATTCACTCAGGTAGTGAGTGCCGGATGTGTTGCTTCGCCCAAGATGGCGACGGCTTAGAACAGTGAAGCCGACGCTTGTGATTTTCGCTACCTGCCAAGTAAGTGATGCTTATAGCTTGCAGCACGAGCCCTTTAGTCATTAATAGGATGACATTGTCTGTAAATGTGGTTTCTCTGACCTTACAGGACATATTATTTTGTGTAGACTGTTAACGTTCTTATATTTTAATGGAGTAACATACCGCACGCTTACAAAAGTGCACTGCACATGAAACGCGTTAAATAATGCAGCCTAACCGGTGGAAGTAAAATATATCAGCGCTTCACAAGAGGATCATCCTCGTAACATTAATTTGCTGATCCTATAAAACACAGCAGAACTGGCAGACTGTAAACTTTTAAGTGCCGTAACGGAGGAATATACCACGCATGCACTTTAGTGCACATTACAAGATAAACGCATAATAATGTAACATACAAGGATATGCAAAGTGTATTATTACAATTGACTCACATAGTGACAATTTGATAATTGATTCATCTGGTTAGGAATAGGATATATGCTCTGAAATGTAATGGCCTGGAAAAGAAGCTAATAATGTAACGTATAACGCGCACATGAATGCACTTATAGAAAGGAAATTTGTAGGGGAATTTCAATAAGAATGTAGTACTATACACAGCATATATTCAATCTTGGAACTGAAAGACAACGTTATACTTTTCTTCTTTTTTGATACACAACAGATAGCAACGGGATCTAACCCATTATATTTTCCATGAATACGAAGTCAATGAGCCCCATTGTGGGTAAGTTTTGGCCTGTATTCGCCGTGGTTTATACACTGTACATAGTAAACAGGTAATAACCGTTACTAATATAACATTTGTCTCTTCTCTCTCGCCTTGTTTGTATGTCCTCCCTCCCCACTACTCTCTGGGTAATTATGCTTTTTAATTTATTTTCAACTTGAACATGTATGATGTAATACATTGTTATGCATATGCTTTTCAGTTTAACATATGAGCCCTAATTTGAAAAAGGCCTTCACGTGTAAATAAACAAGGGCAACTTTTTTGAAAAAATTGTCAAATGAGAATAAATATAAATTAGAATCGAAATAAGGCGCAATGTCCTGGACCTTCCTTCATGCTTTTGCATGCCATTTTTACGCTTAAAGACTTACCTGGTTGGTTGCTTTTCGGCCGGCATAGCTCCGGAACTCCATCTGTGCTGGAAACTCACCGCGACCTACGAAAAGAGAAAAACACAGGTCAGTGAGGACAAGACATCGCTGCGCTACGCAAAGCGCCTCCTTACCGCATCATAGCGCTATAGTGCGCCATCATCTCCCGGAGAGAACCAGCATATCCAGTTCTCCAAGCGGACACTCCACGCTCCTACAGAGATAAAAAAGAGACATTTAGAACAGAGAAAAGGCATGCAAGAATTACGACGCCATCAATCGCAATAAGACCTACCTGAAAGACACTACAAGGGCAGCGGTTAGTGAAGTAACTGGACTGCCCACGCTCACAAAAGACAACGCGCCCCTGCCCAGAGAGCAGGACGGAGAGTCCACCGATTCCGACAACCAGGCGGAATCCCATCGACACCGAGACCACACAAGGGAATCATTGGGAAGGGCACCAACGACCAACTGGCTGGGTGGCGTCCCCGTGGATACCAGGTGAGCGTAACAGAACGCAAAGCCTCACATAAATAATCCACCTGGGTGCCATGGAAACATCAGAAATCGACCAATTGGCCCAATTGTTGGGGGACCTTCGTGCTGAGATTCATTCAGCCCGACAAGAGGCCAATGCACTCCGGAGAGACCTAATAGTAACCAACGAGCGCACCGACGAAATCAGCAGACAATTCTTGCAATCGCAGGCAGGGCAGACTCTTCTGCCTGCAGGAAATCAACCAATGCAAAATCCTATCTCACCATCTTATACCCCCACACCAGTACAGATCACGTTGCCTGGAATAGTTCCTCTGGCACCACCAGAAAGGTTTTCGGGCGACCCAAGGAAGTATGCAGCATTCATAAATCAGTGTCGTCTTCACTTCCTTTGTCGTCCTGGGGCATTTCCAAATGACCAAGCTCAGGTAGTTTTCATCATATCATATTTGAGTGGAAGTGCAGTGGATTGGTCGGTGCCATTGGTGACCCATAATGATCCGTTGTTACAGGACTATGGGGGGTTCCAGAGAGAAATGGAAAAACTCTTTGCTCGCCATACCCAGGAACAAGCAGTGGATAACAAACTTGTATTCCTCCGGCAGGGAAACCAAGACTTGTTAACATACATTGCGACTTTCAATAGACTGGTTGCTGAAGCCAGGTGGCCAGAAAACAAAAGAACCACGTTATTCCATCGAGGCTTACGAGGCGAATTAAAGGACGTCTTGGCCCAGGTAGTTGATCCCCCCCAGAGACTGTACCGAATTCATAAATCTGGCTGTGCAGCTAGACCATCGGTTGCAGGACCGAAAAGCAGACCGATCCAAAGCAGACTCTCGAGTAGTTTATGTTCGGCCTAAAGACAATGCGTCACGGGGGCCAGACAACGCCGTAGAACACATGCAGATCGGAGGGATACGACCTCCATTAACAAAACAAGAGCGGGATAAAAGAAGACAACAGCAACTTTGTTTGTATTGTGGAAAACCAGGATATTTTCTGAAAGACTGCCCAATAAAACCCCCAAGGAGGACAGTCGGGGCCACAGAAAAGGATGAAGTTAAGGAATCGGAAAACTACCAAGCTCGGCAACCGTAGAGGTCAGTTTGTCGAGTGATGACAAAGAGCCACTGACCTCACACTTTTCCATACCCGTGATCTTAATAAATCACCAACAATCGTCAAAGATGCATGCCGTAGAAGAGTACATTGACAGCAGAGCAGTTGGGAACTATATAGACCAAGAGTTGGCAGCAGAGATGGGGCTTCCTTTGTGTTCGAAGTCTACCAGGGACAAGGTGACTACCGTGGATGGGACAGAAATCGCCTCCGGACCAGTAACCCAGTGCACAGCAGTAGTAACCTTGCTGTGCCAGGATGGACATCGGGAGTGTATTTCGTTCGATCATATAAAGGCACCCCAGTTCTGGTTGATACTAGGGATGCCATGGTTGGTTGCTCACAACTCTTTGATAGACTGGCGGGAATGGAAATTAACCTTCTCCAGCAACTGCTCCCTAACTTGCTACTCTCCTGACCCGGAACCCGACTCCTGTGTCTCTAAGACTTCCAATACTAGAGCCTCTACTCTGGGGGTAACTAATACTTTGCCAGATGAATATCGTGACTTTCAGGACGTATTCCAAAAAGATCAGGCTAACACATTACCACCGCATAGGCCTTATGATTGTCAAATCGACCTTATTCCTGGGACAGAAAGTCCTTGCGGCAGGATCTACGCTCTTACCGAACCAGAAAACCTTCACCTGAAATCCTATTTGGACCAGTACCTTGCAAACAGATTTATCCGCCCATCTAAGTCCCCAGCAGCCAGTCCTTTGTTCTTCGTACCGAAAAAGGAAGGGGACTTAAGGACCTGTATTGATTACTGCGCAATAAACCAGATAACCGTGAAGAACCGCTACCCCTTGCCTCTTATCCCAGAAATGCTAGACTAAGTCAAAGATGCCCAGATCTATACCAAATTAGACCTTCGGGGAGCATACCACCTTGTCCGGGTCAGAAGCGGAGATGAGTGGAAAACCGCTTTCTGTACCAAATATGGCTTATTTGAATATCAAGTCATGCCTTTTGGCTTATGTAACGCTCCTGCAGCGTTTCAATATTTCATGAATGATGTCTTGAGAGAACTGATTGACGTTTGCGCCTTAGTGTACATTGATGACATCTTGGTCTACTCAGCCTCAAAACAAGATCATATCAGGCATGTTCATTCAGTCCTCACCAAGCTCCGCCAACATCGTTTTTATGCAAAGCTGGAGAAATGTTTTGTCCATGTCACCGAAGTAGAATTCCTTGGTTCCATCCTTTCACCGAAAGGCATCAGAATGGACGTACATAAGGTTGACGCTATTCTAAAATGGCCATCACCAACATCTCTAAAGGGGATACAGAGCATGCTAGGCTTTGCAAACTTTTACCGCCTGTTTATCCCAGACTTCTCTCAGGTTGTGCACCCGATCACAGTACTGCTAATAAAAAGTAATACTAAGTTTGCTTGGACTGAGGAAGCAGAAAGAGCCTTTCAGGAACTGAAACAAAGGTTCAACTCTGCTCCAATCCTGCGGCACCTGCGTCCAGACCTCCCTTATGTCGTAGAAACTGATGCTTCCAGTATGGCAATGGGAGCGGTCCTTTCACAGAGGGACCCAGAAACTGGCCAGCTGCATCCTGTGGCCTTCTGGTCAACAAAAATTCTCACCCCCGGAAATTAATTACGCTATCACGGACAAAGAACTCCTAGCCATCAAGTCCGCTTTGAAGGAGTGGCGACACTATCTTCTGGGAGCTAGACACACCATTACAGTGATCACAGACCACCGGAACCTGCAATATCTCAAAACAGCCAAAGCCCAGTCTTCACGCCAGTTACGGTGGGCCCTCTTCTTCTCCGAATATGACTACGTGATCACCTTTCGACCAGGGGTCAAGAATGGGAAAGCTGACGCCTTATCTCGAATGGGCATCGATGAAACGGTGTATACAACTCCAGACCCGGTAACCATCATACCTGAAGACAAACTCTAGGGTATCACAACAGCGTTATCAAAAGCTGAATTACGAAACAAAATTCGACAGTCAATGAACCCGGATGCTTTCCTCGCATGGCAAACTCAAGGAGAACAATATTGCATCAAGGATCAGTTACCCTATTTTAGGGACCGGCTATATGTACCCGAGAAGGAGTTACAACAGCATATCATTTCAGGTTATCATGACTCTCTGATAGATGGACACCCTGGAATCGCTAAAACTTTAGCCAAGGTAAAAATGAACTTTTGGTGGCCTACCTGGTGTAAGGACATTGTCCAGTATGTTCAGTCCTGCGGCATCTGTGCACAAAATAAATCACAGAAACAGAAACCATCGGGTCTCCTACAACCACTGGACATCCCTCCGGCTCCATGGCACACTCTTTCCCTCGACTTTATCACTGATCTGCCACTGAGTCAAGGCTTTAACACCATTCTTGTAATTGTGGATTTGTTCTCAAAGATGGTACATTTTATTCCTCTCAAGGGCCTCCAGGATGCATCCACCCAAAGTATTTCTGGAAAACATTGTCAAGTTGCATGGCTTTCCATCAGTTCTGGTCTCCGATCGAGGCAGCTAATTTGTATTCAATTTTTGGAGAAAATGTTGCGCAATGGCACAGATTGGTTACCGGCTGTCCACCAGTCATCACCCTCAGACAGACGGTCAAACCGAGAGGACCAACCAGACCCTCGAGCAGTTTTTACGGTGCATGATGCACCATGAATTGAGAGATTGGAAGGACTTACTGTGGATAGCTGAGTACGCATATAACAACTCCGTACATTCTAGCACGGGCCAAACACCTTTTTACACCTTGTATGGCAGACATCCACGTACATCAGAACTTGACCTTCCTGCCAGCTTGGAAATGCCTGCAGTAAAGACTCTTCATACAACCATCACTCAGGCGTTCAGAAAGGCGAAGGAACATCTTATTCATGCTAAAGAAAAACAAAAGCACTTCGCCGACCAGCATCGGAAAAAGGCCTCAGACTATCAAGTAGGAGATCAGGTTTGGTTAGCCGCCAAATACGTACCCATCAAAGGGACCCAGAGCTTCCATCCTCAATATTTGGGACCCTATACCATCAAGGTAATTATCAACCCAGCAGCCGTCAAATTGGACTTACCACCTAATCTATGAATCCATCCGGTATTCCATGTGTCCCTCTTAAAACCTATGCAACTCGGTACATGACTCAAGACACCACCTCAACCTATACTAATAGATGGAGAACCAGAATTCGAAGTCAAGGGCATCCTGTACTCTAGAGCCAAGTTATATTATCTCGTCGACCGGAAGGGGTTTGGGCCTCAAGATAGATCCTGGGAACCCAGTGAGAACATCCATGCACCACGTCTGATCAAGAAGTTTCATCAGAACTTCTCAACTAAACCTGGACCAGGCAGGAGACACACCTTGGGAGGGGCCTTGGGGGGGAGTGCTGTCACTACCCTCAGCCCTGATCCCCACTGGCAAGCCCATTGGCCAGGTGGAATCAGGGCTCGGATCACTAATAAGGCCTGGCATCCACTTCTCAGGCCCTCTTGGGGCCAGTCCTGGCGCCAGAACCAGCATATCCAGTTCTCCAAGCGGACACTCCGCGCTCCTAGGGAGATAAAAGAAGAGACATTTAGAACAGAGAAAAGGCATGCAAGAATTACGACGCCATCAATCGCAATAAGACCTACCTGAAAGACACTACAAGGGCAGCAGTCAGTGAAGTAACTGGACCGCTCGCGCCCACACAAGACAACACGCCCCTGCCCAGAGAGCAGGACAGAGAGCCCACCGATTACGACAACCAGGTAGAATCCCATCAACACCGAGACCACACCAGGGAATCATTGGAAAGGGCACCAACGACCAACTGGCTGGGTGGTGTCCCCATGGATACCAGGTGAGCGTAACAGACCATCAGTCTGGCTTTATAGCTGCCAGAAGCACATAAACTTCACCTGAACATCCGTAAAGGTCTGTACTCCAACTGTCACGCTCACCTGATTCCCACGGAGGCGCAGGTCTGGCTTTGAGTGCTGATGCTTCTTCAATGGTGAAGCGCAGGACTCTGAAGATGGACTCACTGGCTCGCAGGAATATTCCCCTGTGCGTGAAAAGGGAGTATTACCTACTGACGGAATAATGCTCAAGCCTCCCACTCCCTTCCAACCCTCCACGATACCCTTCCTCGATTCCCCGTGAAGTCTCACCTTAGGGTCTGGAAGGATGAGTTCGCCATCCTGCTTCTGATGCACGGGCGCGTTGAAACCCAGTTACTTCACTGGATTGAGGTTTGATGGGAGTTCAAATAAGCTTGACTATTCAGGTAAGGCGCTGTAAGAGTTCTGTAGCAAGTTCAAAAGTTCAAGCTTAATAATAATGTTCATTGTCTTATTGCAGCAAGCGCTAACGCTTATGTCTTTTTCCCCTTAGGGGCCGGGGTTCGGAATGCCGGAGATATGGCGCCGACCCGAAGTGAAACGTGCAGTTCCAGTAAATGACAGGTAAGTTCTGGATGAGCGTTCGGGTAATGTCTTTGCATTCGCTCATTCAATGTCTTTGTCTTTTTTCCCCATAGCGGCCGGGGTCCGGAATGCCAGGAAGCAGCAGGACCCGAAATGAAATGGGAATGACCCAACAGGTAAGTCTTAGAAGGAAACTGAGCTTTTCCTATTCCCTTCCTTCTCTCACCTTGTTTTATTGTCTTTTTCTCTCTAGGCTCTGGGAAGTGGCTGCGGATCTGGATGATCGCTGCTGAAGATGGAGGTGCCCAGGAAAGGTGAGTGAAATGCAGCGCTGCAGCGATCGAAGCGAAATGCTTTTAAAATGATGTCTTCCCTTTCAGGATTGTCGGTGTGATGTCTCCGTGATGCAGCTTTAGCAGGTAAGGTCTTCTTTCTCTCCAATTTTCTCTTAGCAGGTGACCCAGGATGCTGACAGGCGTGGCTGAAGTCCAGATGCAGGAGCTGACACGGTGAGCGTCCAGCTGCGAGGAGCAGAACAACGCGAAGCGTGAGTTGCTGATCGGGCGTGGTTTAAATAGCTTTGGAAGAAGTTCCAGGTATGTATCCTTCCACCGATCAGGTATGTATCCTTCCCTGACCACACCCAGGGGAAAGTAGTCCCACAGGTAAAGTAGTTCCATTCAGGCCTCAAGAGGGCCTGGATGTAGCATCATGGTCTGCATCAGGTAAGTGCACATTAAAACACTTGAACACATGTCTAGCTTTATGAGCCTGGCGCCTAAGGCGCCAGGACAGGGGTCCAACATGAGCCTGGTGCCTAAGGCGCCAGGACTGTGTCCAAAGGGCCCCAGCTTGGGCCCGCTGGCACTTCCCTGGGGGAAATGATGCCTGCCTCTGGGGTTGCTGGGTCGGACCTGGCTCCTTGGTGGTAGGCATCATAACAGTACCCCCCTCAAGGTCCCTCCCAAGGTTGTTCCCTCCGGGGGTTTTGGCTTGTTCGGAAATCTCCGGTGGAACCTTTGTATTAATCGAGGTGCGTGAACATGGTTACTAGGCTCCCACGATCTCTCCTGAGGTCCATATCCCTTCCAGTCAACAAGATAGAAGAGTTTGGACTTTAACACCTTGGAGTCTAAAATGTCTTTAACTTCGAATTCTAATTCCCCTTCAATTTGAACTGGGTCTGGAGGCTTGGACAGTCGGGTCCCTGGTTGTACTGGCTTCAAAAGTGATGCATGAAAAACTGGATGAATACGCATGTTAGACGGTAAATCCAGTTTAAAGGCCACGGGATTGATTATAGCCTTGATGGGATAAGGTCCTATGAATCTGGGATTGAAGGTTCGCGGGCCCTTGAGGGGTAAATGTTTCGTTGCTAGCCATACCTGATCTCCTACTTGGTAAGGAGGAGTTTTACTTCGGTGCAAATCAGCGTTTTCTTATTATACTTTTTCTTGGCTTGCTGTAAATGAGTTGCAGCTTCTTTGAAGGCTCGGGTTATTGTGGAATGCAGATGATTTACTGCGGGCATTTCCAGGGTCAGAGGTGGATCTAGATCAGAGGTCCGAGGATGGTGACCATACAAAGTATAAAAAGGAGTTTGTCCGGTTCCAGAATGCACTGAATTGTTGTATGCATATTCTGCGATCCAAAGGATGTCTTTCCAATTTAACTCGGATTGGTGTAACATGCACCGAAGATATTGCTCGAGAGTCTGATTGGTTCTTTCGGTTTGTCCGTCGGTCTGGGGGTGGTGGCTGGTGGATAGCCGCACATCTATTTGTGCTAGTTGGCAACACTTCTTCCAAAAATGGGAGATAAATTGACTTCCACGATCCGAGACTAATATGGAAGGGAAACCAAGTATGCAAACTATATTCTCCAGAAATTCCTTGGCCAAGGTCGAAGCTGAAGGCAAACCTTTTAAAGGGATAAAGTGGGCCATTTTGGAGAATAGATCCACAATTGCAAGGATAGTGTTGTAACCAGCACAAGGAGGCAGGTCAGTTATAAAGTCCATTGACAAGGTGTGCCATGGTTCCGGTGGAATATCCAAGGGTTGAAGTAGGCCGGCTGGCCTTTTCTTTTGACCCTTGTTTTGGGTGCAAATTCCGCAAGACAATACAAAAGACTTTATGTCTTTTCTCCAAGAAGGCCACCAGAAATGGCGTTTGATTTTTTCCTCCGTTTTAGCGATACCAGGGTGTCCTTCCATTAATGATTCATGATGATGGGCAATAACAAGTTCTTGCAATTCTTTACTAGGCAGAAACAACCGCTCCTGGAAGTAGGGTAAGTCATCCTTAACGGTGTAATGAGGACCCTTTCGACTCCATTCCAGTAAGGCTGAAGAGTCTAGAAGTTGTTTTACTTGCGTTTGGATGTCCTCAATAGTTTGCAATGAAGTTAGGCCTAAGATTCTTTGTTCAGGTATGATTGGCACAGGTTCTAAACTCGAATTGGGTTCTTCCATGCCAATCCGGGATAAGGCGTCCGCTTTACCATTCTTGCAGCCAGGGCGATAGGTAATTACAAAATCAAATTCCGCAAAGAATAGAGCCCATCGGAGTTGTCGTGAAGATTGAGCTTTGGCCGTCTTTAAATACTGTAAATTTCTGTGGTCCGTAATTATGATGATGGTGTGTCTTGCCCTGAGAAGGTAGTGACGCCAAGCCTTGAAAGCAGATTTAATAGCCAGTAACTCTTTGTCGGTAATTGCGTAGTTGATTTCAGGAAGAGAAAATTTCCTGGACCAAAAGGCCACAGGGTGTAGTTGGTTAGTTTCTGGGTCTCTTTGCGACAGGACAGCTCCCATGGCCGAACTGGATGCGTCGGTTTCCACAATGTAAGGGAGATCTGGGTGCGGGTGCTTCAATATAGGTGCAGAGGTGAATTTGGTTTTCAGGTCCTGAAAGGCTTGTTCGGCCTCAAGAGTCCATTCAAAGCGTTTGTTTTTCTTTAGGAGAGCTGTGATGGGTTGGACTGTTCGGGAAAATTCCAGGATGAATCTTCGATAGAAATTGGCGAAGCCGAGCATGCTCTGAACTCCCTTCACCGAACTAGGAGATGGCCATTTGAGGATGGCGTCCACCTTTCGCGAGTCCATTCGGACTCCTTGAGGTGTCAGGATGAATCCGAGAAACTCCACTTCTGTGGTATGAAAAACGCTTTTTTCGAGCTTTGCAAATAGTCTGTGCTGGCACAATTTCTCAAGAACTGCCCTAACATGTTTTCTGTGATCGGATTCTGAAGAAGAGTACACCAGGATGTCGTCAATATAAACAATGACACAGACGTCGATAAGTTCCCGAAGAACATCATTCATAAAGTACTGAAAGGCGGCAGGTGCATTGCACAAACCGAAGGGCATCACCTGATATTCGAAGAGCCCAAATTTGGTGCGGAATGCAGTCTTCCATTCGTCGCCTTCTTTTATACGCACCAGATGATAAGCTCCTCGGAGATCTAACTTGGTGTACACACAAGCGTCTTTCACCTGGTCGATAAACGCAGGGATCAGGGGCAGAGGATAACGACTCTTAATCGTTATTTGATTTAGGGCGCGATAGTCTATACATGTTCTAAGGTTGCCCTCTTTTTTTGGCACGAAGAACAGAGCTGAGGAGACAGGAGACTTGGACGGGCGAATAAAACCATTGGCTAGGTACTGATCTAAATACTGACGCAAATGTAGGTTCTCAGGTTCCGTAAGAGCATAAATCCTACTACAAGGTAGTTGAGCATTGGGTATCAGATCGATTTGGCAATCATAAGACCGATGGGGAGGTAACGTGTTAGCCTGTTCCTTCTGAAAAACGTCTTGGAATTCTTGGTATTCTGACGGTAGCTGTACAGGGGTGGAAGTTGCTGAGGCTAGACCCATAACTGGATTTCTTGGGTAACAAGCTGGTTCACAATCAGGAAAACTTATCTTCTTTGCTCGCCAGTCAATTCTGGGATTATGTGTTTCTAACCAAGGAATTCCAAGAATTACTTGAAATTGTGGGGCCTTGATCACATCAAACACGATTGCTTCCCGATGTCCATCCTGACCCACCAGTGTCATTTCAACAGTGGAATGCGTTACAGGCCCTGAGGCTATTTCGGTTCCATCTCCTGTAGTAATGACATCTTGGGTTACTTTCGGGCAGAGAGGGAGCTTAATCCTGGAAGCCAATTCACGGTCTATGTAATTTCCAATAGCTCCACTGTCAATGTATGCTTTTATAGCATGCAACAGCTGAGGCTGTTTTGGGTCCACGAGCACCATTGGCATGACAAAATGCGAGGTCAAAGAGTTTGTTTTCAAGCTCGGCAAGCGGACCCCTACGCTTGTCGGGCTAGGTTGTTTCCCGAATCAGGTGTCAATAAATCGTTATCAGTGGCTCCAACCACCTTCTTAGGTGGTTTAACCGGCCAATTTCGAAGAAAGTGACCGGAAGTCCCGCAATACAGGCAAAGTTGCATTTGCCGCCTTCTCTCTCGTTCCTTCTGCGTTAATGGTCCTTTAACACCGCCGATTTGCATAGGTACGGATACGTCAGTACTCTTGGAGTTAGTGTGGGTTCTGATCGGTACTCGGGTTTCGTACTTGAACCGATCTGCTTTTCTATTTTGAAGTCTGTGATCAAGTTGAACCACCAAGTCTATGCAGTCTGCGCAGACCTGGGGTGGATCTACTATCTGAGCTAGAACATCCTTAAGCTCTCCGCGCAGGCCTCGATGAAACAATGTGCTCCTTTTGTTTTCTGGCCATCCAGTTTCCACAACCAGTCTATTAAAGGTGGCAACGTAGGAAAGGAGATCCTGATTACCTTGTCGTAAGGATAGCAGTACGTTATCAAGGGCCTGTCCTTGAGGGTGTCGAGCAAACAATCTTTCCATGCTGGCCAGGAAACCCTGAAAATTCTGGAGAATGGGATCATCCTGATTTACCAATGGAATAGACCAATCGCCAGCACTGCCACTGAGGTAAGATAGTATAAAGGCTACCTTGGTCTGGTCGTTAGGGAAGGCCCCGGGTCTGCATAGAAAGTGTAAACGACATTGGTTCATAAAGACGGCATATTTCTTGGGATCCCCCGCAAAACGTTCAGGCGGGGCCAAAGGCATGTGTCCAGGTAGATTGATTTGTACCGGGTTATTCAAACCCATTGATGTGGAAGTACCTCCGGAATTAGGTAAAGGAGTGTGCCCTGCCTGGGCCTGCAATAACCTTTTGGCCAGGTCATCTGTTCTTTCCTTGGATAGGATCAGTTCTCTTTTGAGAGCGTTAGTCTCCTGGCGGGCTGAGTGCACTTCTGCCCGTAATTCCCCCAAAAGCTGGGCCAGCTGATCTGTCTCGGAAGTCTCCATAGCGCCCGGGTGGAAAATTGTGGGTAGGCTTCGCGTTCTGTCACGCTCACCTGATTCCCACGGAGGCGCAGGTCTGGCTTCGAGTGCTGATGCTTCTTCAATGGTGAAGCGCAGGACTCTGAAGATGGACTCACTGGCTCGCAGGAATATTCCCCTGTGCGTGAAAAGGGAGTATTACCTACTGACGGAATAATGCTCAAGCCTCCCACTCCCTTCCAACCCTCCACGATACCCTTCCTCGATTCCCCGTGAAGTCTCATCTTAGGGTCTGGAAGGATGAGTTCTCCATCCTGCTTCTGATGCAGGGGCGCGTTGAAACCCAGTTACTTCACTGGATTGAGGTTTGATGGGAGTTCAAATAAGCTTGACTATTCAGGTAAGGCGCTGTAAGAGTTCTGTAGCAAGTTCAAAAGTTCAAGCTTAATAATAATGTTCATTGTCTTATTGCAGCAAGCGCTAACGCTTATGTCTTTTTCCCCTTAAGGGCCGGGGATCGGAATGCCGGAGATATGGCGCCGACCCGAAGTGAAACGTGCAGTTCCAGTAAATGACAGGTAAGTTCTGGATGAGCGTTCGGGTAATGTCTTTGCATTCGCTCATTCAATGTCTTTGTCTTTTTTCCCCATAGGGGCCAGGGTCCGGAATGCCAGGAAGCGGCAGGACCCGAAATGAAATGGGAATGACCCAACAGGTAAGTCTTAGAAGGAAACTGAGCTTTTCCTATTCCCTTCCTTCTCTCACCTTGTTTTCTTGTCTTTTTCTCTCTAGGCTCTGGGAAGTGGCTGCGGATCTGGATGATCACTGCTGAAGATGGAGGTGCCCAGGAAAGGTGAGTGAAATGCAGCGCTGCAGCGATCGAAGCGAAATGCTTTTAAAATGATGTCTTCCCTTTCAGGATTGTCGGTGTGATGTCTCCGTGATGCAGCTTAAGCAGGTAAGGTCTTCTTTCTCTCCAATTCTCTCTTAGCAGGTGACCCAGGATGCTGACAGGCGTGGCTGAAGTCCAGATGCAGGAGCTGACACGGTGAGCGTCCAGCTGCGAGGAGCAGAACAACGCGAAGCGTGAGTTGCTGATCGGGCGTGGTTTAAATAGCTTTGGAAGAAGTTCCAGGTATGTATCCTTCCACCGATCAGGTATGTATCCTTCCCCGACCACACCCAGGGGAAAGTAGTCCCACAGGTAAAGTAGTTCCATTCAGGCCTCAAGAGGGCCTGGATGTAGCAGCATGGTCTGCATCAGGTAAGTGCACATTAAAACACTTGAACACATGTCTAGCTTTATGAGGACAGGGGTCCAACATGAGCCTGGCGCCTAAGGCGCCAGGACTGTGTCCAAAGGGCCCCAGCTTGGGCCCGCAGGCACTTCCCTGGGGGAAATGATGCCTGCCTCTGGGGTTTCTGGGTCGGACCTGGCTCCTTGGAGGTAGGCATCATTACACCAAACTTGACTCTAACGTCCCTTCTGTCCTCATCTTACTCAATCTCTCTTCTGCCTTTGACACGGTCAACCATTCCATCCTGCTCAACCGTCGCTGTGATAACCTGGGTATCACCGATCAGGCCCTGGCCTACCTGACTTCTTTTCTCTCTGATCAACCCTCCCAGGTCAAATTTTTAAAATGTTTTAATTTATTTATTTGCATTTTTAAAGCACTTACACAACCCGCGGGCATCAAGGCGCTGTTACAGCAATGGTTACATACTTTTTTTTTGTCTGTGTATTTATAACGCACTTAAATACCAAGAGGTTTCTAAGCGTGGACTCGAGGATCGAACCTGTGTTCGTCTTGCTTCCAAGACGAACACGTTGCCGCTGAGCTATCCTCCCGGGCCTCCAACTTGGGTCCTTCCTTTCATCTATCTAGCTCTCTACCTGGGGTGTTCCCCAGGAGTCTGTTCAACCAATACCTGGCACCCCTTGCCCACTGCATTGCCGCTCCGTGCTCCAATCTTCAGTGCTATGCGGATGACACTTAGCTCGTTTTCAGGAGTGGTGTGCCGCCAACAATCTCTGCCTCCATGCCAGTAAAACTGAGATTCTCCTCATCGGCACAACTGCCCCTCCTTTCCTGTCACTCTCTGGCCTGCCTCCCTTGGCCCTCTCGCTGCTCCCACCTGCGAGGCTAAGAATTTGGGTGTCATCTTCGACTCCACACTCTCCTCTTCTCCTCACATCTCTGATGCCTCAAAGAAGTCAAACTACCACTACTACTTCTGGCTGGGGATTGGAAACCGAGCGCAATTCTCTATCCCCTTTCATTATCTTCTACTTTTCACTATAGATATGAACTATATCATCTCAGTTTTGTGATTATTCTTGTGGCCCAATTTCATTATTTCAGGTTCGAGCTTATAAATGTAATGCATCAAACACAATTGTGGATTGCAGGGGGGTGGCCTGGTGGCAGGTTAACATCCAATCTGTGTTTACGGTCTGGGACAATGGAATTGGGGCAGCTGATGTCGCTGATGTCGGAAATGCATTGGTGGGATGGTGCGCATCACCTGCCATTGGCCCTCTGGTTGCAATGTTGCTTAGCAACTAGGGCCTCTGGTGTTGATAGTACAGTAGGCAGTGATAACAGCCAACTCAAAGCTGTATGCATCTTTTCATCTCCAAATACCTTGGCAGGATTTCACCCTTGGAGTTTCCCAATTCATTATGGTTACAAAGTATACCTTTCTGTTGCATGGCTCAGTAGGAATATAGAATACACAGGTATATAGAATTAATCCTCGCTCTTTCTCCAACAGAGAGACAATGAAGTGTGCCGGTCCGGTAACAACGGTTACCGCACCGGCACACTCTGAGTCTGCCTGCCGGAGTTGCTGTGCCCGACAGGCCTGACCCTCCCGGGCACAGTGGTCACGGTAGGCAGACTTTCACGGAAGCACCAGCACCGTTCTTAACGGTGCTGGTACTTCCGTGTTCCCCACTCCCATAGAGTCCTATATGTTGTTACCCATTCTCATAGGGAATGGGGAACAACATTTTACCAGAACCTGACTTCGCGGACCGCCGGTGTTGTAATGCCCCAGTGTTTCCGGCAAGCCAGGCGCCAGTAAAATGTACAAGTCTGGCGGCAAGCTGCTGGTTTTACCGGCACCGTCACCGCCAGACTTGTAAGGAGGCCCAATGAGTTGCAGCTCGTCTCACTGCTCTACTTGCTCTCCATCCGATTTCTTATCACCTGGTCTTCTGGATACTGGTGTCAAAAGTGCAGACCAGATCTTAAAATGTAGAATGTTCTTTATCGTGCATGATACTTTGTCCCAAAGAAAATATGTCCTGCCCATGGAGCGCTCTGCTCACCTCTAGTTTCACTGCTAAATGGTTCACTTGCAAGCACTCAGCTCAGCTTTACATAATTAGACAGCCATGGTGCAAACTCTGAAAATAAAGGATGTTTATTTAAAAATAACTGGCGGGTCAGCGATCTGAGGCCACAGGAATATTTTTTGAAAAGGCTATTTATATGAAGAATCAGACGAGATCAAGGAAATGGAGAACATTTCTTACCTGTAACTCCTGTTCTCCAGCATTGGTATCTTTCATAGATTCACATGCTAAGAATATTCCCCGGCATCAGGCTGGAAATCCTTGGCTACCTTTTGATTTCCCTTGCTAAAGCAAGAAAAACTTCAATTTTGTAGCCTAACACCCTTATTATTGGTGGTTTTGGTCCCAGCCATTGGGACCTCGAGTAGCTGGAGACTAGACCCTCTTCCCCCTTTTCCCTTCAGATTCTGATGCCATGGTGATCGCCACCCAAAGGGCGAATACGGTTTTTACCTAACAGGGTGGAAGGAGGGCACATGTGAATCTATGAAAGATACCAATGCTGGAGAACAAGAGTTACAGGTAAGAAACGTTCCCCTTCTCCGGCATTGGATCTCTCATAGATTCACATGCTATGAATAGATTCTATGTCAAGACGGAGGCGAGCATTAAACTTCATCTTTATTCTCTACTCTCCAGTAGTTTCAACAAATATAACTTTGTAAACTTTTAATTAATTTTTTTTTTTCAAATCCCATCAATCCTGTAGTCTCCTAGTCTCTGGCCATGTGACCTAGTCCTTCCTGTTCCTCTGTCCTTCCTCTTCTTTTCCTGCTCTCCACAAGATAAGTACCTATTTATCTTAGCTCCGTAATATTCGCTTGACAAAACATGTTTTATGCCATTAATGTAATGGGAATTGTACACCAGGGACTATAATAGAATAAACATGTATAGTAGAGCGCGCAAGCGTTAGTGTTTTAGTTTGAAGGGGATTCAGAGGCCCCGTGTCGTAATACACGACACCTCAGGAGCCTACCGTACCCCCTAGCAGAGCGCGAGTTCGCAACCCCAACCCTTGGAAGGGCGGAGCTCTACGCAGGCGGGAAACTTCCTGTGAGCCGAACAAACGGCCACGCACAGCGAATGCGCCAATAGCGAAGCCTCCTACGCTACGGGGGCGTGGCTTTAGACAGCGGAGCCGCTCGATTATAGTGTATTACCAGGCAAATAAGAAAGATATATCCTGCAAACATACATACTGTATAAGGTGCAGCCTCAAGCAAAGTCAATCTGTGGACGCGCCACTACACCTAGACAGGTATTGATTAAGGCACCAACCAGCACAATGTCGAACTTCGAGTGGAGTGAAGAGGAGCAGGAGGCAGTCTACCAAGAAGACCTAGCCTATAGCTTCAAAGAAGTGCTGGGAGATTCACTGACAGAGGCAGTAGCCCAGGGAGTGCAGCCTTTACAAGAAAGGCTAGATACATAGAGCTATTCCTGAGCTATTCCTGAGCCAGAGCTATTCGCGTCCACAAGGGCAACGTTTGACTACTCTAAGGGGTGTAACAGGGCCCGGAAGAGCAAGGACTCTTCTGACCCCCCGGGCCAACCGACAGGGGCGAGTACAGGAGCCCCAGATGCTATGGACGCGTTGCTCAGACTAAAGGAAGTGTTCATGAAAGATTCCCAGGTGCCGAGCCTCCGGACCCCCTACCCAGGGGATGACAATATGGGTGGTACAGAGGAGGAACCCCCAGAAGGCTTCCCAGACGAGGAACTGCCGAAATCCCCCACATCCACTCAAGCGGATGCAGATAATGAAGGGGATGAGGGGAGCCAACCTCCACCAAAGAAAAGGCAACGAAAACTCCACCACCTAGAGGAGGACGAAACGGCGGACATGTTCCAACCGGAAGAAATCAGAAATCCGAGATCCTCGGAGTGGGTGCCATCGCCGAGAGTGGCGAAATACATGACGCAGAGATTGAAGAAAGCTCTCGAAAAAGAGGTCAGACAAAGACTGAGGGCTGAATGTCCACGACCAGACCTGCCGGGCAAAGTCGCGGAAGCCCCGGAATTGGACCCTAAAATGTTGTTGTTCATCTCCAAATCGAACAGAAACCCGAGGAACGGCATAGACTGCTCCTGGAGAAGCTGCCAGGAAAAACTCCTCGACCTAGCAGGTCCGCTAGATAAAATAATGGACCTAGCCGAACAAGCCAGAGATACAGGCGAGGAGGTGGACCCAGGAGTGCTAGCGAACTGGGCCCAACGGGCTGTATGCATTCTAGGAAACACGAACTGCGCGATTTCATCGGAACGCAGGGGAGGCCTCCTTTTGAAAATCGACCGGAAACTAGGAGATCTGTCATCATATGAAGCCGGCGAGGCAGCGCAGGGCCTATTGTTGGGAGAGTCTTTTGGTAAGGAGATGGGGAGGTCGATACCAAACATCCAGAAGGCCTCAGTACAACAGAAACCAATACTGGGAATCCAGGCAGCCTGATACCTTCTTTCCCCCGAGAGGCCGCTTCTCTAGAGGAAGGCGAAGCAGAGGACAGGGAAGAGGACAAAACTTCCCCACAGGTGAGAAACTTTACATATCCACCAGTAGGGGGGAGGACAGCTATATTTTGGGAAAACTGGCGCTTGCTTTCCAGCGACACTTGGGTCCTTCAAACAGAGAAAGGCATGTGTATAGAATTCACAGAAACCCCCATTCAGGACCAGGCGCCACGCCCCGTAGTCACGACGCAGACAGAGAAAGAGCTGCTAGACTCGGAATTACGAAGCTTAGCAGAGAAGCGGGTGATCGAACCATGCATTGCGCCACCAAGGTTTGTGAGCAACATGTTTCTGGTTCACCGAAGAGACAAAGTGAGACCAGTGATAAATCTAAGGCACATGAACAGCTGGGTGGCCTACAACCACTTCAAAATGGAAGGAATCCACCAGCTCAGGGATACGCTCAGACAGAACGACTGGTTGGCGAGGATAGACTTGAAAGACGCCTACCTTACGATTCGTGTACAGAGGAATTTCCGTCCATTCCTAGCATTTGACTGGGACAGGCAATTATGGCAGTTCGCAACGATGGCTCTCCTCTGCGCCGTGGGCATTCACGAAAGTGATGAAGCCGGTAGCCGCAGCAATCAGAGGGAAAGAAATTTGCATGATTATATATCTAGACGACATCCTACTGATGGCCGACAGCAGAGAGACTCTAGTCTACCAGACCGACTGGGTAGTACACCTCTTAACTTCTCTAGGTTTCCTAGTGAACAGGGAGAAGTTGGAGATGGCTCCGGCGAGGAGGATAGAATTCCTGGGGTTTATTATAAACACCAGGTCGGCGACAATAAAACTCCCAAACAAAAAGATCAGAGACATAAAGAGAGAAATAAGAGCATGTCTCAGCAAAACGAGCATATCACTCCGCACTATAGCGAGAGTGGTAGGATTACTAGCAGCATAAATACAAGCAATCTTCCCAGGGCCATTACACTACCGAGCCCTTCAGAGGCTGAAGATACGGTATCTTCAGCAAGGCCTACACTACCACCAACTGGTACTCTTAGATCAAGAGTCCAGGACAGAGTTAGAATGGTGGTTAGCGAACATGGAGGCCTGGAGCGGCAGAGCCATCTTCGTCGACCTGATAATAGAATCAGACGCCAGCAGAGCAGGCTGGGGAGCCCGGTGCGAGGATCTCCAGACAGGAGGGAGATGGAGTGCATCGGAACTCCAATTACACATAAACTGTCTACAGTTTCTAGCCGGATCCTTTGCGATCAGGGCATTTACGAAAGGGAAAGTGAACTCCTGTATCCTGCTAAAAATAATATAAGGTCAGATTTCAGCCGGGCAGAAGAGACCAAGACGTACTGTTTCTTTTACTCACACTTTCTTAGTGTGCCCTTCTTTTCCAATGACATGGGACATTGTATTTTCTAGATAGTGTTCACGAGCACAAATTACTAACCCACATCCCATGTCACAAATATTACTCTCCAGTGAATATCTAACTATGTACATGATTTTATGACACTATGGTTTGTAATGCAAAGTAATTATGCAAAGTAACCTTTGAACTACTGCATAAAAAAAGAAAATAAACAGCTTACAATAACAAGCTAAATGAAAAATTAAAAATTCGTTCCATATACTGTTTGAGTTATGTGTTTAGTACCAGCTATCATGTTAGTTTGCTTAATGGTTGCCTAGAATGACATGTGCTCCCATTAGGGTCAATATAAATCAGTGTACTCCTAACTAGTTGCGTACACCCCTTAGACTCACAGAGGGGAGGACAACCCCCTTGTTACAGCTTCTCCAGCCCTCCAGTCCTTCCCGCCTCAGGGCAGCCTCTTTTCGTTATATTTTTTTTTTTTTTTTCCTGCTAAAAATGGACAACATTTCGGCAGTCAAATACATCAACCATTTAGGAGGGACAAGGTCCAAATTGCTGGCGGAAATAGCCAAGGATTTCTGGCATTCCTGCCTAGAATCATGGATCTCGGTGGTAGCCGAATACTTAACAGGTTCGTTAAATGTAGTAGCGGACTGGAACTCCAGACATCTCTCAGACTCCAGTGACTGGATGCTGGATCGGACGATCTTTCAGAAGCTGGACAGGATCTGGGGCCCAATATTCACAGATCTGTTTGCGTCCAGACTGAACGCTCAGAAAGAGAGGTTCCGCAGTTGGAGATTGGACCCAGCGGCAGCCGGAGTGGACGCTTTCCTGCAAGATTGGAGGGAGCACATGCTTTACGCTTTTCCCCCATTCATAATGATGAACCGAGTACTAGCAAAGGTACGCAGAGATCCAGCGGACCGGATAGTGATAGCTCTGATCTGGAAATCCCAAGTATGGTTCCCAGCACTCATGGAACTATTGGTGGATTACCCGAGAATATTGCCCCAAGGAGAACACCTCCTCACGGACCCAGCTGGGTCATCTCACCCTCTGAGAGTGAAGGGTACACTGCCATTGATGGTGTGCAGGATAGCAGGAGACGCTGGAATCTCCTGGGCATTTCGTCACAAGCTGCAAGTCTCATCGCAGAGTCATGGGCTCCATCAACTCGAAGTAACTATGACGCAGCTTGGAACAAGTGGTCGACATGGTGCAGAAGGAGAAATATTCATCCCGTTTCTGCCCCTCTAGTTGAGATCTTGAATTTCCTAGCGGAACTCCTCCAGGACGACAAAGCATACAGAACAATAGGGGTATACAGATCTGCGATATCAGCAGGTCACCAACCCGTGGAAGGAGTACCGGTGGGAGAGAACATAGCAGTAATTCGGCTACTAAGAGGAATAAGATTCAGGAAACCACCGCAGCCGAAATATGAATCTTTATGGGACGTAGCAGTAGTATTGAAACTATTTGCGGACTGGCCTGACAACAAGTATCTGTTCCCTAGGACAACTATCCGAAAAACTAGCCATGCTACTATGCTTGGTGTCATGCAGGAGAGTAGCTGACGTGAGAGTCTTAGAAGTGAATAGGAGAACGTACGGGCCGGAAGGCGTGACATTCAGCTTAGCCAAAAGAACTAAAATGGATTCTAGCACCATCACATACCCGTACATGCAGGAGCGCCCGAAATGGTGCGTAGCGGCATGTATAAAGGAATACGAAAATAAGACAGCCAAACTAAGACCGGCAGGGACGACTCAATTATTAATTGCTCGCAGAAAGCCACACAGAGGAGTAGCAACAGCCACCATAGCGCGGTGGGTCAGAAACATTATGAGTTTAGCAGGCGTAGACATGACAAGATTCGGGGCACACTCAGTAAGAGGAGCGATGGCCTCAAAAGCACTAGGACTAGGTGCAACATTACAAGACATCATGAAAGCCGCAGACTGGGCTAGTGATACGACATTCAGAATGTTCTACTGCCGACCTATTAATGCAATGGCAGGAGTAGTAGTAAGAAGCTTTGAACAAGCTTAATGCTCGCCTCCGTCTTGACATAGAATGAAGATTCCCCCTGCTAATAGCGCAGGGAGCTCTTGATTCTATTAAAGACAAGGAGGCGATCATTAAATTCCCATCCCGAATACACAATGAATGCAATGAGGAAATACATGTTGTGAAGTACTGTTGATAATTAACATGACTATTTCTTCCAGAATAGGGTGTGGGGATGAGCAAAAGAACAGCTGAAAGTCCGAATAAGAGCAGGTCACCTAGAACACCTTCGAAAGCTCGTATGGGAGAGATCGAACTGGTACAAAGCAGGAAGTTCAGCAAAAGTTCAACAGTTGAGTGTGCAGTTAAAGAGAAAGGACAAGTTCAAGCAGTCAAAGAAGAGGAAGGACAGAGGAACAGGAAGGACTAGGTCACATGGCCAGAGATTAGGGGACTACAGGATTGATGGGATTTGAAGTTTGTTTAAAAAAAAAATATATTTGTTGAAACTGCTGGAGAGTAGAGAATAAAGAAGATGAAGTTTAATGCTCGCCTCCTTGTCTTTAATAGAATCAAGAGCTCCATGCGCTATTAGCAGGGGGAATCTTCATTACGTAGCAGTACAGAGCAGTTGGAGGTCTATAAAGAGAAAAACTAGTACATTTACCTTTACATTTAACTAGTACAAAACATAGGAGTGTACATTATTGAAGCACGCGCTGCAGGACTGCTCTTCCTGCTTGCACATCCTCAGCATTCTGCTTTTCCAGGCAATAGTGTCTTGTGAATATAGGCGAAAACTACCAGATAGCCACTTGCCAGATGTCGCAGAGGCCACTGTTGATCTTGTGGAGGGTGCATGTGAGGGAGCATAGAGAGGCCTCCCCACTGATTTATGACAGAATGCAATGGCGGAGGAATTCCATCTCACCATGCCTTGCTTTGAAAGCGCCTTGCCTTTGTTAGTAGGTCCATATGCTAAAAAGAGCTGTGTTGAGCTCCAGAAGGATCGAGCTCGATCAAGATAGTATTTTGTATTTTAACACCTGCATGACATCCAGTGAATGTAAGGCTCCTTCCACCAGGGATGTTGGCCTGTTGAAGAAAACTGGTAAAGCGATTGTTGTGTTCTTGTGGAAGTCTGTGGGGACTTTGGGGATAAATCACAGTTTTTTCATCAAAAGCATATTATCTTTTAGAAAACACAGGCATGGTTGGTTGACTGAGTGCCTGTAGTTTGGTTACCCTTCACGCTGAGGTCAACATCATTAGAAAAACCACCTTCCAAGACAGGTATCTGAGCGATGTAGAGGCCATAGGCTCAAATGGTTCCTTCGTAAGCCCTGACAGAACAGTGTTAAGGCTCCACTCCGGTGATATTCGTTTGACTGTGTAAAATGACTGGAGCAAGCTCTTCCAGAAGTGCTTGACTAGTCTGTGTCGGTGAAGGGGCATTGCTTTGCTCCGTCTTGTATATCTAGAGATGACTGCTAGAAGCACCCTTATGGCGCTGTGGGCGAGGCCCTGTTTGGCCAGTGCTAGTAGATTAAGCCTTTCCTGGTTGACCCCACATTGGTTTTCACACCATTTGCCAAACCACTTGAGGCTATATGATTTGTTGGTGCAAGGGGCCCTGGCTGCTGTCAAGATATCTCTGCATTCTTGTGAGATTGTTAATTCTCTGAACTCAGCAAAGTCAGGAGACACGCCATCAGGCGGAGTGACTGCAGGTCGTGATGTAGTACTATCCCCTGGCACTGGGTGATGAGGTCTGGCCGATCGCCGAGCCAGATGGGTTTGTCCCTGGAGAGCTGAACAAGGTCTGAGTATCAGGTCTGGCATGGCAAGTTCGGAGCAATGAGGATTATTTTGCACAGGTGTCTCTTGATCATCTGTATTGTTCTGCACAGGACTGGGAATGCTGGAAAAACGTACGCAAAAAAAGGCTGTCCCATTGGGTGGGGCATCCTGCTGACGTAACTGGTGCATTTCTTGTTGTGGATTCTGGCGAATAGGTCCACAGACAGCTTTCCCTAGCACTGCATTAGCGATTGTAGTGTTGAGTGGTTGACCTCCTATTCGTGGCTTTGCGAAATCCGCCTGCTGAGGCTATCTGCTGCAGTCTAGTTCTGTACCCCTGGAAGATGGAATGCTTGTATGGTGGTGATTTGTCTTTCCCTGGATCTGGGTAGTGAGTTTGTGTCTTATTCCACTGTGGCACCCTCACGCCCCCACCACCTTCAACACCATCTACGGACACCGTGCGACTTCAAGTTGGCCGCCGGGATCACCCTCGAACTCTGCCCAACCTGTTGAGCCTGGCTGTGAGCGCCTTGCAGCCTCCGATTGACCCCAGTCCTGCACGAATGGGACTGCGCCGCAAGCTGGGAGGCGAAGCCGGCACACGCTCAAAGGCTGCATGCCCTGTCTTTCCCCGTCTTCCCGGGAAGCCAGAGACGGTGAGGAGAGAGATAAGACCTACAACCCTCATGTAGTTACTTGCCCTGGACCACGACACTCCAGCACTGCTACATCGGTGCCCCTAAACTAACCTTGCTTGCAAAGTATCTCCCAAGCACACATGCCTACTACCCTCTTCCAGACCTGCTCCATCAACTCTTTCAAATTTCGATGCAGTCGCGCTAAACCTGTGACTCCATTCTTAGCTTGTTGCCTCCACTTTGGTAACTACGTGTCTTACCTATCCCACCTGGAACTACCTGCTACCAGTATGCTGTGTGTTCTCCCCCTGCCCCCATGATCACCCGTTTGCTGTGTGTGTCTCCCCTTACCCCCATGGTCCCCCGTATGCTGTGTGTGTCTCCCCCATCTCCTCTGTCACCGTATGCTGTGTGTGTCTCCCCTCACCCCCTTGCTCACCCGTATGTTGCATTAGAGCCCCACCCCACCTCCCACCTCTCCTTGCCTCTCTATCCCTCCTCTGCCTACTCACTCCCACCTAACCTGTTTTAACGGATGTATATGCTGCTGCCGCCTCACAACATGTCCCTGCCACCTAATCTGTTCTTGCACCTGGTATGATGCTGGCACCCTGCAACATGGGGCTGAGCAACATGTCTGTGCCACCTACTCTAACTTTGCACTTGTATGTTGCTGCCACCCTGCAACATATAGCCGGGCAACATGTCTGTGCCACCTATCTTGACCTTTGCATCTGTATACCGCTGCCACCTTGCAACATGGGGCTGGGGAACATGTCTGTAACCAAGCTATTTTGACCCTGCATTTGTACGCTGCCGCCGCCCTGCAACTTGAGGCTGGGCAACATGTCTATGCCAACGTATTTTGACCTTGCATTTCTACACCTTTGCCTCCCTGCAACATGGGGCTGGGCAACATGTCTGTACCAACCTATTTTGACCCTGCATTTGTATGCTGCTGCCGACCTGCAACTTGGGGCTGGGCAACATGTCTATGCCAACCTATTTTGACCTTGCATTTGTACGCTGCTGCCGCCCTACAACACGGGAATGGACAACATGTCTGTGCCAACCTATCTGGACTTTTTTCAATATTGTCCATATTTGCAAGCACTTATGTAACTAAACAAGCCGCACCCTGCTTCCTGGGGTAGGTAACATGTTTGTTTGTATGTCTTCGCAAACACTTATGCAACTAAGTAAGCCTTCTTGTACAGCGCAGCGATGCCTGAGGGCAGTTGTGTGGTCTATAAATGCAAATAAATAAATAAAAATAAATAAATGTGTGCGATGGCCCAATGCCAGGTTAATTGGTCTTCCCTGGTTAGCGTCTTGAACTGTGTCCCTCCCTGCTTTCGTAGGTAATACATTGTGGTTGTTTTGTCCATTAGGACTTTGACTGCCTGGCCTCTCAGTATTGGAAGAAACGACTTGAATGCCCACCGCACTGCTCCCGCATTGATATGTAGGGACGCCTCACAGAGGACCTTAACCTTCTGACATGCAGTTGATCCACGTGCAGCCCGTTCCTGTAGGGAGGTGTCTGTGACCAGTGTTTTGCTAGGAGCGGGATCCTGGACCGCCTTCATCTTGCTGATGTTGGCCCTGTCTGCCCACCATTGGAGCTGCGAGTAGTGTTTGGAGGGGATTTGTACCCCCCATGACCCGGATACCTGGGACCAGTTTGCCGCCAGGAATTCCTGTAGTGGCCTCATGTGAAGTCTGCAGTGTGGGATGAGGGGTATGCACACTGCCATTTTTCTGAGCAGTTTCATGCAGTGGTGCACTGTCTGTGTTGTTCGGTGTGAACGTTCTGAGTAGCGACGAGAGGATGCTTCATCTTTCTTGCGAGGGGTGCACTTTGGATTTGTGGGTTGAAAACTTTGATGGCTGTAAGAATGACTTCTTGTAATTGATGGCGAAGCCTAGGGTTTCAAGGCGACGCACTGCCGCTGTTATGGAGTGCCTCATTCTTCCTTTGGATGGAGCGCATACTAGCCAGTCGTCTAAATAGGGATAGACGTGATTGCCCTGTTTGCAGAGACTGGCTGCCACTGGCGCAAGGGACTTTGTAAAGGTGCGAGGTGCTGATTTCAGGCCGAATGGAAGCACTCAGAATTGGTAGTGTGCCTTGCTGACCTTGAACCAGAGATCCTTCCAGTGCCCCGGGTCGATGGGGATGTGGAAATATGCATCCTGGAGATCCAGGGACGCAAGGTAGTTGTAGTGCTGCAGTGCCTGTATTATGTGCTGTAGCGTGACCATGGTGAACCTTTGGTGTTTGATGTACTTGTTTAGCTTTCGCAAGTCCAAGATGGGCCTCTACTTCCCATCTGATTTGCGGACAATGAAGAACCGGAAGTACACTGGTTCTGGGGACTTTTTCTATGGCCGTTTTTTGCAGCACGAGCTGCACTTCTCTGAGGAGTGCGTTCTTGAGAGCTTGAGGTCAGCGGTCTGCAGGCACGGGAAAAGGCGTTTTTGTGAATTCTAATAGATGTTCGTAAGACACTGCATCAAGCACCCATTTGTCAGTTCTTATTTGTCTCCAGTTCCAGGCAAACCTGGAGATCCTCCCCTCCTATGGCACTGTTAGGTTTTGCCCTGTTGTCCTCTTTGGGTTCCGGAGGGCTGCTTGCAATGCTGGTTCTGTCTGTAGCAGTCAACGAGGAGGGGCCCGCAGCTACTGCTGTCGTCGGCATTGTCAGCGGGACCTTGTGGCTGGGCTATAACTGCCCAAGGGATTTAGGGTGTTTTTTATGCCCCCCTGCCCACCAGCGAGGTGGTCTTCGGCTTTGACAAGGCCACTGTATACCCTTCCACTGACCTGGCTTTGTACTTGTGTTTTGACTTCTCCATCATCTTGCCAGATAATACCTCTGTCGTCGATGTGTTCCGTGCTGGGTGTGTTCTGTTCGGCCCAGTGACTACTGTCCTTCTCCGGGTGACAATGACCTTTCAGGGGGCCTAGAAGGTCTCTTCTTGCATGCTGTAGATGGCTTGTAGCCATGGGTAATCCAGTGTTTGGTCTTCTTTGGCTGCCGTTCCCCCGACCTGGCCCGCTCCTTCGAGCGCAGTCGTTTATCCACAAGGGTACCCATGCTTCTCGTTGATTCAACATCAGAGGGATATTCGGGGTAGTTCCCCTCATTTAGCCAGCATACCTACTTCCGGTTTCTATCTCTGAGTGTCTTGGAACTAAGACCTCTACAGTGCAATTGTCAACCGTGTGGTGGGGGTATAAACAGTATATGCAGTCGGAATGTTTATCCCCTTCATATAATTTAGTTAGGTCACAAATGGCACATCCCTTAAAACGGGGTCTCCTTTTGCCCTCCATCCCCACTTATCTGCCAAACACTGATTGTAGACTTGTTGATCCAACACTGAAGAAGTAGAAATGCTATTTTCTTAGTTATATCCCCTGGATTCTATGTGGACAAAAACCAGAGTGCTCCCTCAGCTTCAACACGTGGTCAGAAGCTGAAGAAAAGCGGAGGAGGATGGTCTAGTCTCTAGCCACTCCAGGTACCATTTGCTGGGACCAATACCACCCATAACAAGGGTGTTAGGCTACAAATTAGAGGTTTTTCTTGTAATCAAAAGGTAACCAAGGACAGCTAGCCTGACGGCGGGGATAATCATACCATATCAATCTATGAAAGATCTAATGCTGGATCGTTTTTATCACTGTTTGTTAAATTCATGATTAAGCCTCGTGATTTTTTTTCAGACCAGGTAAAGGTTACATTTCCAATTGAGAATATCTGTGGCATAGGCTACACCCTGTGTTACAATGGTTGATTTGGCTTTGGACTACTATTTTGCCTTTCCGGCAGCTTTTTACTAGATGGCTGGGCATCCTGATAATGTTTTCCACTGAATAGGATTTGTGTGGCGACTCTCTAGCAGCCATTGACATCCCCTAATATGGGTTAAGCTTTAGGCAGTTGGAAAAGACTCAGTTGGTTGGAAGAGACTCATTATAGTTTTGCATGGTTGTAGCAAGAAGATGAATGACGCATTGGTCAGAGTTTTCCATCCGGACGGTTTTAAGGCAGTTGAAGTATTTTCTGAAAGAGTGATTTTGTTTTCTTTTGGATAGGAAGATTATTCTCTGCAGCCTCAGTTTAAGCTTGCGTGCCTAGGCTGGGGTTTCTGGTCACAGAGAGCCTATGTACATTGTATTTGTGGGTCACTTTTGGAGGAGGAAAAAGGGCAACTCTTTTGGAGGAGGAAAGAGGGCAAATGAGGTGGTGTGGCTTGCATCTGCATGGCAATCACGGGGGACACTTGATTAAGAACTGTTCTGTTCATCATGTATGGCTGTCAGGAATCATTTTCATCCATCTTAGTTGGAGTAGGATGGTTTGGTTGGACCAGTTGCTCTTCCTCAAAGTGCAAGGAAATGTTTGCCATTCAGCCAGTGTGGGTTACTAGTTGATTTTAAAACTTACTATATCACTTTTTGGTCAGGCGCAGTAGGCATTGCACCAATTAGATATAATGCCACTGGGATTTACAAGGATCAAAATTTGGCTATTAAAGCTGGAATCCCAGTGATCCATACTGTGGGTCTTAAGACATTAGCTGATGTTGTTAATGCAGTTGAGGGGATAGAACTGGCTCCTGGATCAGATAATAGTCAAAATAGACCTGTGGGAATTTGATTTGTAGACTATATTTTAAATATAGTGCATGTCAGACGGTCCGATAATTTTTCTTTAGCTATTTGGCTGAAGAATGCAATCCGTATATTTAAGTGCCACAGGTTCCAATCATGGCAGGGCCAAACTCAGCCTTTCATCCTTCCAAAGTTGATAAATGAGCATCACACACCGTGGGTAATAATAAGCAGCGCTCAGATGCCTGAGGGTTTGTAGCGCTATATAAATGTGAATAATAATAATTTATATTATTATAATATGATAACGGGTACATTCTTTTTTTAGGATAATTGCTTGACTGAGGAGGAATATTGGGCACCAGAAGGGGGGCTGATGCATCATAAGTTTTTCATTAAGTCAGTGAATCTTTGATCATTGCTAAAATCGCAGGGATTCAATCTCATTTTCACAACTTCCTGTATGCCTTTCAAACCTAAGAATCAAGTACTTCTGCCACAAAGAGTATGCCCTGTGTGACTCATTCATACTAAGAGTGATAAAGGGACACTGACAGTCTGCCTTCAGGACAATTTCCAGAACTTTCATAGCGCGATATAGTCTCCTAATTGTCCATCTTTGTTTTTCATGACCAAAGAGCCATGGAAATTGTGTCTCTGTTGGATAATCAATGTGTGCTTTAAAGACTTACGTTTTATTGGTTAGTGATATTTTGGAATGAAGACTGAATTGAGGGTATAAGGATTATCAGGTCATCCCGTAAGGCTGTGCAATGCCTTCTGATTTGGACCATTTTTATTAATTTCATTGTTACTGATATTTTGAATCCGTTTGCGATTGTCTATTTAGATGACACTTTGATATACTTGTTTGCTACAACAAAAAACTATTTTGTGGTTGAGGTTTTCGGTTAGTTTACTAAAACTGAAAAAGGTAGGTTGAGAAAGACAGTGGAATATTTTTTTTTTGTCTTTTCTCCAACTGGACTATTTAAGAAATTGTTGGTAGTGCTGGAATGGCCACACTTAGATAAGGAATTCCAATATGTTCTTAGGTTTGCAAATCTGTGTAGGATTTTATATCACATGTCTAAAATTACCTGTATTTTGAAAAAGCCATTCTGGACCATAGATTGTCCTGGGATGATCAGCCGAAAATACTTTTCTGTGGCACTTAAAAATGTTTTACTTGTGGTGCAGTATTGAAATATCCTAACCTTTGCACGCCATTTACAGTGGATACTTAAATCTCTAGTAGAACCATGGTAACTGTTCTTTAACAGGCAGAGAAGGACAAGATTGAACACCTGATTTCCTATTTGTTCAATGGGTTAACTTTGTGTGAAATGATTGACTTTGGTACGAGAGCAGAGCCAGTATCAAGGAAGACATCATTTGAATGGAGACATGCCATGCTAATGGCATGTTTTCATTTCAAGTTCAAAGATACCACAGTAGTTTACATGTCTTACAATAGTCACCACAAAGTTTAATTAGTTTTTGCTCAGTATGAATTTTTAACATAAAATCAATACAATAATAATAATAACATAGCGTGAAGGAAGAACATTTAAATTGCAGGGAATTCAATTCTCGAACAATGTACAGTCAACCTTTCAGAGAGCAACCAAATGGCCTCAGATTATAGAAACTACAAACCACAGTTTATGAAATCTTGAGTCAGGACCCCTTTCTAGTGATGTGATTAGAAACCAGGCACCTCCAACCAGAAAGGAATGACTGCACGTGTGGAATCACCCTTATGATTCAAAGACTGCCCAAACACTATTTGATTTATGAGACCAAAACGGTACATCTACCCAGCAACGTGTCACCCATCAGTAGGTGGCAATAATGTAGACCACAAAAGAAGAGCCCACAGACAGACACTTGGAACCTGCTGCTTGTTTCTAATGTGAGCTCCCTGAACTTTGTGATGTAACACATGCTGAAGTGGTTGACGTGCTTGGAGCACAAGATGAAAGCAAATGTTTTTTCTAGGTAGCATCACAAGATGTGCAATGGGAACAATGCTCTTTTGCTGGTTTGGCACATTCCTTTTATTTTTTGTTAAACTCAAGAAGGCTTTATAAGGAGTCGGGAATGTGTATTTCCTCTCCTGACGTTTCTTGCATTGTTTAAGGTGGTTAGTTTGCTAATTATTGGGCATTCTTTGTGATGAGTAGACAACAGTAGAAAGAGGTGTTAGTGTTACGCTATACTATTCACATGGTTGGTCATAAGAGTCTGAAGTCTACTTTGGAATTCATGCAAAAAGCATTGTAGTGGCGTACTGCATCTGCTGATGCTCATGGTGTTCCTATTTTGTCAGGTGTGCCTGGAGTTAGTACTCTCACCAGCATCAGGTCAATCCGTCAGGACCATAAGGGGTGGCTACAAAGCATGGCACACTTTTGCCACCAATTTTCTTGTTGAGTCTCAGTCTGAAGGTTGCAGGGGATTAGAGGTAGCTACTGTGGATTATTTGTCCAAAGTAGCATTTAATCCAGGATCAGGTTTTATGTATTGTACAAAATTTACACTGTCAGTCCGTCCTGTTTCCAGCCCGTGTTTTCACTAGTTTTATGCACTGGGACCCCCTGGACCACTGCCTGTTCAATTATCACATTATCCTTTTGTAAAACGAAGCACGCGAGGGATTTTCTGCTCACAGTTATCACCCTCATGTATAACACTTCTGAACCATTCACTCACCTTGTTCCATAAATGCAAAAAGCTATAAATATGGTTTGCAGTAGAGTAGAACTGGCTGGCATTTAACTAGTAGAGAATATTCACTGCCATTTATTACCTTGTAAGGTTGTCTAATCGAGGTTTGAAGTGCATATAATCACTCTTTTGGGGGGAGTTGTGTGTGAGAGTTTGTAAGTGGAATAGACATTTTCCTCAGGCTGTCATTCCTGACTACTGGTCAGATGCAGAGGCTGAGCTACAGGCTGGAACAATATTTACATTGTTTAGTGAATGCCACCCAGAGCAATTCAACAATCATATTACCTACCACAGAGATTGCATATACTCCTGCTGGATTATGTAATGTTGTTGGTAATGTATGGAGCACTGGCACCATAGTTTGTGGCTACCTGGCATTAGAGTTCACGGGATCAATTTAGGAACATCAGAATGCTCAGTAATAGATATGGAAAAGAGGAGCCTTCAGCTTTTTCCCCAACTTGAAGGTGGTCGATGGTATCTTTTTGCTCAAGAGGCAAGTGGTTGCAGGCTCTGGCAAGCTGTACCAAAAAGACACAGCTGCCAATTATCTCCCTTTTCCACATTTATTTACCCTCTTTTTTGCTCTGGATATTTGGTATCATGGTTACACCCTCATGAATTTTCTTCTTCTTGAGCTTTTCTGTGAAAAAGCCAACAAATCTATTGCACAGTGTCTGTGACAGTATTATCGCAAATGACAGGAGAGGTGATTCCGTTGAGTGAATATCTAAAATAACTCTTCTTGGGGAATATCTGTACAAGCTATTAATTCTTGAAAATGGTATTTTGCCCTGGCTATCATGCTCTTGTGTGTTTTAGAAAAATTAATGTTAAGGAAGATTATATCTACCAAAAGATACTTGCCTTCCCCCGCCATTTACATTCTGTACATTCTGATACATGGTTAAGCCCTTCTGCCTTTCTGGGGTGCGTCCAGACAATTTTTTCAGGGGTCAATCTGCTCCAGCAGTAAATGTCTGTGTGTTTTATGTGATTAAGCACACTACAATGTGTTGCTGGGGATCTCAAAGAATCTAAGTGGGGCATGAATAGATCCATTGATTCTTCTTGGAGATCTGCTTCCACCATTTGTATGGATGATAAGGTGGGACTGTCTGCATTTTATTTTATCTGCTTGTGATTTGCTGAAGACTTTCACATTGGTTTCATTAACTGTTTTAGTGTTTATTACATTATTAATCCTGTTGACATTTGTCTATGCTTGCATGAATTTTGACAGTTTCCTCAATTTTTTCCCCTAATTCTCAGTTGAAACTTTTGATGCCTTGATCCTTTTAATTGTTCTCAGATCTGAGCCACCAGTGTTGGGATTGGTAATGACGAGTTTGAGGTGATGTTTTGAAATCTCATGTGAAGTTGCTATAGCTGGTTGATTGGTAGGTTTATCTTGTACGTCTAAAAAAATGTAATCCGGGATGTCCTATATAATGGGTGAACTGTATTCTTTCAACTATCATATTTAAATATGTGAGAAAGTTATTCAAGTTCTCAAGAATACCTTTCCAAACCATGAAGGCGTTGTCTATATAATGACCCAGTACTTGATGTAATTATGCCAAATAGGGTATTGAGTTACAAAGTCACGCTCAAACTTTAACATGAAAACATCAGCATAAGCGGGTGCCATGTTTGGCACCCATAGCTGTCCCACTTGTTTGTAGGTAAAACTGTGATTTGTACCAAAAATATGAGTTTTGTACAACAAACTCAGACACAGAACAAATTCCTTAGATCCTCCAACCTTGTTTTCTTTTAGAAGGATCCATTCAACAGCTAATTTACCTGAATCATGTGGCATTGAGGTATAGATACTTTTGACAGCTATCATGATTAGTATGTCCTCTACATCTAGGGTTAAATTGTTCAGAATGTTAAAAAAATAGGTAGTATCTTATCTATGTAGCATGCTTCTGAACTAAAGGCTGTAGAATAATGTCTATGTATGTCCCTAACGGTTGCAGAATTCCTCCTGTGGCTGAGACGATTGGACGACCAGGTGGTTTCTCTAAGGTCTTGGGAACTTTAGGCAGTAAATAAAAATGTAGTGTTTTCAGGTAAAGGTTCAGCAAAAAGGATTTTGCTGTATGATTAATCCATTCTTTACTTTCAGCCTGGCCCAAAAGCGCTTTCAATTTCTTTGTGATATCTATGGTAGGATCACTTTCAAAAAGAGCATTTGTGGTTGAGTCATTAAGTTGTCTCAAAAATTCTTGGTCATAGTAAATCGTATTCATAATTACTAAGGCACCCCCGTTATCAGCTGGACATATAGTTATAGATTCATCCTCATATAATCTCCTGATGGTTTTTAATCCTTGCTTGTTAAGGTTCCTAAATTTCGGGGCATTAAACAGTAATTTCTTCATATCTTTCAACACTGCCTTATGGCATATATCCATGACACCATGTGGTAAAGGAGGCATGAAATTACTTTGGGGTTTCAAGTCTTGATACTCTGATTCTGTGCCATCTAAAGCAACACTCATCTTCATATTATCGAAGAACGCTCTTAATTTTAGTTTGAGTAAACATAACAGTTCTATTTTGGTGTCAAATAGGTTAGAACTGTGTGTACGGACAAAATTGAATCCTTTTTCCAGCATACGATTCTCTTCTTCGCTAAGCAGTCTCTTAGATCTTTGGAAAACTAGATTCCCCTCGACAGGCATTCTCTGTAGAGGTCATGCCTGTTTCTTTTCTACTCCTACTCCTGGTTCTTTTACTCCTGTATCGGGACTTAAAAAAGGTGTGCTTCTAGCAGATGTTGCCATAAGGGTTTGACTCCATGTTGCACCTGCAGTGCTTGTGTTATCTACCCTGTCTGTCTCACCTTCTATGTGTTGTGCAGCTTTAACTCTAGTTGTCTCCTATGTTTTAGTATCTGACTTAGAGCTGAATGAAGCATTACAGTCATTCCTGCCTGGTACATTCTTTGGTTCTGTGTACCGGTTCATCCAAGTGTACACTTCATCATTTTAATAATCGTAAGTGTCACGCTTAAACTTTCTGAGTTTCTTGGTTTCTAACTCTGATTTGTAGCTTTCAAACGTGTTGATTCCATCTAAGAGACTGTTGAGTTATTCTGTTCCTAGAGTGGAAGTTAGTTCAGAATTGGTCTCTTCTATATCGCTGGCTATAGTTTTCAATTGTTCAGAAAGTTCGGGAATTGTCAATAAAATTAAATCTAATGAGCATTTATTCAAAATGCTTTCCCGTTTCTTTACAAATTCTTTACTTTCTTTGCACAGTGTCAGATACAAAGGGATATGGACACCTCTAGGTATTCTTTGCACTTGATAGTATCTTGAGTTTTTGCGTGCAATTTTCTATTTATCTCTCGACCTACTTAAATATGTGAGTTGTTTAATCTGTCTAGATGGGTCACTATTTCTACTAATAGGACCTCAATCCTTAATCACATTTAGTATAGTCTCAGCCTCCTCAGTTGTGAACCCTAGGGTTTGTGCTTTCTTAATGGTTACATTTTATATTTCTTCATATGACATAATGTGTACGTGCCTCCACCTTCAGTGGGTGTCACGGGAACTGGGTATGTGAGAGAGTTGGGTGGGTATTATGAATCAACTAGGATTCTGTTAACAAACAATAATTATCTGGATAGTGAAACCAAAAATAAAAGGCTGAGTCTCACTAACCTGATTAGATGACCTTGACAATGAGAATAGGGAGAATTCCCCTGAAAATGTTGCCCCCTCCCTCCTTGGATGATAGAAGAAGAGGGAGGAGTACTCTCAGGGAAACCCTCTGGGGCAGAAAACCCTGCACTGGAACAGGAATGGAGCTTCAGAGGTAGGATGATCTTCAGATCTTGGAGCCGAAATTGATATCGAGCCGTCTACTATCTTCCTGCTGGATTGGAGGATGGTTGATGAACAGCCCCACTCACTAAAAGTAAGTGAGAAGAAAGAGAGAGAGGATTAAAGCAGTGAAGATTAAACAGATGGAAGGCAGGATTCTACTTTATAAGCCTCGTACCCAAAAGGAAGTGTAATGTTCAGCAGTAGGTTGAGAATGAGTAGGCTCTAGGACGCTGAGGGATTCCGCTGTCTGTTAGAAAGAGAAAGGACTCTGATAGTTAGGGGACAATAGGACTGATATGGATTCCGATCAAAGAAAAAGAAAATATCCGGAATGTCACCCACGGGAGGAACTTGACTCGGGTTGAGGAATGAAAAGGCGCTGCCTGAACGGTGGATTGGCGGCTGGATGAACCCACTCGCTGTCGGAAGGTAAGACAGATTATTACGGGAAACAGTATCCGGACAACCAAAATAATGAATATAGGAGCTCCTACCTAGAGATAGCAAGCGGTTTAAGGAAGCTGTGTTTCTGTCGGGGAGAGACTCGAACGAGGTCAGCAAGGGGCGGTACTTGGATAGGGAAGGAGCGGGAGTTAGTGAAAGGTCCGATATTAGAATCTGGATGATGCTTAGAGAGCAATGAGATGTGTGCATCCGTTCTAAATCAAGAAAGGAATCGGTTAGCAGATAGTTTCACATGAAAGGAAGATTTCCCTAGGAATTGTACACTTACGAAGTGTCTGACTGAGGAGTAGCGACGCATCGAGGTGCTGCTAGGCGACTGCAATATAAGGTCACGTGATTTCTTTCTGGCATCCGGAACGTACGTGGAAAGGCTGCACCTACTGTTTCAGAACGGCAGGAGAATGCCATGGCCATCTTAGGGGTAGTTGATAGTAGTGAATTACAATGTCGGTTGTGGTGCCACAAAGACCATTTTCGGTAGCAGGATGTAACAGTGGGCACAGCTCATATAGAAAAAGTAAATAAAGTAAATTAGAAGGTAAATGACAGTAATTCATCTTGTTGGCGTTATAGAGTAACCCAATGGACTCCTGATTCTGAGCAATGCGACAAAAAATGTTGGGTGAATTACACCAGTCCTGGAGACGTGCCTTAATGTAGCAAAAATTCTGCTGTTTCAGATAGGTTAACATATCTACTACAACATCATTATGCCATGCTCAGAAATGATTGAAAACAACGATCGTTGAAGTTTCACGTCCTTTAATCATATGTTCACTGTATGCTCAAAAAGAGGCCAATGAATTTCGGACTTGCTAGTCCATATACAGGGCCAATTCTGTGAAAAGATATACAATATAAAAATGGATACAGTTGATCTCCAATTAACATATGTAACCTGTTAATAAGTACCAAAAAAGGGAGGAAGATCCTCCTTCTTCACTTATTGTTGCAGCGCCACAAAATAATTCGTTTTAATTCAAGCAATGAAGCAATGATTGTGATGATGTTTTAGTGCATTCCAATATTTATTGGTATTAGAAGTAGGTTGCCCTTTGTGAGACACATGTTTTGACAAATGAATGCCTTTTTCAATCAGGGCCAGTCGTAGTTTCAAACACAAATTTTCTTGCTTTCAATAAGAGTTTTGAAACATGATTATACAGGTTTTAATCCCACCATGAAGAATCAACTAATTGTCTCCTCGCATCGGGACAACACATTGATTAATGCCATGTCCTACCAGCCACTTTGTGGACTTCACACTGTTTAAGGACATGTCGAGATATATTATTCTTAAACCAGTAGTTATTGTGCAGATGAACAATTGTGAAAAGAAACAAAAAGAAAAACCAGGATAACGATTGCTGCTCTCAACCTGTGTTAAACTGGTATATACAAATTCGAAATGTGTGTGTTCCAAAGTTCCAATCACTTAACTCATACCCGGTCATTCAAGAGTGGTAAATTACTCTCTCTCAATGTATAAAACCAGAAGCCACACCAGCCATAAAACGTATGAGACCTAGTAAAGAAAACTTAGATAAATATGTATCTTACTCTCAGACCGTGACTGCTATATTTATATATGGAATCACCGATCTTAGCTTGTTTGATGTGCAAACCTGTTGCTCTGGATTGAAGTTCCCCAATTTTGTAAAACAAGGTCGCAGCACAAATGTCTCATATAACCCAATAACTCAGCACTGAAATGTCGAAAAGGCGATAGTCTAGAATGTGCTTTTTAAATGGTCAACATGTCATTAGTTCCAAACTCACCAAAAGTGAAGAGCGACTAGTCTACTACACCAGCTTCTTCTGTTCATTCCTCATTACTGGTCTACTTTTATTGGCAGTTTCCTGGCAAATCCAGTGCTCCATGAGGGAGTATAATGTTTGGCATCGCAAGTAGCAATGTGGTCTGTGGATGTACTCCTGGGTGTCAAGGGAAGCTTGCCTAACATCATATCTTTGGATGGCATAACACTGGGCAGCTGCTGCCTTATTGTTGCAGAATGGTATCAACGGGTAGCAGCAAACTCAAAGAGATCTGCTGCTGGTTATCTACACATTTCTTTTGAGATTTCCGATATTGGATTATCCCAATCTATTATGGTGACGGCGCTCTTCTCCCCTGTCATATGGCTGTTTGGGAGTTTAAAATATGCCATTTGCCGGGGAAAGGCGTGTTCCTTCTATCGAATTACCCATGTCCACCAGATTCCTCTTTGCTCGTTCTTCTGCCTCTTGGACTCAAAAGTCTGATCCAGATCCTGGAAGTCAATTTTTAGGCTTTTCCCTGCAAATAAGGGTCTCATTCCTAGAGAACTCCAAATGCCTCTGGTTTCCATAAAGAGCTGTCACAGTCGCATTGGGGGAGAAATACACACATCTACAAATGAACACAGGTCAAGGAGATTTGAGATGTCTGAGGTTGCCAAAATGGCAACAAACTGCACAGTTCGATTCAGACATGGGTGTAAAGTGGGTGAGCTTGGTCACATTCTGACCCTCTATTCATAATTTATATTGCTATAGCTCACATCACTTAATTTTATTTTCCTCTCTTTTCTCTTTGATTTCATTGCGACTGCTACCTTTTCAACATGTGCATGATTTACATATCTGCTTTGCTTCCTGAACTGAATTTCACCTATTACATTATTCATGAGTGTTTTTAATATCTGCAATATGTTACAACAACTCTTTTTCCTGGTGATTGCAGGTTCTTCGGTTGACCTGTCATTTAACGGCCACATACAGTGGACCTCTGAAAAGCAACCTCAAAGATCTGGAAACAAAAATATCTATGCACCGGCCGAGGTGGAAAATAGAGTTGCTGCTATTGGTCAAAAATATGCCCCCCCCCTTTACATTGCTTCCAATGCCCGAATAAATAACAATGATCTGCCCACACTAAAGACAATTGCTTCTGTGCTACGAGGTATTAAGTTAAAAGATAGTCTGGGTACCCACAAAGGGAAGACCAAACTCAACTGGGATGGGCCCTGTATGGAAAGGAAGAGGGAATAGAGTGTAGGGCAGCCAGGTGTCCTTCCTAGATGCGTCAGATAGGTCAAGTTTGCATGCTGTGCCCTCCAGCACTGAGCCAAAACCCTCTCCACTTGCCATTTGTAGGCATCACTGTTTTCTACACTTGAGAGAGATAAGGGATCTACGACTGTCTGCAATACAGAAAATTCTCCATCTCCCTTAGCAGTGTGGTTACGCCATCACAACCAGATTTGTTATATGAAAAACATTCAGAGCTTCGGTAAACCAGTTCACAGAGCGACAACTTACAGATGGCTACCTAAAGGTGGGAATTGGCTAGTTGAAAAATAATGGGCATCATACGTTGCAGCAGACAGGTGCTTTTCTATTTACATTTTTTACATTATTCTTTGGCTGGCAAGAAAATTACTTTGGTGTAGCTATGAGTTTATGGACGTACCACAAGTCTTTAGGAAGGAGGCAGGACATACCAGTACCATAAGCAACGTAAACCATATGATTTACCCATGCGTCTTGAGTTTTTATTTTGCCTACATTGATGTGAATTTGCTTACTGCTACTACTATGATGACTAACACCCAACAACTTATATATTTATCTTAACTTAATTTGAGGGAACTCATTAAATGCGTGCCAAGACTCTCTGACCCTTTATAGTTTCGTTTTTGCCCTTGGCCCGATTCGCAGTGCTCATGGTTTTGGATGTGCAGCAGATAAGGCTGGTGTTTTTCTCTCTTCTTGATCTCTCTGTTGTGTTCATTACTGTGAATCACACAACTCTCCTTAGTATACTTTGTTGTGCCGCATATTAAAACCCAGATGACACCACTTGGTTCTTTTCATGTATTCATGACAGAAGCCATCACATTAAATTACACTTTTGCATGTTCACCCTAATTTCCTCCTTTTGCATAACTGACATCATGTACCACTCACACGCTGATGAAACTCAGGTGAACATGTTAATCTCCAAAGCCCAGCTGAACCAGTAGGCCATCCTGGAGAGTTGCTGAAACTCCATCCAAAGATAGATTGCCAAGAGCCCTTTTCATCTCAACCTAGGTAAAACATATGCCGATCACTAAACCAGCCTAAAACAAATACTAAGGCTGCTTTTTAGTCCTCCTCGTATACCTCCACATCCTGCCAAATCTGTTTGAAATCTGGTCTTTCTTACACATTCCTATATTGCCACATTTTGCCCTCAAAATAATATTCAAGTGAATTTGTGCTACTTTCAGCAAACTATGCAGAAAATTAATATGCCATACTTGGCGATTCAATAATAGTCAAAGCGTTTTTATACTTACCCATACACAATCTAAACTCTCACTACATGTAGCTTCTTTGAATAAACTTTGCATAAAAGTTTGGAACAATCCTCTACAGATGAGGTTTTTAAGAACTGACAAAAGTCGCTACATTCTAAAGTGCAAGTTTGTAATCTTATCACTCTCACTACCAAACAAGCATCCAAAATGTTAAGTAAAGGTCAATCAGATTTGTTTTGTTTTCATTAAATGATTTATTATTTTACTTTTTCCAAGGTGTATTTCAATAAAAGAATAGTTTAAGAAATTATATTACTTTTATAAATTTTATATTTAAATTTATCAGATTAAAAACTCTCCTTTAAAAGCATATAATCTCCCCAATTTCCCCCTCTGCAAACATATTTACATGTGTAAATCTGCATGCATGTAAACCCACATGCCTATATACATATGAACACTTATGTACAATCAAAAACCCAGCCATTCTCAAGTATAATCATTACATGATATGCAATTCAAACACTAAATAACAACAAAGATGTGTACAAAATAACCCTCCAGTGAATATGCTCATTTGATTACTATCTTTAATGAACCCCTACCAGTGCTTAGTGAGACACGTTCACATTCCCCTTTCTGCAGGATATATTCAGGTAAGGAGGTATGTGTTATCTGAAATATGTGTGATGTAGTACTATGGCTTAGTACATCTTAGGATTGTTGTTTTGATAAAACAACGGAATGTAGACTGCATGCGTGATGAGATTCCTACACATCAAGGTTTTCATAATTATGAAAAAACATAAAGCCTTCAGTTTCCTGTGCCTTGTTATTTTTGCTCAGCAGTGGACATTCAATAAAGTATATTGGCGGGTTAGCTAAAATAATCCTGCTACCCACAGAGTAGGTCTAGTTTAATGGTAACCTTGTTAATATGATCATATCATAACTAGAGTGACTGCACCGAAAGATAAATCCCTGTTCATCATCTTTTTGGAAATCGGACAAATCCTCATTTCACATCATTTGAAAAACCAGCATTCGAGAAGTGTGGTACTCACAACATGTGAGTAGTAATACGCAATAATTCTATTTTTACATTATTTTACATTGCACCGCTCCATTTATTCTTTCTTCGTCTGTCTTTTCCGAGTAGTATCAAGGTTTTCTCCACTGGAACGATTAACTGGGCAAGTGGTGTCCTCTTTCTCTTCTGCTGTGTCATCTAGAGGTGGGCTTGTGCCATTGGCCTTGCCAACATCAGGCTTCACTTCTGGTGGAACTTGTAGCCATTGAAAAAGAGAGCAACTAATTACTGCTTCAAACGGGGCAAGTGGGGAAATTGCGGAACCAGTTACCATCATGACAACCTACCAAAAAAACAGAAGGTAAAACAAATTACTATAACATACAATCACTGGAATGTTTCAAAGACAATAGCGGCTAGTTGGATCTCACCAACTGTATTTATTTACTTTCATTTGTTTTTCAAATGAAAAACTATGCTTTTAGTCTGCGTCAACGCGCTATATAGGTCATGGTGTCTTTGATGCATGAGTGTTATAGCTCTAAATGCTTCAATATAAAGACAGGGTTCCTATTGATTTTGCAGATTGAGTTTATATATTTGATCCCAAAAGATACATTCAACACTTCAATATATTTAATATAAAAATATTATTTGTATTGGCTTTTTAGAATAAAACGCTCATAGTAAAATATTCACATCTCTGGTCTCACTTCAATCATTTCATACCTTTCGAGTAACTAACTACCTGTTATAGGATTATCTCAGGAAGAATCTGCAATATCCTTTGAGCTCATCTGGGGTTTACAATTATCATTTCTCATTATCTTATCCTGCCAAAGAACCTACTGTCATATGCCACCTCTGCTTGTTTCCAATCAGTCCTTCGACTTATTCAACAACTATCTAGAAGCTGTTGTATTTCATTTGCACATTTAATTTGTAGCAAACAGTGCTCAACATGACATGTTTCTGTTCTATTGCCCTGAGTGCTGAACATTCTTCCGGAGCCAAACTGTCTTTATACCAAGGTTTGTTCTTTTCTTGACAAGAATTAGTATATTCTTCCAATCATCAGAATTCATACGCCCAATCTGCAGAAAGCCATGTGTATTTGATTGGCAAAATTGCCAGTGCATCACATAACAACAAATAAAACATGAAACATCTAAGTAAAATGCTATCAACAAAAACATGTACTACAATATTATTATATGCAATCTCCAATAGTATAATTATTCACACTCAGAAAAAAATCCATGCTAAAACAAAAAAATGACTGAGGAGGATAAAAATGAAACAATCAGTCGTCGCAGTCCAGCTCAGCGTCTGTTGTCTCCAGGCTCTCCACGTAAAATGTCTCCAGGATCTCCACGTAAAATAAGCTATTGCACACCATGAGTGCTTCTTGAAAATCTCTTCTGTTGGCTTCTCTAAAAAGGGGCTTTATACAGCCTGACTAGAACACATGTAATAATTACACCAGAACAAGTGTGCCACCCTTTCCTGCACCATCCCACAAGAATAGACAATCAACCTCCCCTGCCTAGCCCATCTCCCCAATGTTGCTTTAAGAGGCAGGACTCAAACGAAATGTAAAATGCATACAGGCTTCTCATTTCCGGAACTCACATTAAATCAAGATAAGGGTGTCCTTTGTGGCAGTTTAAGTTAAAGTATAATTCCAGCCACAGAGACAACCATCTCCCAGTATGCAGCTTTTATTATTTTTAAATCTAGTGACTGAAAAGAATTCTGTGAGTCCAAAGGTGCTTTAGAAGTAAAGCACATAAAAGCTTCTTTATACTAGTTAATCAAGAGAGGGTAGACACACCCCTCAGGGAAATCGACTCCTGGAGGTGACCTTTGTTGACTGTAATCGTATCATTCTCCTCTGCCCATGCTGGCCCAGGTCTTACTGCTGCCTCCTTACAATTTATTTCAGGCCTAGTTCCCCAAAGACCATTATATTAGATGCACAGATCGAGAAGCCTAATACAGTTTTACAAAATTAGTTTTCCCCCATTTACAGATTCCTCATGTTTGCATGGCCCCACAGATCACTTACATAGAGTGCGCTAGTAGTGTCCATGGACTACAGCCTTGGGAGGAGTACTGACTGAATGTCACCCAATCTTCTGATTGAACCAAAGCATACCTCAACCCTGCCCGTGCTTTATGGCCAAGTCACTCTTTTCAATCTGTGGCTTACAAGTGCCAGCAACCGAGAGGTGAATCACAAGATGCTATCTGTACAGTTTCTAAGGTAGCACCACCCTCCCCCCTCCAACATCACCCCACGCCCCTCCAACACCATCCTATGTCTGGGCATTGTGACCCCCACACCATTGCTTTAGTTTAGCTTTTTGACCCATTAATCTCCAATCCTTTTGCTATACATTAAGCCCCAAAATTATCCTGCAATTTAACCAACCCATTTTCTGTCTGTGACAAATGCATCATCTGAGAAACAGAGAAGGGAATCCTTGATATCTCGTATCCTTGGTGGGTTAGGTCTGACCCTTTGTAATCAGGTATCAAAATCATTAATGAGCGATTAAACAAGCTTGTGGCCTGCTTGATGGTAAAGTGACCTGTGACGGTTCCACCTTGTCTGGCGCCAATAGCCGTTTTTCATGGGTTGAAAATGATGATGCATGAATGTTATCCACAAAACTGCAATTTTACAATTAACTGGTATCAAGGAAATCTTGCATTCGGCACCAGATGTAACTTGCCACTGTAATGAGACATCAATAGTAACAAATACACACATCCAACGTTGTAGGTATAACATCTCTAACAAGATTTTGTTGCTGCAAATCCTAAAATGTTATCATGGTAGTGTGTAGTGTGTACTGCTTCTTCCTCAGGTTGGTCAATGAACCTATGGTTTGCCGGGAAACGTTTTAATAGCAGCCATGCAGATTAGATATAAGCAATACATTGTATATGCCAAGTATCGTGAGTAAATAGTATTATAATTATTTCTTATCAGAATCTCACCTTTTTTATTGCATTCTATATGTTTTAGAGATGATGCGATCCTCTTGATTTGTCCTCGCTAATATTTTTCAATCAATATACTGCGGTCGAAATATCATGCTATTTAGAATTAATAAATGTGATTTGAACTTATATCTTCATGACATAAGCTTTGAGGATAGATCCACTGTTATTGTTTCTCATACTTTACAGTAGATCTTTTGATTATCCAAAAGAAATGTTGCTAAGGATTAATTTTATGATTTTTTATTTTATAGTTTTATTGTTGTTATGACTGTGTATATTTGAGTTTAAATCTTTGATTGTTGATCTGTATACTTAATGTCATTCTGATTTATGTTTTCATATGTGTGTGACCTTTCTGGTAATGTATTACAATAAAGTCTTATTGATACTAACAAGACCAGGTACTATATCGGTCCATCAGACACAGAACGGTGACTGGTAACGCGTTTGAGTGTGTTTTGGGATTGGATCTTGTGCCAAGGAACTACAAAATTATCAAGTGTGCGGGTGGAATTCTCTAGCAGTCAGCCGCAGTTCTGCTGACCTAGTTTACTTGATGTGAGGCCACCATGCTGGATTCAGGATATGAGCTGCATGCATTGGCAATGTTTAACACCAGTTCTCCTGCTCCTCAGGTCTGGGTAAGTTATGGACATCCTTCATTTTGTGGGGCTGCTCACACGAAGGTCTGCAAGAACTGAAGCCGGAGACTTGCTCCTCAAGGTAAACAACCCTTCAGCATTTACTCTACAGATACCGCACACACCAGTGTTCAGGTTTCCAGGGCCCAACAGGGATTTCACACCATTTTCCCTCCGTTCTTCTAATTACACTTCTTCAGCATTGGCAAATTAATGGCAGGGGTTACACATTGCCTCAGATGGTTCAGGAATTCCCTATTCTTACGGCATGTACTCATTTCATTCTGTCTGAGTAAGCACAAGATGGGGTATTTTTCTGGCACTAGCAGGTTATCAAGCGCCAAGCCTTCTGTGACCATGTGTGACCAATTACTTGTGCCCTGCAGGAGTATAAGGATGAGTAAAGGCTAAAAGCCCACTCAGCCCTCACACCTCTAAAAACTAAGAGCCAACACAATCAAAGGTAAAACAGGCACGAGTTAAGAGATACACCTCCTTTGCCTTTTGTGGTAATTTTGGCAGAGGGAAGGCTATACCCTCAAGAGGGGTGTGAAAGTGGTTCAGTAGCAACCCAAATAGTGAAGCAGAACCATCCAAAATAAACAAACGTTCAATCATGATTCTATACAAATATATATACTTTAATTAAACACACTATGTACAATAATAATGTGAGCCTGAGGTGTGAGCCAGTCTGCAGCACCAGTCCACATCGTTGTGTGGAAGTGCCAGGAAGTGCCTATTTTTGCTGTGAAACACCGCGGAGCGGTGAGCGGAGCTGTGAGCCTGAGGTGTGAGCCAGTCTGCAGCACCAGTCCAAATCGGTGTGTGGAAGCGCCAGGAAGTACCTATTTTTGCTGTGAAACACCGCAGAGCGGTGAGCGGAGCTGTGAGCCTGAGGTGTGAGCCAGTCTGCAGCACCAGTCCACATCGTTGTGTGAAAGCGCCAGGAAGTGCCTATTTTTGCTGTGAAACACCGCAGAGCGGTGTGCGGAGCTGTGAGCCTGAGGTGTGTGCCAGTCTGCAGCACCAGTCCACATCGTTGTGTGGAAGCGCCAGGAAGTGCTTATTTTTGCTGTGAAACACCGCAGAGCGGTGAGCGGAGCTGTGAGCCTGAGGTGTGAGCCAGTCTGCAGCAGTCCGCTGCAGACACAAAGCCAAAGCCGAATGGAGCCGGAGGTACGTCCCCCGAAAGCTTTGAAAAGTCCTAAAACCTTCCCAAAGGACCTTTATTCGAAAAAAACATCACACTCGGGAGGGAAACTAAGCCCAGGAAAAAGGAGGAGTAAGTCTGACTCAGCTCCCAGACCGAGGACCACCCCAATGGCGTCCCCCTCTATCCTAGAGTTGTTACAAATGGCTCAGGTATCCCCCAAACAGGCCACAAGCTTGACTGCGATGAACTTTCAAGCACCGGGGGAGAAGCTTCCGACGAACATCAAACCAGGAAACGCTAACGTACCTGACTCGCAAGTGGAGGAGCCCGGAGGGGCGTCGGCAGCCCAGTCGGCGGCGCTATCGGGGAAGAAAGAGCGGAGGAGCAGCTCCAGAATGCACAAGTGCCCGAGCCGGCGCCCGCGCCTGTGTCCGTCCCCGTTTGGAGGCTATCGGCCCATGGCGTCGAGAAAGACATGGAACCCGAACAACCCGATCGGGATCGCCTTGGAGTGCTCTCCCCTCCCATACGAGACCCTGTCACAGAGGAGGCGCAGACAGAAGCCAGAAATCCCACTGCTGGCCACATAGATGCAAGTGGGGGAACGGTGACAGGGTTTGAAGAAATGACAACGGACAAACCCAAAAAAAAAGAAACCCAAACTCAGTGAAATACTTCTGAGGGGGAGAGAAATGCTCCCGTGGTGAAAGGAAACAGGGCGGTCAATCTGCTAGCTGGAACAGTTAGAACCGACCCCATACCCAATGTGATATCCATTCAAGCTATGATGCATGAGACTGATCGTGACAGCGAGAAAACCGTGCAAGGCCGGGGCAACAATAGGGCAAGGTTACTCAACCTTGCTAGAGAAGTCAGAGACACTGTGATAATCGTCGAACCAGATAAAGACACAGATTCGGTTGAAGAGGACTCAGACAGTGAAAAACAAACGGAGGGTGAATCAGAAGATTCTAATAAAGAAACAGACTGTGAAAAACTGAAAACTGGAGCTGGTCCTAAAAGAAAAAAAAGAGGTACATCGAATACCCCAGCAACAACCAGGCCGCAAGGAGGGAAAAAAAAACGGCAAATATAAGACTGCCAAAAAACACCATGCTGGGGGATCAAAAAATAAGAAAACTTAACAAAAAAGGACTGCCAAATCCTCTGCTATCACGCCCATTAAAAGCTTTCTTTACACAGCAACATAAAAGAAAACAAAGCATTGATACGGAAGCATCTGACGCGGAGATGCTGGAAATAGCAATGCAATCCCAGCCCGCACAAAAACAGAGGAAAACGGACCCTTCCAAAGTGGCGAGAGACAAACAAGCACGGTCAAAGGGTTTTCTGCAGGAAAAAGCCACAATCCCCATAAATGATCCACAAATTGAGAGTGGAAAAGAAAAGGGTCCAGAGACTCCGGAACCGGTCCCTTCGAGCATAATTGACAACCTGAGAGGGAGGAGCGGAACTCCCCAAACTCAGAATGCCCTTAAACTATAGAGGAGATCCTTGTCTCGGATGTTGACCAGGTAGAAGAGGGCTCAAAGGGGGCACAATCCGATGGGGGATGCAATCATATGAACCGGGCCCAACAATACAGAGAGAGGATCGTTTGGCCTGGACAAAGCCACATTTGCCCAGGAGGTTATCCTCGGTTTCACCCCTGTCATCGACGAAATTTGGATCACCAAGATACCCCACAAACACTGATAGAAATCTAAGATTAACAGGGGAATGTCCGGACATAAACTCATCAGTAAATTTGAAAAAACCGGATAACATCCAAGCCTCACCGAAAAAGAGACGACTCAGCGAAATTGCAGTGGCGCTACAAAATGTAATCGCCAAATAAGAAACCAGAAATGATTGCCATCACGTCGGCCATGACCATTGTTCTAGCTTCCTTCTGTAAGCTGTATGAAGCAATTAAAGAAAATGTACAAGACAATACAGCAATTCTTTCCAACATAATGGCAAAATTAGCTCAGATGGACTCCCGTCTACCAACAAACGCTGAAAATCCATTCAATCAGAAACCTCACTGGGAAAGGAAAATTGCAGCGCTGGAGAAAAAGATGGAGAACATGGAAAACCCGATCGGAATTAACCCTGTAAGACCGATAGAGGGACCACAGATTTTGCCAAATCGGAAAACAATGTGGGAAACCAAAATTGAAGCGCTCGAAAAAAAGATAGAGAGCTTGGAACTCTTGAATAAAAGGCCCTTAACAAGCCCATTGGCCTCCGAAGATGTGGGAGATGAGCCCGGGACACAGACAAATGAAAAAAAGAAAACAGTGCTGATACTGACTCAAGAAAAAACAGAAGGGTGGCCACTGGCCAAAGTACAAAAAACGCAGCCACCGAAAAGCGATTTGATCGTAAGGAAATCAAATCCAAAAAAGGATGTCAGCACGTCGGTCAAAGAATACCTGAGGGTGCAGGGCTTTGGCGAATCCCTAGCGAACAAAAATCGACAAGATTCGAGATCTAACGCAGAGGAGACCGGCCCCACGAGATCTCCAAGAACAATAGAGGAATTTCTAGATTGTACCAACCTAATGAACATCTCTACTCACTCAGAAAAGGGGCCACTGGAACAAAAGGAATCCACCACAGAAGTGGGGGTGAAAAACCCCTTGGATCGATCAGAATGTCACACAGCCAAGCCCAAAAGGGACAGGGAGCGACCAAGCCAGAGGGAAAAGAGCGTACTAAGCCTGCCAGCTACACAAGGAGCGGGCAACCAAGCAACTCAGGAAAATGAGAAGCTTCAGACCTATGTGCCAAGAATAAGAAGAAGCCCTCAGTCAAGAGATCACCGTGAAAGAGCGGATACTCAAAGAAGCCCGCGGAAGTACCGACCAGAAAAAAATGAATTGGAAAGTAGAAAAGAATCCAAAGAGGAGATACAAGTTTTTAAGCTTGAACAAAAGGAAGTGGCGAAAAACTTCCGCATTCTAAACAGACCAACAATACTTCAAATAACAAAGAGAATGAGAACCTTGAAAAAGATCAGAACAGAGGACCTCCTGCTTGTCGATCTGGGTTCCTTCGACATCCTGTGCCTACAAGAAACCTGGCTCGTCTACCAACCAGTTCTCGATGGTTTCTCGGTGATGATCTCCCCCGCAGTCAAAGGCCTTTAGGTAGACCGTCATCGGGTCTTCTAACTGCCATAAAAACAGGTACGGGACTGAGCGAACCAAAAAAGTGGAAACAGTCCTACGAAATGCTAGTCATCTTGACCTCGCAAATCCAGGGAAAAGCCGAGAGGGAAAATGGCTTTCAGAAGACAGTGGCCATCATAAACTGCTACTGGAATCCCCAGAGAATGTCAACCAAAACTTTCTGCGATTACATCTCTGAAACGATAGACCAGCTCTACGCAGAATTCGACAGAATCAAGCTCATCATATGCAGAGATCTGAATGCTAAATGTACCGAGGCTTTGGGAGACAAACAATGTGCTGCCGCGCAGCGGGATGTCTTGATTCAACCATTGAAAGAGGTAAAGTCTGGAATGAAGCAATCAGCCAGAGAAATGTGCAAAATGTTGCCTCTTTGTTCCCCAATCAAAAACAGTCCGACATGGGAACGCAACGGATCCAAGATCGAAAACGTATGACTGGTTGATCGAGACAAACCTGCAACAGACCCGCCTTCGTCTAACGGAACAAGACATTGGGAAAATCAATCAGAGATGGGAGAAGAGAGTCAGTGATCATGCCCGGAATGACAGCAAAGAAAGACCGAACTACTTACCCTTACTTCTTTCCTTCCAGGTGAAAGGCTCAAAGAAATCGAAAAATCGCCTAGACAACAAACATACGTATGACAAAGCCTTAGTGGAAAAAATAAAAGTCGGCCGGCGACTGCTAAGAATAGCAAAGAAATCTAACGCTGAGTGTGATTGGAAGATCTGGCGCAGGGAAATCAAAAGCTATAATAACTGGCGTAAACAGCACAGAGCCATACAATATCAAAACGACGCCGAAGCAATGATGCAGAAATTACAAATCAAAAAATCGAGTGAATTCTGGAGGTTGATAAAAGAGATGAATGACACCCAGTCCGCCTCTATGTCTAACGCAGTAGCAGAAGAAAATTGGATCCAATACTTTACTGCGGAATTTGAAGGTCCGACCACCGACACACTAACGACACAGCAGAACTCGGAGACATCGTGGGTTGACTTGTCAAATATTGAAGACATAGAAGCATCGATACAGAAGTTGAAAACATCTAGAGCCCCGGGTCCGGATGGACTCACGAATATGGACTTAAAATATTTCCAGAAAAATGGGTGGAAATGATCAGCAAAATCTTTTCGGAATGTGGCAGAACGAACATGGTGCCGGAATCATGGCAAAAAGCGGTGATAGTCCCGATTTATAAAAAGGGTCCGAGACAAGAACCGGCGAGTTATAGACCTATCGCCCTCCTGGACATTCTAGGCAAACTTTACGCTACCCGTCTCCTTGTTCATCTTCGAACATGGGAAAAAGACAGTCAGGCCAAAGATCGACTCCAAACCGGCTTTCAAAAAAATGGTTGCACCTCCATCAATCTCATGCTACTCAGCGTCTTGAAAGCAAATGTCAAAGAGGGAGCGCCCAAGGTATACCTAGCTTTCGTGGACCTCTCCAAGGCGTTTGACAAGATTGACAGACAAACTCTTTGGGCTAAGCTTCAAGGTTGGAACTGTCCTGCAAGTATACTGGACCCCATAAAAGCCCTCCATTCGAACACTAAAATAAGAGTCAAACTAAACCAACAGGGCGCGCTCTCAGAGGAGATAAATGTGAACCGAGGAGTTAAGCAGGGGTGCCCTCTGGCGCCGGCTCTGTTTACGGCATTCTTAGGCGATTACCAACTCTCCGAAGAAAAAATTAGATCTTTCCACCCTAAAAATCGGGAAAACTGAGATCCCTCGGCTGCTTTACGCAGACGATATTATCGTAATCGATCAGACGAAAGTGGGCCTGCAAAGAAAACTTTCCAATCTGGAGTCCTATATTGTGGAAAACAACCTTGAACTCAACAAAGCGAAGACTAAAGTTAGGGTGTTTGAGAAAGTCCCCAGCAAAAATACGAAGAATCTAAAGATCTACCTGGATAAGACCAAAATTGAAATTGTAACTAGTTTGAAATACTTGGGGATACAAATGGACAGCTCCGGAGTAGAAAAGAGCCTCTTAAACCAACTATGGGAAAAAGCGAAAAGGTTAACGACCCAAATAAGAGCAGTGGACCGTAAATACGGAAAATTTTCCTTGATTCCGGCCATAAGATTCTATAACGCAAAAGTGGTCCCAGCGTTGACGTATGGAACGGAGGCGGCGTTATACCTCCGGCGGAATACTTGGAACAAACTTGAAGGCGGCCTGTGGAAAGCGGTCTTAGGTCTACCCAAATCCACTGCTATGCCGGCGATAAGGAGAGACTAGGGACTCATATCATTAGTGTCAACGGTCGATCAAAGCTCTATGAGCTTGTACAGACGAATCATCATGTCAGACACGTTACCGATATACAACATCATTCGAGAAGAAATTGAATTAGGTAAATGTGAGGCCCTGAACAAATGGGTGAATGCCAGAAAGAATGAGCTGGCTAAAATCGAATGTACGGAGGAAGACCTGAAAGAAAATCCGGACCGAATTAAAAGAAAAACTGAAAACAATGACTGGATTTTGACAACAGAGAAAGCGGCGGGGAATAAACTGTTAAAACATCTACCCCAGACTTTCAACAAGGGAAAAAAACCCTTGCAATACTGTGCAAAGTTCCCTAACAGAAACTGAGAAAACTCGATTATGAGAGCCAGACTTAATCTCCTGCCTACGACAGAGATTATAACAATCAGAGGAGATGGTGTCGAGAAGCGCTGTCGATTATGTAAAGACGATCTTGTCATCGAGACTTTGAAGCACCTGGTGATAGAGTGCCCCAGCACGACAGAAAGTAGAAAGCTATACCTCCCCGCATTGGCTGAAAACCTGTGGATTTTTCAAACAGATGAACTATGGAACAGACTAATCTCTGGTGAGAACGCAAGATGGAGCCAAGCCCTGGCCAAACTGAGCGAACTTGTGTTTGATCAGATAAACAGCCTACAGCCTGAGGGTGGCCCGGTCTGGGGTTCTGATCCAGCGGAAAGATGACTTAAATCGGCCATGTCAGCTGTTTCTCACCTGCTACAGAGGCCTGGCCAGTCCCCCCTGGGGAGGTTTTTGCATGACCCTCCTTTTCCTGTCGCTACTAGCGGAACCTAGAAGGTTTTGACAAAACTTAGTGATACCTGAGTAAAGTTCAAATAAAAAAAATAAATAAAAATAATAATAATAATAATCAACTAGAACAACACTACACAAAACCCACCCCTGAGGAAAGAACACAGAATAATAAAAGATAGCATAATGCAGCACTCTGGGTAATGAATTCAGGGTGTAGGGAACTAACAACCACAATGTTATGTAAACAGATATGTTCTTGGGTGGAAAAGGGATAAATGTCACATAGCCAGTCTTGAGGGCCCACAAATGCACCAAGGGAGCAGTTAGTAGTCAATAGACCCTTTTTTTCAGTTCTTAGTGGTCCGGTGCCAAACCAGACAAGCAATTGATTGAACATTGTGAGTGCAAAAGGCAGCACTGGGTGGTCCTGGTGGTTCGTATGTGTTGAACAGTCCTTGAAAACAGCACCAAGCAGTTCAAGAGCAAAAACACTAGCATCTCAGCTGCCTTGGTTCTCCGAGTGCTGCCAGTCACAATCCAGGGGCTCAGGGACAAGAGGAGTTGTTTGCTCATGCTCCTAAACAAGACAGAGGCCGGCACACAACTGCAGGGGTACTTCAACACAATGAGGTACTGAGCACCACTGTGCAGAGAGGCAGGTCTTGTTCCAGCAGCAGGTTTAGCCCAATGGTCCCTGTGGATGGTTAGGGGACAGAGCTTGACTCTGCCTAGGACCACCTGTCTTCACCTCACAGTAATTGGAGGACTTTTGGAAAGAACTGCTCTCCTAAAAGGGTCCAAATAAATCAAGTCAAGGGTTGAAGTCCAAAAGATGATTCAAAGAAAGGGTGGGAGACCCCTTCTTTTAAAGGGAAAAGGACTAAAGTTAGCCAGCTCTAAGGCTCCAATCCCTGCTCTTGAAATGAGTGGACGTGGACTTTGCCCTTCTGACATCGAACCCAAAGTGCTTTGCCCTAGAGGAAGATGAGGGGACAGGAGGAAGAGAGAGAGGCAGAGAGAAACAAGATGGTGGAAACTTCCCCAACTGTACAGAGCTTTCCCTGTCTAAAATAGCCTTCTTAATAGGATCAAAGGCCACTTGGTATGCAGAACCCGAGTGTGAACAGAACCAGGGTTTGTTCCCACCAGGAATTATTACAAATATAATGTATCCAAAATTCTAAACAAACAAGACACTAATAGGTTATATAGTGGCAATCGTGTTAGTGGATAAATCAAAAATCGCTTGTGCGTACATCACAAGTGCTCCTATATTGAATAAATCAGCAATGCAATGTATTCCCAACATAGCTAAAAAAGCTACATGTTTTGCTTTTCTTTTGACATTTATGAACAGAAAAATGCTTGAAAAACATCAAAACAGAAAAACAATGACACAAGGACAAACACTATTTACAAAATCATGACAAACAAGTGCAACCAAACCACAAGGAAAATGGCTGAAATTGTGACAGCAAAAGGGGATTCTGTGAGATAATTAACAGAGACAACTACACCTCATTTTAACCAGGCAGCAGATACAGTCAGCCAGTTAGACATCAACATTCTAAAGGAAGTATAGTGAGTATTCCATTGCAGTATCCGGGTCGACGTATGCAAAATGTTTCGGCAGAATAATTTTATAAACCACCTTCATCAGGACCATAGCATCAAACCCTGAAAGTAAGACAGAACAAATAAATATAAAAAAAGAAACAAGTCTACTCGAAAAACCTAAACACAGATTGCCTTCTCTCACCCAAAAGGGGAGAGAACTCAACACAAGTCTGCAGAACTGACAACCACTGTCAAGGGATCAACTCAAATGGCGACATGCATGACTACAAATTTAGTAGAGCCCAAACATGGGTATCTATAAGAGGAAAGAAACAACTTCTCAGCAGGCTTATGAAACCCAACTAGCTAAGTAACTAGGATTGTTATGAAAAAAGTTATCCGATTGTAAGATACCATACCTGCACAAGTGTTGGCATATAGCGCATGAGAGAAAGCCAAGGAATTTCCAAACAAGTCCAGGGAAGTTAGGAGGGGCGCTCTAGGCTGCAAAGAAGAACAGACGCCAAAATCGGTAATTTAATTACATTACGGCTAAAGAGTCTTCTGCCACAATAGTTCCCATGGGGTCAACCAAACCGAGTTCTAGTATCTCGTTAGACGATACACTCTTGTGTAGTCAAAATAGGGGACTGCTACACACTGGAGTCGCCTGCATTGGAAAATGAAAAGCTTCTGAAGTGTGCCAATATGGACAATGAAGCCGTCAATGTGAGAACGCAAGGTACACGAAAACACGTACCGACGTAATGACATCAGCAAAAGGGAAAACCTTCAATAGAAAGCCAAAACCCAATTATACCACAGGATATATGGGACCGCTCTGATAAGTAAAGGAAAAATGGCAAAACTAAAATGGCTATATATAAGTGTACCCAGAGAGCTGTACTTACTATGCATATAAATCACAAATCTTACACAAGTTCACCACTGCTAAACACAACCTCTAGGAATGCAATTTACTTAGAGTTTAAAAACAGGGTGGCTATATACACTGAGGCACATATGGGTAAACAGAAATATACAAAACTGGGTATCATAGAAAGAAGATAACTCTTGGCCAAAAAGAAACTATTTAAGGCGACATGAGGCAAGATACTTCCCTGGTTGTTGGATGGCGAGTGGTGCCTGATAGAAAGATTAGGCAAATTGCATGATTGGTAAAAGACACATAGGTCCCTAGTACCATGTCAGTGGAACTAACTGATCATTCAGGCCGATAAAATGAGTGTTCATCTTATGAATACAATGTGCTTCTTTTTGAAGTAAAGCACATTGATGATTGGGGTCAGATATAACTCCATCAAGAATCCACCAGGTGAAATCATTTGGGGAATGCTGGACTTTTTGAAAGTGTAAAACCAGGAGTGCTGAGATGTTTTTTCAGCAAATCTGGGAACAATGTTCTGAGATCCGGAAGTCAGCTGCCCTCATGGTTTGGCCCACATATCTGAGGCAAAACGGGCACTCCATGCAACACACCACCTTAGTCGACTTGCAATTTGTCAAGATCATCAGTTCCCAATGTTTATCTGCAACCATAAAGGACGTGATTTTCTTAGTAAACTTGCAGACTGTGCAAGAACCACAAGCAAAGTGACCCCTAATTGGACGCAGGTCCCATGGCAATGCTCAGGGACAGTCCTGCTTGAATTGGGAGTGTACTAGGTAGTCCCTCAGGATTTTCGATCATTTCAAAGCAAACATGGGAATGGGTTCACATGGCAAGCTCAATTGAACCAGTGGCCAATACGTCTTAATTGTTCTTTTTAGATCCAATGTGTTGGAGCAATGGGTGAAAACACATGCCACTTTTTCTTGTGGGCTGTGAGGAGCCTTTGGAGTAAGCAATGTCTCGCTAGGAGTGTAACAAGCCCTTTCCTTAGAGTGACTAACACGTTTCTTCGGATATCCTCTAGCCCTTAGCAGTTAATACAGGTTATGGGCATGAAGGTAGTAGATTGCCAAAGACATACATTTACAAAGTAGTCGCAAGTACTGTCCTAAAGGAAGATTCAGTTTCGAGCGCCATGGGTGAAATCTGTTGAAATGTAAGATAGTGTTCCTATCACTTGGTTTTATATAAAGCGAACATGCTAGAGTGCCCTGTTGTTTTTTGATAGCAAGGTTCCAGAAACTAATATGTTGTCTGTTGTATTTGTCATGATCTCTGCTTCCAAAAGGTCAGGGTTTTCCCAACTCCCTTGGAAGCAGATCCATAACCCAGGTTCCGAGTGCCAACCAGTCCCAATTGGGACCTTTTAGACCCAGTCCTGGCGCCAGTGGCACCAGGCTCATAAATATGCCCAGTCCCAGCGCTGGAAGCGCCGGGCTCATAATGCTTGGGTGGACTTACCTGCAGCAGACCATGCTGCTTACTTGCCTGCCAGTTGAGCCTCTGATCCTCTTCTGTTTGGAACTACTTTTCCTGTTGGGTGGGGCAGGAGCCACTCCCTAGATTCAGAACACTGGAACTCTTCTGGAAAGCAGGAACTCTTTTCTTACCTAGGCATGGCTGTGGAAGGACTCACTTCAGCCCGTCATCCGCCATCGCCGGAACCCTGCAAAACAAGAAACATCATTACTAAAGACTTTAAAGACATTAGAATTACTCGAAACTTACCGTTCGTGCAGTAAACGACGGACAGCAGTCCTCTGAAGTCAAGAGGCCTGCTCCCCTTATCCAGTGAAGAAACTGGTTACAGCTCCCTGCCCCGAGGCAGATGGAGAGCACGGCGTTCACTTACCTAAGGTGAGAGCGTTAACCTTTGGGGTTCTACAGGAGAAGAGAAAGGGAAGAAGAGAGAGACATTCAATAACCCAGTTCCTTAATCCCATATTTTCTATCTGCAGACATCTTACCCTTCGAGTCAGACATACAGTGCACAGAGGTCCAGCCCAAAGAGCCAGCCGTGTGTTACACATCACCTTTGAAGATAGGGTATACGCCCAGTCAAGACCGGCGCCTCTACGGGAATCAGGTGAGCGTTACAGAACGCAAAGCCTACCACAAAACTCCCGTCCAGGAGCTATGGAAACCTCGGATACCAACCAGCTAGCCCAGTTACTTGGGGAACTAAGGGCAGAAGTGCATGCAGCCCGTCAGGAAACGAACGCTCTAAGAAGGGAACTGATTATTTCCAAGGAGCGAACAGATGATCTCGCTAGACAATTGCTACAGTCACAAGCCGGACAGACCCCGTTACCCGCATCTGGGGGAAATCTTCCTTCTACATCCTCTATGAATCCAGTGCAGATCAACCTACCTGGGAATGTACCTCTGGCTCCGCCCGAACGATTTTCTGGTGACCCAAAGAGGTTTGCAGTATTTATCAACCAGTGCCGGTTGCATTTCTTATGCCGGCCAGCAGCCTTTCCAACTGATCAAGCTAAAGTAGCTTTCGTGCTTTCGTACCTTAGTGGCAATGTGGCAGACTGGTCGATCCCTCTAGTAAATGAAGATGATCCGGTCCTCCATGATTTTCAAGCTTTTCAGCTCAGTATGGAAAAACTGTTCGCAAGACATTCACAGGGGCAGGCCTTGGACAATGAGCTTCTTTCGTTGCGACAAGGTAATCAAGACCTTTTGGCTTATATTGCGTCTTTCAACAGACTGATAGTGGAAACTCAATGGCCTGAGGACAAAAGGATTACGCTGTTTTATAGAGGTCTACGTGGAGAGCTCAAAGATGTGTTAGCCCAAGTAGTGAATCCCCCACAAGATTGTTCGGACTATATAGACTTAGTCGTTCAAATAGATCACAGACTGCAGAACAGGAAGGCCGATCGTTCCAAGTTTGATGCTCGAGTATTTTCCAAACCGCCAACTCCTTCCAAAGGAGTAGACTCCGGGGAACCCATGCAAATAGGGGGTCTGAAAGGTCCTCTAACACAAAAGGAGCGGGAAAGGAGAAAACAGTTGCAATTATGCCTCTATTGCGGAAACTCAGGGCACTTTCTTCGAGACTGTCTGGTGAAACCTGCCAAGAAGGCAGTAGGAGCTGCAGTTACCAAAGTTACAAACTCTGAGCAGGGAAACGACCTCGCCCGACAAGAATAGAGGTCCTCTTGCCGAGCGTGAAAACCAGTTCCGTGACCTCGCATTTCGTGATACCTATGGTCCTCATTAGCCCTGATAATCCGGATCGATTACATGCAATTGAAGCTTACGTCGACAGCGGTGCCATCGGCAATTATGTGGATCATGAAATGGTTTTGAGGATGAATCTAACTCTTTGTCCCAAGGCTGTAAAGGACGTCATTACTACGGTGGATGGTACGGAGATAGCCTCCGGGCCAGTAACGCATACCACTCAAGAGGTGACGCTAGTAAGTCAAGATGGACACCATGAGAAGATCGTGTTCGATGTGATCAAGGCCCCTCAGTTTCAGATTATTCTAGGAATACCTTGGTTAGAGAAACACAATCCTCTGATCGATTGGCGAGCAAGAACGGTCCAGTTTCCAGAATGTGTCTCTACTTGTCACCCTCCACCTGGTGTTGCACTGGCAGCAATTTCTTCAGAGACTCCCCAGTTACCTCCCGAATACCTAGAATACCAAGATGTTTTCCGGAAGGATCAGGCTAACTCTCTACCTCCTCATAGGTCTTATGACTGCCAGATAGACCTGATACCTGGATCTACTCCTCCTTGTAGTAGAATTTATGCCCTCACCGAGCCTGAGAACCTTCACCTTCGACAATACCTGGATCAATACCTGGCAAATGGGTTTATTCGTCCTTCCAAGTCCCCTGCTTCTTCAGCTTTGTTCTTCGTTCCAAAAAAGGAAGGAGACCTTAGAACTTGTATAGATTATCGCTCCCTGAACCAGATCACCGTTAAGAATAGATATCCATTACCTTTGATCCCTGAACTCCTGGACCAAGTCAGAAAAGCATGCATATATACAAAGCTGGATCTTAGAGAAGCTTACCACTTGGTACGAGTAAAAGAGGGCGATGAATGGAAGACGGCCTTCCGCACCAAGTATGGGCTATTTGAATATCAGGTCATGCCCTTCGGACTTTGCAATGCCCCGTCCGCCTTTCAATATTTTATGAACGATGTCCTCAGAGAGCTCATAGATGTGTGTGTTGTTGTTTACATTGACGACATCCTCGTTTATTCTTCATCGGAATCTGAACATCGGAAACACGTGAAAATGGTCCACGAAAGATTGCGTCAACACAAACTTTTCGCTAAGTTGGAAAAATGTGTTTTCAACGTGACTGAAGTTGAATTCTTGGGATTCATATTATCACCTGGCGGAGTGCGTATGGATTCAAAGAAGGTCGATGCAGTTCTCAAATGGCCATCACCATCCTCCGTAAAAGGTGTGCAAAGCATGTTAGGCTTCGCTAACTTTTACCGCAGGTTTATCCCCGAATTCTCTCGAATAGTCCAGCCCATCACTGCCTTGTTAAAGAAAAACAAACGTTTTGAATGGTCTACCGAGGCGGAACAAGCTTTCCAGGATTTGAAGACTAAATTTATCTCTGCACCAATCTTAAAACACCCTCGCCCCGAACTACCCTACATCGTGGAAACTGATGCTTCAAGCCTTGCCATGGGGGCAGTTCTATCACAAAAGGACCCGGTAACCAATCAGTTGCATCCCGTGGCATTTTGGTCCCGCAAATTCTCGCCTCCTGAAATCAATTACACGATTACTGACAAGGAACTTCTGGCTATCAAGTCTGCCTTTAAGGCTTGGCAGCATTATCTGCTGGGGGCCCGACACACCGTTACTGTGATTACGGATCACCGAAACCTGCAATATTTGAAAACCGCAAAAGCCCAATCCTCTAGACAACTCCGTTGGGCATTATTCTTTGCCGAGTTTGACTTCATAATTACCTATCGACCTGGTACAAAGAACGGTAAAGCTGATGCCCTTTCTCGGATGGGAGTGGAATAACACTTGATCAACCCTAAACCTGTACCAATCATTCCCGAACAAAGAATTCTGGGTGTAATCGCCACAGAATCCATAGAGGAAGTTAAGGATAAAGCCAGGCAACTTGTAACTCCAGCAGACATACAGAATTGGCATCTGCAGGGAAAGGACTTTGCAGTAAAGGACAACTTATTGTATTTCCAAGAACGATTATACCTACCCAGCACAGATTTACAGAAAAAAGTAATCTCTTGTTATCACGATTCTTTAATGGAAGGACATCCCGGTATGGCCAAGACCTCAGAAAAGATCAAGCGCTACTTCTGGTGGCCGTCTTGGAAAAAAGATATCAGAGACTTTATAATGTCCTGTGGAGTATGCGCCCAAAACAAGAGTCAAAAGGAAAGACCAGCAGGCCTCTTACGCCCTATTGACATCCCACCTCGCCCTTGGCATACGCTTTCTATGGACTTCATCACCGATCTACCTCCATGCTCCGGATACAATACGATTCTAGTAATCGTGGACTTATTCTCCAAGATGGCGCATTTCATTCCGCTCAAAGGCTTGCCAACAGCAGCAACTCTGGCCCGAGAATTTCTCGAAAACATCGTCCGACTGCACGGTTTTCCTTCGGTTCTAATTTCGGATCGAGGTAGTCAATTTATTTCTCATTTTTGGCGAAGTTGCTGTCGGTCGGCTCAAATTGATGTGAGACTATCGACCAGTCACCACCCTCAGACCGACGGACAAACCGAGAGGACCAATCAAACTCTGGAACAGTATTTACGCTGCATGCTGCAACAAACTGAAAAAACTTGGAAAGACATCCTTTGGATAGCCGAATATGCCTACAATAACTCTGTCCATTCGGGAACTGGGAAAACCCCGTTTTTTCTTTTGTACGGCAGTCACCCTCGAACCTCGGAGTTGGATCCCCTCCAAGATCTTGAAACACCAGCAGTAGACTACCTGCATTCTACAATCACCCAAGCCTTTAAGGAAGCTGTTTCTCACCTTCAAAGGGCTAAAGAACAATACAAGAAAGGAGCAGATCAACATCGGAAGGAAGCCCCTCAATATCAAGTAGGGGATCAAGTCTGGTTATCCACCAAATATCTACCTCTAAAAGGGCCACGCACATTCAACCCAAGATACCTTGGTCCCTATTCCATCACTACCATAGTAAACCCAGTAGCGGTCAAGTTGGACTTGCCCCCGCACATGAAGATACATCCGGTCTTCCACGTCTCTCTATTAAAACCCGTGCAACCTCAAACCCGACTAACTAAATCTCCAAAACCTATCCTAGTTGATGGAGAACTCGAGTTTGAAGTCAAAAGCATTCTGGACTCCAAGATCTCCAAATCTAAACTATTTTACCTAATTGACTGGAAAGGCTACGGCCCCCAAGAGAGATCCTGGGAACCTGCTGAATATGTCCACGCTCCTCGCCTAATCAAAAGATTTCACCGAACATTTCCTGACAAGCCAAAACCCCCGGAGAAGCCCGGTTTGGGAGGGGCCTTGAGGGGGGGTACTGTCATGATCTCTGCTTCCAAAAGGTCAGGGTTTTCCCAACTCCCTTGGAAGCAGATCCATAACCCAGGTTCCGAGTGCCAACCAGTCCCAATTGGGACCTTTTGGACCCAGTCCTGGCGCCAGTGGCACCAGGCTCATAAATATGCCCAGTCCCAGCGCTGGAAGCGCCAGGCTCATAATGCTTGGGTGGACTTACCTGCAGCAGACCATGCTGCTTACTTGCCTGCCAGTTGAGCCTCTGATCCTCTTCTGTTTGGAACTCCTTTTCCTGTTGGGTGGGGCATGAGCCACTCCCTAGATTCAGAACACTGGAACTCTTCTGGAAAGCAGGAACTCTTTTCTTACCTAGGCGTGGCTGTGGAAGGAGACACCTAAGCACTACAGGAGGCTATTTAAACCACACCCGATGGATGAATCTTGCTTTGCGTTATTCTGCATCCTCTGCAGCAGAACGCTCATCGTGTCTTCTGCATCTGATCCTGGGCCTAAGGAAAAAGGCTTACCATCCTGAATCCAGTCTTCAGCAACACCTATAAAGACAAGAAAGAACAGGTTAGCATTACGGTCTTCAGTGACAGCTCTTCACTTACCTGGTCCATCGGCTGTCACCAACGCCTCGCGCTGCATTCCGGCATCTGAAAGACAAAGGCTTACCTACTCTTCGTGCGATCCGGAGGTCTTCACACTGCATTCTGGCATCTGAAAGACAAAAGCTTACCAACTCTTCGCACGCTCCGGAGGCCTTCGGCGCTGCATCCCGCATCTGAAAGACAAAACAAGGTGCGTTTAAAGACATTGGGGAACTTTAATACTCACGTGCCATTACTCCTTTCCACATCTAACCCACTGGGTATTCCGGCACCCTGCAGCCGCTCCGAACTTGTACCTGCAAAATAAAAAGACAGTTAGAGCGCATCGTGAAGCAGGCAACAAGCGCTTACTTACGTGCTTCCAGGCGCTTCTATTCATCACACGGGCTCCATCTTCAACTCACTTCAGCCCGTCATCCGCCATCGCCGGAACCCTGCAAAACAAGAAACATAATTACTAAAGACTTTAAAGACATTAGAATTACTCGAAACTTACCGTTCGTGCAGTAAACGACGGACAGCAGTCCTCTGAAGTCAAGAGGCCTGCTCCCCTTATCCAGTGAAGAAACTGGTTACAGCACCCTGCCCCGAGGCAGATGGAGAGCACGGCGTTCACTTACCTAAGGTGAGAGCGTTAACCTTTGGGGTTCTACAGGAGAAGAGAAAGGGAAGAAGAGAGAGACATTCAATAACCCAGTTCCTTAATCCCATATTTTCTATCTGCAGACATCTTACCCTTCGAGTCAGACATACAGTGCACAGAGGTCCAGCCCAAAGAGCCAGCTGTGTGTTACACATCACCTTTGAAGATACGGTATACGCCCAGTCAAGACCGGCGCCTCTACGGGAATCAGGTGAGCGTTACAGTATTCAAGGGTAAATGGGATGTTTCTATAGCGTTCTTTAACCTAACTGAACAATTGCATAAGATAGTCCTCAGTGATATGATATGATAATTTATTTATATTGCGCTCATACACAAAGCGTTTCAGAGAGCGGCAAGGGAGGGACACAGGGGAGAACAAAACGATTTTACTGGGACCAGTGACATTGAGAACACGCAACTGCATTGGAAAGGGAAAGGGGCGAAAGTGCATGGAAGGGGGAGAGTGGAAAGTGTGGAGCAGAGAAGAACATATAAATAATAATAAATAAAAATAAATAGATAGTAGAGGCAATAAACTGTGGTAGTGCAGTCAGAAAGTGCTGTGTTTAAGGAAGCAGACTGGGTAAGTCTGATAAGTGCAGAAAAAAGAAGAAAACGGGGGTGTGGGGAACTGTATGGGTACAGATACAGTCCACCAGTGCAAGGGGTGGCCTGGAGGCAGTGTAGGAGGGTGGCAGGGGGAACAGGTAACTGGGCCCAGGGGACAGAGGGTGGCCAGGTGCATGGTGCCAAGAGAGCAGTTCAGCAGGGGAGAGGGAGAGCGAAAGCGGAAGCAAAGAGGAAGGTCTTGAGGAGTTTCCGGAACCGGAGATGGTTCTCCTCAAGTTTTAGAGTTGCAGGGAAGCTGTTCCAGAGGGAGGTCCCAGCCAAAGACAGAGATCTACCCCCAGCTCATTTCTTTGAAAAACGGCTGACCCTGAGGGAGTTAGTAGTAGATGAGCGAAGAGCTCGTGAGGGGAGGTATTTGCGCAGGGAAGGCTGAAGGTATTTTGGACCCAGGCCCCAGAAAGCCTTGTGGACAATGCAGAGGGTTTTGAATTTAATCCTAGCGTCCATTGGGAGCCAGTGGAGACATTTCAGAGCTGGAGAGATACGATCCCAGGGCTTGAGGCCAAGTACAAATCTAGCAGTCCTCTTCTGGATTAGTGGAGAGTAGAGGCAGATAGATTTTGAAAGTGGCTGTTACAATAGTCCAGCCCAGAGAGAACCAGAGCTTGGGAGACAGTGAGCTTCTGGGGGAAGGAGAGGAAAGGCAGAGTACCTCTGAGGGGGTGCAGTAGGTAATTTGACTTTTTATAGACCTCAGAGATTTGGGCAGAGAAGGAAAGTGTGGAGTATACAATTACCCCGAGGTCCTTAGCCTCGCAGGTGGGGGTACGAGGCGGGCCAAGGGAGGCCGGCCAGAGAGTGATGGGAAAGGATGGTGAAGCTGTGCCGATAAGGAGGATCTCTGTCTTGCTGGCATTCAGACAAAGATCATTGGCGGCACACCAATCTTGAATGGCAGTTAGGCAATCAGAGATGAGAGAGGGGGAGTAAGTGGCCGAGGGAAGCCTGAAAATGAGTGGAGTATCGTCAGCATAGCACTGGAAGTTTGACCAGAAAATGGCAATGCAGTGGGCGAGAGTTGCCAGGTATTGGTTGAAAAGCCAGGGCGAAAGGTTAGACCCCCGGGGAACACCACAGGTAGAGAGGAAGATAGATGGTATCGGGTAATATTATCCCCATATATATGGTCGCCGTAAATAATACTGCCGGGAAAAGGTTGTGGCGATATTATATGGGTGACCATATATATGGGGACAGGGGCAAAAATAAAATTCTTTTCAAAAGGTTTGGGGGTTGCAGGGGTGTCCCCCGCATGTTCCATGCAATAATGTCACCACAAAAAACGGCCATTTGTCGGCGATATTTTTGCATGGCGAGATTTTTGTGGCAACATTATTACATGGAACCAGATAGATGATAGGAAGGACCCAAGTTGGACCTGGGAAGGTCGATCAGAGAGGAAATAGGTCAGCCAGGCCAGTTCCTGATCAGTGATACCCAGGTTATCACAGAGATGGTTGAGCAGGATGGTATGGCTGACCATGTCCAAGACCGAAGAGAGATCGAGTAGGATGAGGACAGAGGGAATGTTAGAGTCAAGGTTGGAGAGCAGATCTTCACGGATGTTCATGAGAGCAGTTTCCGTACTTCTGGCAGCTCAGAAGCCAGACTGATGGTCATGCAGACAGCCAACCGAATCGGAATGAAGGTTAAGCAGAGAGATGGCCAACTTTTCCAGGAATTTGCCCAGAAAGGGAGTAATGTAAATAGGGCGATAGTTTGCCAGACAAGAGGGATCAGCTGTAGGTTTCTTGAGAAGAGGATGCACAAGGGAGTGCTTCAGAGCGGAGGGGAAGGATCCTGAGGCAAAGGAGTGGTTGCAAAAATCAGCAAAGGGCCGGAGCAAGGGTGTCAATGTGATCATTGATGGTTTTAGAGGAACAGGGATGAACCTGTTTTGATGAGGCCTTCACAGATCGGACTTCTCTAGTGACCTCATCAGGGGAGAAAAGAGGAAAGGGCGAGAAGGAGGGTGGGGAAGTGGTAAAAAGAGGGTCAGCAACCTCAGACTGAGAGGGAATAGGAGTTGGAGGAGAGGAGAGGGTGGGCAGGATGTCCTGGGTTTTTGAGAAAGTGAGAGGCCAGGGCATTGCAGAGAGCTTGGGAGGCGAGAGGAGGGGTAGAGACTGCAGCAGGGTTGGCAAGATGCTTGCAGATTTTAAAGACGTCGGCCGAGTTGTTAGATGCCGCAGAGACACAGGCTTCAATGTGGACCCTCTTCTTGGTGCGGACAGAGAGTCGGTATTGCCTTGCGAGCAGGTGACAGGCCAGTTTATCAGAGGGTGAACAAGAAGCCCTGTATTTCCTCTCAGCCGCCCTCGTTTAAGTGTGGCTAGGTCGGAATCATACCAGGAATTGCACTTGGCATTGGACGTCAAGCAGAACCTAATGACAGGGGCAAGAGCATCAAGAGTATCCGAAATAGAAGACTAAAGAAGGGACAGGGCTGTGTCCGGATATGAGACAGCAGGAGGATCAGGGGGGCGGGTGGGAAGAGAAGGTGGTAGCAAAAGCCTCAACTGACACTCGCTTCATGGGCCGGATATCCAAGAAGGTAGGTGGCAGTGTTGGGGTAGGCTTGGCTTGGGAGGAAGAGAGTGAGAGATGAGAAGAGAGAAGGCAGTGGTCACTCCAGGAGAGAGGAGTGGTCAGAGGGATAGAGTGGGGGAGGCCAGAGGAGATATAGACATCAAGTGTGTGTCCTGCAGAGTGTGTCGGGCCGGAGGGGAGGATAGAGAGGGAGACGGAATCGCAGAGGTCGCGAAAGAGCAAAGATGAGGGACAGGGAGAATCGAGGTGGATGTTAAGGTCACCAAGGAGTAGGAGTTGAGTGGTAGAGGTCAGGAGGGAGGAAGAGAGGCCAGCCCACTCAGAGAGAAAAGAGGTGATATGACCAGGGGGCCGGTAGAGAGCAGCAACAGAAAGAGAGTGGCTGGGAGAGAGAGAGAGAGCCTGCAGACAAGGCATTCGAAAGAGGAATAAATCTGAGTGGGAATGATAGTGGCAGGAATCCACTCAGGAAAGATCAGGGCTGTGCCCCCTCCAGGCTGAGTGGATCTGGGTGCAGAGAGGATCTTGCAGCCATCAGGGAGGAGAGTGTCAAAGCTTGTGACAGAGCTGGCCGTGAAGCATGTCTCAGTGAGACCAAGGACATCGAGGCCCAGTTCTTCAAGGAGGTGGAAGATGTCAAAGGAGTGTTTGACAGCAGAGCGAGAGTTGAGAGTGGCAAGATGAAGAAGGTTGCCAGCCTTAAAGACCTTCCTGGGAGGGGTACAAATCAGAGGTACTCCCTGCAGAGTTGTAGAGGTAGCCTGAGGAGGGGCAGAGGAGGAGGGAAGAGTGGGCAAGGTAGCCGAGGAGTAAGAGGAAGGGACAGCTGGAGATGAAAGGAAGTTGATGAGGCGAGGGAGCCGCCTATCGAAGAGGAGGAGATTGGCCTGAGGGCCTTGGACCATGACAGTGCCATTTAGGTAGACATTAAGGATGACTCTGGAGGAGTCGAAACAAAGAAGCCATGAGGACTTCCCAACGAGTGCCACCATTAATGGGAGAGGAGGAGACAGGACAGAGCAGAGAGACCATATGTGGGGGGGGGGTCAATAGATCCGGCAAAGGAATAACAAAGAGTATGTCTGTGAGGGTCTGTCTGCAAAAGGTGCTGGAATAGGTATTGGCGATAGGGAGACCCGGGGTGGAGGCCAAGAAATCCTTTTTAAACTGCTTCTTTCCGGACTTAGTGAGAAGGGAAGGATAGTTGATAGAGAAGCAGTTGGAATAGATGGGAGAAACAGAAAGCGCCATGGGTATGAAGAGAGAGGCAGCAGAGGGAGGAGTAAGGAAGTCCAGAGGTATAGAGTAGTCACTGGGCTAGCAGGTTACAATCAATGACCAAAGTTAAATGCAGAATACACCCAAGTTTGACTTTTCTAAACACACCCAAATTTCACTTTCCCAAACACACCCAAATTTCACTTCCCCAAACACATCCAAATTTCACTTCCCCAAATACACCCACATTTCACTTCCCCAAATTTGACTATCCTAAACACATCCAAATTTCTCTTTCCCAAACACACCCAAATTTGACTATCCTAAACACACCCAAATTTTACTATCCTAAACACACCCAAATTTGACTATCCTAAACACACCCAAATTTGACTTTCAAGGCAATAAAGCACCGAGAGCATGAAGGGGGGACCAGTTGTAAACAAGAAGGAGGTAGGGTGGAGGTGATTGAGATGGAATCAAAAGGGTAGGCAAAATGAGGTAAAAACTAACCATATGGAGAGTTAAGTAAGAGTCTTGGAAGTCCGGTTTCATAGCTGATGGAGCAGGCATCCCCAGGGAGGGACTGGCTGTTTTTGTAATGGCATGTAGTGACCCAGTGAGCAGACAGGGAAAGCTGACAGGGTTCTTAGAAGTGGTCCATCGATGGGGGCCGGCTAAAAGCCTGCCGGTGCACAGAATGTCTATAAAGGTGGAACAGCAGCCAATCACTTTACACAATGGAGGGAAGGCACTTCAGGAGTCACAGCTTCACAGGGACAAAGAAGCTGGCAGCCATGTTGGAGACATAGCATCAGCAGTCAACATGTAAGCCTTCCAATGTGTTTGCCCATGAAAGAAAGGCAGTAGGCAAGTAAAACACGCTGCAAAATAGTGCAGTGCTTTTTCACTAATTAAAAAAGATTTTTAAATGAAAAATCCGCTTTTGGCCGTTGTTTTAATTTTTTCAATTTTCTGTTTTTAATATGCTTCTTAAGTTGCCAGGTGTTGCAGACTCACTGGAAAAGCACCTACCTGCTGCTGGATGTTTCCAAAATTCCCAGCAAGTCTAGGGCTCCATGAATGAAGGTTGAAGGGAGGGCAGCAAGAGGCACCTCGAGCTCCGTAGGGTGCAGGGGAATGCCAAATAAACACTACTGCTAAATCGCCTCTGCGACAACCTTGGTATTACTGAACGGGCCCTGGCCTGGTTGACATCCTTTCTCACCGATCAACCCTCTCAGGTCCAACTGGGGTCCTTCCTCTCTTCTATCGTTCTCTCTACTTGTGGTTTTCCCTAGTGGTCTAAACTCACTCCCTGGCTCTTCAACCACTACTTGGGACCTCTTGCACACTGCATCGCTACATTATGCCCCAATTTTCAATGTTATGCGGATGACACTCAGCGGTCTTTCAGTCTCCCCTCAGCCACCTGTGCTTCTTCTCTCATACTAGACTGTCTGGCCGCAATTCAGAAATAGTGTGCCCTCAATGATCTCGGTCTTAATGCCAGTAAGACTGAGATTGTCCTCATTGGGATACGCCATCCCTCCTTTCCTCTCTCTGGCCGCCCACTCTGTGCTCTCTTCCTGCTCCTTCCTGTGAGGCTAAGAAATTTAGTGTCATCTTCGACTCCACCGTCTCCTTCTATCCTCACAACTCTGACGTCTCTAAGAAGTTAATCTAAAAGCTGAACCTCCTCAGAGGTATTCTTCCTTTTCTCACTTTCCCCCAGAAGCTCACTGTCTACAGAGGTCTGGTCCTCTCTAGGCTGGACTAATGCAACATCCTCTTACTAAATCTTCCTGCCTCTACTCTTCGACCTTTACAACGTATCCAGAACAGGACTGCAAGACTTGTCCTTGGCCTTAAGCCCAGGGATCGTATCTCTCCAGCTCTGAAATCTCTTCACTGGCTCCCTGTGGCAGCAAGGATCAAGTTCAACACCCTCTGCATCATTCACAAGGCTTTCTGGGGCCTGGGACTGCTCTACCTCCAACTTGCTCTTCCAAAACATCTTCCTTCTCAAGCTCTCTGTTCATTCACCTCCAACTCTCTGAGGGACAGACACTTCTCCAAGCAGAGAGTTGGGGGAAGAACTATCTCCTCGGCTAGGGCCTCCCTCTGGAACAGCCTCCCTGCCTCTCTCAAACTTGAGCAGAACCACAACCAGTTCTGGAGGCAACTCAAGACTTTTCGTTTCAGCTTTCTCTCTTCCTCTTCCCTGCTGATGCACCTGATTGCTCTGCACACTGGTCACCCTATGAACCAGGTCCAGGCTCCTGCATGTCCAGTTGCCCTTGCACTGCCTCCAGGTTCCCCAGCACTTATGGGTCTGTATCTGCAACCCTACAGCCCCTTCTCTCTGCACTTATGAGCCACCACTGGCTGTACTTGTGAGTTAACTGCACTTCCCCCATGGCACTTCTCCTCTTCCCTGCACTTAAGCGATCTGAATGACACAAGGCCTAGTAAGATTGTTATTTTGTCCTCCATTTGTTTTCCCCTCCTTGTCTTGTTGCGCCTACAAACACTTGTGTACAGGCGCATTATAATTGCCACATTATATCACATCATAGCGCTTCCGATTTTTATGTTGGCGTCAAAAGAGTGGCCTTGGTATAAATTTACCTTGAATGCTGCCATTTAGAGAATGGCAGTATTGGGGGCAAAAGCTGCCTCCATTGCAATACCCTGAATTAGGAGAAAAAATTGGTTGTTAAAGACAAAGTGAAAGTCGATATCAGGCATAGGCCCGATCTTTAAAAATACATTTTGAGTCTAACATTACGGAAGAAACCCTTGTTTTCCATCTTTCTCTTGAACCAATCCGTGGGTTTCGAGGGGACAAAACTGAGGCCTTTCGATGCCACCGAATATTGTGCCAAAGAAAGTTCTAAGCCCGATAGATGATTAAAAATAGGTAGTGTAAGTTGTTCATTCATCTGCGATAGGCTCTTGTGATGAATCCTGTGGAGTCATCACAGAATCCCAGCCTAAAGTCTCCTCCCATGTGGACAGGGAAAAGCAGCCGCTACCTGATCCTAACCCTGGGGGTGGTATTAGGAGAGAGGATCACATGGAAGAAGGCTGTCAAGGGAATGTGACTCGTCAGGAGGGATGCAGAATTCATCCACTTCTGAGGATGTTTCCTTAATGCCCAAATATTTAATGGCATGTTGCCACAGTAAGGCCTCCCCTCCCAAACTTACCCAAGGTGCCATGTATGAAAACTCTTTTTGTAAACCTAAAATTGATGTGCATAAGCGTCAGGAAGTTAATACTAGTATTTCTAGTAGTTATGATTCTGCTTTGTGTCTGGGTTATAGACCCAAGAGGACATTATTAATTACTTTGAAATCTTCTCTTAACCATGCATTCTATAAATCATTCCAACAGAGCGGATTAAATAATGTTGAAATAACTAAGAACTGGACTCCTTAGTACTGAGACGAGGAAGAGGGGTCTAGAGGTGCCAGGTTGTTAAGAGCGGTCTAGTTGTTGTAATGACCCATACCCGAGTGGGACCTTTTCAGGTGTGGGCCAAAAAGGATCAGCAAGAAGGAGCAGTTGATGGAGTTGTCGGGCTCACAGCGGGACACCATGCAGAGAACATGGAGAAGGTAGAGATCCCTGTGGAATGCTGAGGACGTGCAACAGGAAGCAGTATTGAGGCCGGCTACCCCATGGTAGAGAGAAGCTCTCTAAATCCTGTATCCCACTCTGGTGTGAGGTTGTCACCAGTGAGCAAACAGAGCTGTGAAAGCTCCTTTGACTGCCTGCATGAGCAGCAAAAGACTGACGGAAGCTGTCCAACGCTGAGGTGAACCCAACGAGTGAAGCAGCAAAAGCGGCAAGTAAGAAGGAGACCCCAGGATACACCTGATCCAGTTGGCCTGAGACAGGTGACCCCTGGGGCACTCCGAAGTAGACTGCTGTGTAAGAATACATCCTTTGAATATCGAACTTTTGAAATTAAGCAAACTGTGCGTAATTCTTCTATTAAGAGATGTAGGAGAATATTGTAACCTGCATGGTCAAAGCCAAAAAGGGGCTATAACTAAGCAAATTGAATACAACTTGCCTACAGGGGGATACCCAATAAGGCCATATTTTAACCTGCATTGCCAAAACCAAAGAAGGGATATAATAAAGCATAGGGAATACAACCATCCTAAAAAGGAATATCCAGTAAAGGCACATTATAACCTGCATTGCTAAAGCCAAAGAAAGCCGAGAGTGACAGCAAGGCAATGTGACTATAACAGTCCCAGAGCAAGCTATCCCATGGGAGAAGGTTGTAAACTACATTGCCAGCAGTCAATAGTTTGCGTTGAAAGAAGTCAGAGATTGCAAGAGAATAGACCTACTTGTAAAAAGAAGCAAGGAAGAGAGACTTGTAACCTGCATTGCTGATGGCAAACAGATAAATATATCTTTTGTACAGTATGTAAAAAGAAGTTAAAGTCTGCAGAGGAAAACCCCTCCTTGTACAAAGGATCAGGGGGGAGATAACTGTAACCTGCATTCCGTATGGCAACCAGATCAATATAAGAATCATTGTCAGTTTGTGCAGTATACTTGTTGAAGAAGAGGTAATCTAAGTGTGTTGAAAGTCAAAAGACTAACTCAAGAAGCAGTTGTTGGTTTAACTTTCCCCATTGAGGATTTAAATGTGGAAAGTTGGGAACAAGCATTACCACAGAGTACTTGTTGAAGTAGTAGTAGGAGTTTTATCCTGACAGGAGAGTAAACCAGAAAAGGACAAGTAGTAGGTAGTCATGGCAGGCAATTGGACTAGTAAGATAATACTTTGAATGTGGTATTAGGTTGTGGTGGAAAAGAAGTGGCAATTCCACTACTGTGTTTGCTGAATTGTTGCATGATCATCCTGACTGAAGTATTGTTTGTAAAGGAGAAAAATATAATGTCTTCATAAAAAATAACAATTACATTGACTCCTGACTAGGAATGTGAAGAGAAAGTATTGTTGGTTTGCCAAAAAGAAGATTGTGGACACTTTTGTCTTACATGTGAAAACCCCTTTGAAATTAAGACTGTCACTTTACCAAGTACAAGACATATTGAATGAAAAGAGCTTTGTATTATATCTGGAGTGGAACTTGGCTAGTGAAAAGAACTTTCTGTATATTGAACATTGTTTTGAAACATCCTGAATCGATCCAAGGGAAGGGGATCGAACCCTTGTCACAAGGACTCTTGTTTATAACTTGTATGATTTTGTGGTATGTATGAGTGTATGGGACAGATACTTTTGGACATTAAGTAATTTTCTTTTAGCCTTAGTTTGTCAGGTAGGGACATCCTTTTTAGGCTCGGGAAAGATGGGCGTTTATCTGAACCCTTATCATTAAATAAAACGACTACTTGAAAGCAAAACTCTACCTATGTGTCCGTCTCAGATTTCTAACCCCTCACACTCTCCTGCGTGTCTGATAGTCTGGGAAGAATGGATCCTATGGTCTACCCCTTGGTTGTCCTCTTCCTTCCATTAAAGGCACAGAGCCTCGAGTAGATGGATATTGATAACTGCTATACTTGTAAGGTTCTTCTGGGGGGACCACTGCTGATGTCAGAAAATGTGACCCCAGTGACGGCGACTTTGTTGTCTGTTATACGGTAACTGTTTTCTCAGTGTTACGGATTTCTAGAAAATGGTCGACCAGGCATACTATCTTTGCCTTCAAATCGAGTATATCATTTGCCAATTGTTTTGTTTTCTTGCTCAATTTAGCTGTTTTAAATTCATTGACCCTTTTGGTTATTCCCCTCAGTTTCTCCTAGCATTCGTAATCGCTGTATTTTCCAAGAACCTTTGCTCCTCAATGTCAAGTTCTCTTTTTATAGTGGCACTTATTCACTGGCCTGCATTGATTGAGAACCATCAAATCACAGTGACATTTGGTTGAAATGTAGCTGAAATGTGATATATATTACTTATTGTTCAAAAAGAGACATGGCTCACTACGGACTATGAGCCAATCTGGAATAATGTTTGCTTTAAGATATTCACAAAGAAAGTGCCTGTGTAGCTCAATTCTCAAACATTTCTTCTTGGTTTCAGAAGATAGTCACTAAAGGCTAAAGAGGGAACGGCGTGGCTATCACCAGCAGGGTTGAAAAATGAAGTGCTTCTTATGATCTCAGAGATCCGCGCATCGCTGTAACTAAGTGTGGCACTCTTTGCCATATTAATATAAAATTCTGTGCGAAGGGAAATAGTGTATTGTCTCCAATTATCTTTTCTCAGAACAGTGACAACCAGACAAACATATACAAATAACTGTGCAACAGTATCCAATATCCAAAATGTGTGATCAATTGATGCCCTTTACAGCATAGTCTGTAATGTAAACATGCAAACAGAAGGGCTAACCCCAACTCCGATGGGAACTGGGTATAACCTGAACAGAACCAGAGTTTGTTCCCACCAGGAATTATTACAAATATAATTTGTCCAACATTTTAAACAAACAGGTTATGTAGTGGCAATCACGTTAGTGGATAAGCCACTAATCGCTTGCGCGTATATCACAAGTAGTGCTGTTTCTCAAATATTGATTAAATCAGCACTCCTCGCAGTCAGTGAAAAAATATAATTTATTATCAACATAGCTAAACAAAATTATATTTTTTGCAAGTCACAAGGAAAATAGCAGAAATTGTGTTGATAAAAAAGGTGATGTGAGCTAATTAACAGAGACTAACTACACCTAATTTTAACGAGGCAGCACTTGCAGTCAGCCAGATACACACCAATATTCTAAAGGAAGCATAGTATTGGGGTCGACGTATGCAATACATGCTTTCATCAGGACCTGTCTCAGCAGGTTAGCTCAGGGGCAACGTGCTCGCCTTGGAAGCAAGACGACACAGAGCAACAAAGGTCTGATCCCCAGGTCCGCTTTTAGAAACCTCATGGTATTAAGGGCGTTCTAAATAACTGTCATGATTCCTGCCCCTCATGTCCCCAGCCCTCCAAGATGTCAGGCTAGAGCCAGGCCACGATCACGTACATGGCCCTCAAGGGCCTCACCATCCCTCCAAAGACCCACTTGGAGTCAGACTTGGCGCTTGTGCCAGACTCACTCACTCTCATAGGATAACATTGGGGATTGGACTTGTAGTGCATTGATGGGGACAAGATGGATGCCCCCACATATTTCGGTTCCCAGAACTGCATGTGCAGTCTAGTCTTTTGGGTGTGGTTCAGCCCAGAGACACCTGGGATACCCAGAGACTATTTAAGCCACGCCCAGGCTGAGAAACATGCTTTGTGTTTTCTGCACCATGCTTTGTGTTTTCTGCACCTGCAGCATGACACTCACCGTGTTCGGATCGGTCTCCAGTAGGCCTGCATCTTTCTTCTGTGTTCAGCTCCTGCAAGAACAAGAACACTGTTAGGAACAGCCTTACCTTGCGGCGCTTCTGCCCATCATTCATCGCTCCTTCTGTTCTGCGGGCATCTTCAGCGGTGTCATTCCCATCCCGGCACGCCGCTTCCTAAGGAAAAGGGAAAAGAACAGAAACAGGCATTAGTAAGCATTCAGCAAATCTTTGCTTATTTTTTAAAGACTGTACGAGCTTCAAACGCTTACTTGAATCCCAGCCGCTTTGGGGGAACTCTGTCTCCGGAACTTCTCATCCATCTGCAAGAGGGAAAAGACACTCCAGGTTAGCGTGGAAACATGTAGAGGCGCCGCATACCGCGCTTACTCCCCGCATTTCTTCTTCATAACTGGCATCCACGCTGAAAACGTCGCAGCACCTAAAAGACACAGAAAAATAACTCAGTTCAATACAACTAGGAAAGGGTCGCATCGCGCATCGCGCTCTCACTCACCTTCAGCGCTACTCATCTCAGCAGCACGTCGCCATCATCTAAGGAAGGAAAGGAACGAAGTTAGAGAACTGTTCAAAAGACTCATTATACTTACCTGTCGGACTCTTGCCAGTGAAGTAACTAGGCAGCAACGAGCCCGCATCAATCAACGCGCCCATGCGCTGAAAGCAGGACGGAGAGCACACTTTCCAAAAAAACAAGGTGAGCTGTGGATCAAAGGGAGGGGTTGGACCCCGGGGAAGAAGGGGTTCAAGCACACAGAGACGATAGGGAGTTAAACTCTGCCCATCCTGTGTTTCAGGCCCAGTCTCCAGTCAAGAAGACTCCAGGGAAGGATTTGAGGTTGTAAAAGGTCAGAACAGGCTGAGTGACGTCCCCGTGGATACCAGGTGAGCGTTACAATAACATATCATAGAATCAAACCCTGAAAGTGGGAAAGAAAAAATAAATATAAAAAAGAAACAGGTCTACTGGAGATTAATAGTGCTCAGAACATGATATTTAAAATGGTCTTTTAAAATAACAGCAACTCCACCACCTTTTCATGGTCAGATCTTATAATCTTATAGCCTGCTGTTGCTGCTAATAGTGCAGCAAGATTTGTTACTGCATTTAACCAAGTCTCTGTAAAACAGATTATATCAAGATTAGGCATAGTGAATGCATTTAGGGGTGGGGTAAAGGGTTAAATATTTTTGGGAAATAGTCGTGGTGGGTTTTAAGGGTGGGAATCGGCAATTTGGGAGCCCCTCCCTCCAGCCCCTGCCCCCACAAAATAAAATGCATTCTCTATAAAAACCTTTCATTATAAAATATTCAATATATGTTCATTCTTTATAAAGGTTTTTGGTATAAAGACATCTAACAGTGTTTGATGATAGAACGGGTGTTTAGAAGTTCTAACTTAAACTTCTGATTGACGATGGTATCATTCTGCTGATTCTACAGTGTGTAAACAGAAGACTGATAAACTCTGTCCACTCATCGATGTTTTTTTTTAGGTCAATGTTCGTGAGCCCGTCAGGTCCCGGAGCTCTGGATGATTTAAGCTTCTGAATCCCCTTGTAGATGTCGGCTTTCGTGGAAAGATCAACCCAGGGGGACCTGTTGAATTCCGGCTCTTGGGTCATGTTCAAAGCAGGAGTAGCAAAGAGCTTTCTGAAGAAGTGTACCCAGGAGGCTGCCGGAACCGAGTTGATCATGTTTGCTCGGGTGTTGCCTTGCACGGTGTTGATCAGGGCCCAGAAGTCGGCAGATTTTTTTGACGCCAGTGTTCTCATCATGGTTTCTGCGTCGTTTTGGTACATAGTGGCTCTTCGCAATCTTATCCATGCTTTGTAGGTTTTGTTTTCTTTTGCCCAAAGTGCCCATGCCGTTATGGTATTTTCAGCTTTTGCAGTACGTTTCAATTTCCTCAGAGCATTTTTGTTATCCGCTATGAGTTTGTCGTAGGTGTGGTTGAAAGTGGTGGGAGGTTTGTTTCTCTTTTTCTGGATGGACTTGTGGTTGGTCAGAAGCGGAATGTAGTTGGGTCTCAACAGTGACTCAGCCGTTGTTGGATCGGCCCAGGTTGTAGCGTATTGCTTGGTCATGGCTCTGACACTGGCCGCTGTCAAGCGTAGACGAGTTTGTTGGGGTTTTACCTCTACCGACGATTTGTAGTTGCTGGGTTCTTGAGAAACAGAAGACCAGACGACGCTGAGCATGTTGTGATCGCTCTGGAGCGTTTTGGAAACCTTGAAGTTTTCTATCTCTGGGCACATCGGTTCAGAAATGAAATTTGAAGAACCTCTTTCCCAGGTTGGGATTTGCGGGAGCCAGTCTTTGATCCATGCTGCGTTATGTATGTTCCTGGTCGACATCAGTGTCATCCAGGCCTGTCCTCTTGAATCCGTTGACGGAGCAGCTGGCTATTGCGACATAACTTCTTTTGGATGGCGGCAATTGGCGTTCAGGTCACCGCATATTAAGAGGTGGACGGTTTTGCACTTGATTACGATTTTGTCGATCGTTTCAGCCATTGATTGACAGAAGGCCATGGACGACGTTCCTTGAGGGTTCCAGTACACCGTGACTATTGCCAGCGAGGTCACTGACCGTTGCTTTGGTGATTCCGTGAAGTGGGTCCATTCAATGAGTGATGCCAGTATCCCGTAGGATCTCACGATGGTTTTGACAATTTTTAGATTGTGGCCTGTTTTTACAGCAATGAGTAGGCCAGCTGAGGGGCGACCTAGTAGGCCCCTGACCGCCGGGGATGTCTCGATCTCGAATCCGTCCATGGATGGTTTTTCTAGGAGCCAAGTCTCTTGGAGACAAAGGATTTCAAAGCGGCGCAGGTCCTCACTATTGGCGTCGGTTAAGTGGGCATGGCCTCTGGTGTTCCACGAGGCCAGTGACAGAGCCTTTGTTAGGGAAGGTGGACTGGCTCCGGTGGGTAGTTGTTATCTGCTTCGATTGGCGGTTAACGCTCCTTTTAGCCAGTTCCATGGGCCGCCTGCCGACGAATCTTTGTTTAAGTGGGCCGATGTTTCCGGAACTCTATGAGATGGTGATTGCTTCCTGCGATTTCTGTAGCTGTTGAGTCTTCTTCGTTGCGGGGAATGCTCTAGTTTCCTCTCGCTTCTTTGCGGGTCGTGGTGTCTCGTGAAAGACTGTTGGGGCGGGCTGTGCCTACTTCTGTGTCGAGAGTCTCGAGGTGAAAAGCCCTCCGAATCATCAGTCGGTTAATTTCGGCGGACGGACACTCCTAGTCTCCTCATGGAGGATATCGGGTCAGTTCTTCTGGGTATTTTACTGTCTTCGTCATGACGGGCGGGTTCCCTGTTTGGACTCACCCGGAAATGGGCTCTTAACTCCGCTTTTCGAGTATGGTGGTGGTCTGGTGAGGTTGTCTTATCTTTGCTTTTGCTGACTATGTTCTCTTCCTGGATTCCTTTCTTAGGTGATGGAGCTGAGCTTTTAATCTCAGATAGAAGAAATCCGGCTGCTTTTAGTTCAGATTCGATTTTCCGAATTAACTGTTGAATTGCGTCTGATTTAATGTGGAGATATGCTTTCGCCTTGTTATCTCTATGGTAGGGCTCAATTAGTGTGAAATTGTCCGTTTTCAAGTTCATTAGCTCAGATGTGGATGCTATGATCTGTAGCACCGTTCTGCGATTGAGGACCATGTATTTGCCTCTGTTTGAGGACTGTTCAATTTTGAATATTCGAGTGGTTTTGACATTTTTGACGTAGGCTTTAGTATTTCCTGTGGCTCTGTGTGGTGTCGTATGGTGTGACGACGAGTTTCCTTGTGCAGAGTCAGTTATTTGGGTTTTGGAGCATTTGTTCGCTGAAGGAATTTGTGTGGATAGGAGGTGGGCTTCATCTTTCCTGGGTTGTTGGCTTGGAGGGCCATCCCTTTTTTGGGTTCTTGAGGGTAGATGGGTTGTTATCTTCTCCGTGGGAGTTGAGGGCCGTCTTGCTTCCTTTTGTGGATTGTCCTCCAAGTGCCCTGAGGCTGTGTGGGTCTCTGGATCAGGATGCCGAAAGAGGTTGCTTAGAGGGCTGGAGTCTGAGAATTCCCTGGCAGTTTTGGGTGAGTGAGTTAGGTCTATCGCGTCGCGGCAGACATTTCCAGTGGTTCTATGACGGCGTTATCGTGTGTTGTTGCGGTATTCCTTGTGAGCGATGGGTAGTTCGCGTTGAGGAAGTGTCGCGTTGGAGGGTTTGCTTGCTCCGTCTCTGCAAGTTTAAGAGCTTTTTTCTCCGGTTCCTGGTTATGCAATAGGCCCACGTTGTTGGTGGTCATGGCATCGATCTTCATGGATGCTCTGTTCGGAGTTGGAGCCGGTTTGTTTTTGCTGAGAAAAATAGAAGCAATGTCGTAGTTCTCTTTTGGTCTAAGAGTCTGAGTTGATTTTGATTCTTGCGGCCTCGGTGACACGAGTTTTGGGCTTTGGATGGCCGGGCCGTGTTCCGCGTCAAGGTCGATTCTGTCTCTTTTCCTTTCTGAGATGTCGTATTTCAGGTCAATGGCCGTGATAAAGCCTTCCAGATAGGACAGCTTGGATTGGATGATTGCCAGAGTAGCAGTGTTGTCTTTCGAAGCTTCGTAGAGTTTGCAGAAAGGCGCCATGGCAATTGTTATGGCTGACATTATCGTGGTCATGTCTCTCTTATTATGTGGCAAATCTTTTAGTGTAGGTTTTTGAGATTCAGTTGTGCAACCCTTTTTTGGGGAGAGATCTCTGCTGCCTGTTGGTAAAGTGCTCGAGACTGAGTGCCGCCGTCCTGGAGTAGTAGCGGATGCCTCTGGTAAGTTAGCGATCCTTGGCGAAGAGTTCCAGGGGCCGCGTCTTGATGCTGATTGTGGTAGAAGATCCATTGGATAGGAAGGTGCGGGCGGGCGGGCGTTGGGTGTCGATGTGTGAGCTTTGGACCCGGGTTGCGGGCTCATTCCTTTATGCACAGGGTATACTTTGGGCTGAAGTAGTTCAAATATGTCCAGCATTCCGTGCTGGTACGTTCATGCTTCTGTTAGCGATGTTTTGGTTGTTTTACTAATTGTAGAAACCTCTGGGTTTGTTGGCTTCAGACCTGGGGCTTCTGGGTGGTTGATTGGTCTTGTGATGACCAGTGCGTCTGTCTTGCCCACTTTAAGCAGGGATTGTTCCGTGGGAGCCGTAATCGGAAGGTCTAGTTGGGCGGTGGGCGCAGGGTCTGTGCGTGTTACTTGCAGATGTTGTGCTGGCGTGTCAGCTATTTTGACCGTAGCTTCTGAGTGATTGCAGGGCACTGTCTTTGAGCTAGGTTCCTCAGTGGCTGAACAAGGCAAGTGTTCTGTGGTCAGCACGTTTGTGGATTTGGTCAGTTGTGTTTTTCTGCATTTGGCTGATGGAGGAGTCTCTACCAGTGCCTCAAGAATGTCTGCGTCCGACAACTCGGAATCATTGGATAGTTTGCGCTTTCCTTGTGTTTTAAAGAAATTCAACAGAGCGTTGGAGAGGATCGGAACAGGTAGCAGCCTTTTCCCAGTACCCCGTTTTTTGAGAGGCACTAGTGGGGCCGAGCTTGTGGTTGATTTAGTTTCTTTTGTTTTCAGATCTGCCTTTCTTTTTTGTACAATAGAGTTGTCCCCGGATCCTTAGCACAGGGGGAGTTTGAGTTTAGGCTTCCCTCTCTTAGAATACTGCAGTCTTTTCTTGTTTATCACCGAGTTCGGTTTGGAGATTAAAGTAGGTGCATCATTAAGTTGATCATTGTCGTTTTGGGCTGAGTTAGATGTAGACGTGTCACTGTGGGTGTGGGATTCCGAGTCTGAGCCATAGCCCACGGACTCTACTTGTACCAGATCCAGAGACTGGTCCGCTGGTACTGCGGACAGACACAGGTTAGAGTTGGCAATGGAGGTGAGGCAGTGTCGGGTTGTTCCGACAGTCCTCCCTGCGGATAGTTGTGGACCAAGGCCAGGACAGTAAGAGACGGCGGAGATCCATTTGGGCTTTGCTGAAGTGCCTTGGCAGGGCCTTGTTTGGGACACTTTTCCTGGTTTGGGTTGCAAATCTGGGTCGCCAGACCGGGATGTGCTTCTGATTGGCCCTCTATATTCTCTTGAAATGAGAGTGTAGTGGAAGAAACAGGGTGAAGTAGAGTCGACTCTACACTGTGACCTCTGAGTGGGCCGTGCAGCTCCCCTGCGGGCATCAAGTCGTCGACATCCGCCTTGGCCCCCGCCCTCAGACCTGCCGCGAGGGATCCTCCGATCCTCTCGTCGGTTAGGTCACTCGCCGGAGCGGTAACGGGGCGGGAGGCATTGACGGGGAGAACCTCTACTACTGTGGGTGTCCCGACCTCCGAGTCGAGCGCGTTAGGCAGATCAAGCTCCATCATGATCTCCGGAGGAGCCGGAATTCGCTCCATGTGCGAGAGGCAGGGTGTGTTGTCTTTTCGTCCGGTGTGTTCATATCGAGATTGGGACAGTGTGAGGTTTGGTCTGCCGGATGTGGACTGAGAGGGAAGGAAGCGGTGGTCTCCCGATGTAGTGGGAGATTGGCAGTCCAGAATGGGTTCAGACGCAATCCTTGTTTTGAGCGTAAAGAATGAGTTTGTCAGAGTGGGAGGTTGCAGCGTGAGCGAAGAGTTTTTTTTCACGTGACTTCTAAGGATACGTGAATCGGAGTCGTCCTCCATTTGTAGGCGAGTCGTGCACTGTGCACCGAGGGGGAACGGAGAGCGGGGCTCGTAGGTAAGTCGGAGGACAGAGGTGAGGTAGTTATAGATCTATGTAGATCGAGTACAAATTCGCTCGCAGTTCACAGGACACAGATCACAGTTCAAGTAGTTTTTCCGACAGCAAAAGTCGTCGTCTTTCTCACCTCTGTAGCAGGATTCACTGGCAGGCACGGTGTCGGTGGCGAGGCTCGCGTCCGGCGCGGAATGGTGCAGACTGGTACTCTGCACGGTACTCCGCGCGCGCTCCGCGCTGTAGAAGTGTTTTTAAAGCCAGTGGAGGTTGTTTTCCTTAAAGGAACACGTAGAGAAAGCAGCAGCACAGCAGAACACGTCCTCTCCCTCTGGTGCAGACTGGTACTCTGCACGGTACTCTGCACGCGCTCCGCGCTGTAGAAGTGTTTTTAAAGCCAGTGGAGGTTGTTTTCCTTAAAGGAACACGTAGAGAAAGCAGCAGCACAGCAGAACACGTCCTCTCCCTCTGGTGCAGACTGGTACTCTGCACGGAACAACCCCATTGTCTCCAGTCCTCAGCAAGATGCAGGAAGGTGTCTTGTGAACAGAGACAGGTCTTCATTTCTGTGTAGTGCTGGGATTTCCTCTTTCAAGAATGAGAACATTAATTCTGAGAGTGTAAACCTTTTCACTGCAGATGGAAACTCTTTCTCCAAAATTGGAAATGCCATTTTCCTTTACAATGTTAGGGATGCTTTGTAGAGGTTCATCGAATCCTGTATGGAAGGCAAGAAGGGAAAAGGTCAAAACATTCTTTTTTAAAAAAAAGGTGTTTGTTTACGAGCACCTACAAAAAGGCTCTTTTCAGAGCCACCACTAAAAAGGAAATCTCCTATTCTGGGTTCAATTTCTGTCCCCACCCCCTTGAATTGGACGATATGTCCGCAGACATCGCGTTATTCCACAGATCACATGTGCCACAACCATGGCTTTTGAGGATAGCAGGCATGGAAATGGGACTGTGGAGGCCAGGGGATTAATAAGGTTTCCTGGGTGTGCTATGCAAGGAGAGAGTGTGGCAGAAGGTCTGTTTGCTCAGAGAAGTGCAGATGACTATGGTTGTGCCTTCCAGGAGGCAGAGTGTGTGGATTTGGGGCGACTTGTGGATCCACTGGTTGCAGGTGTATGCAGAGCACTGTGGAGTGGCTGCACATCTTAGATTTGATCATGTTGATGTGCAGCGGTATGGGGTGTGCGGCATGAAGTGGGTGGACTTGCTGCCACTTTGGTGACGTGCCATCATCCAGCCATTATTATCGTTCATTGTGGAAGGAATAGTTTAGGCCATGTAACAGGAATTTCGCTGCAGTTTGCAATCAAGGAGACATTTGGGAAAATGATGGACATGTTTCACAATTCCCGAGTAATTTTTTTCTCGCATTGCCCAGTGACAGATGTGGCTTCGCTCCAGTTCATTTGGTCCACAAATGGAGAAAGCGATGCGCAATGTCAACAAAGTTGTTTGTGCATTTTTGAGAGATGTTGGTATGACCTCTTTCCACAATGAAAACATTACATTTCACAGCATCAATATTTTTTGCAGAGATGCAATACATCTTACTGATGCTGGTAATCAGCTTTTTTAGCGAAATATCCATCATGCTATACAGCCCTTTTTGCACATATAGCAAAGGAAACCATTTTTCGCGATGGATAGTTCTGTGAATTACTGAATGCTACTCTCTAGCAGGGAAGGACTTGTCTGATGGCTTGGGGGCACATTCCATTAGAGGAGTGGCGGCTTCTTCGTCTCTGGAAAGAGGGGTGCGGGACATCTGCAAAGCAACAACTTGGTCGTCCCTGCATACCTTCAGCAGATTCTATTGCCTTGACTCTGTCACGGGAGGAGGCTAAATTTGGCAAGGCTGTTCTCCACAGCATCAATAAATATGATTTCTTAGCACCCAGCCCCTCATAGAAACTACTATGGGAGTCTATCAAAGATGAGAAATATGTGTGAGGACACAATCCATTCGAAGAACAAGTTACTTACCTGTGGTAACATTATTTCGACTGGATGTTCCTCCCACGTATTCCTCATTGCCTTTCCAGCCTTCCCCTCCTACTTGCTAAGAATTTCCATGTTGTTACACCTTCCTTTCTCGCAATGTCAGACTCTTCTCTATCTATGGCACAGCATGCAAAGAAGGGGAAAAAACTAGAACTGATGCAACAGGCACTGCACATGCTTCTTATACCAGCATCAACGTCATGGCCCGAGGACAGGAGGGAGACCGCTGAGGGCCATGACTCAAGACCACAAAGCAAACAACTCTATGAAAAATAAATTCCAAAGCAAGCTGCATGCAGACTTAGAGTATGAAAGATGAGGAATATGTGGGATGAACATCCAGTCGAAAGAACGTTACCACGGGTAAGTAACTTGTTCTTCTCAGGAAAAAGGCATAAGCGGCTGGGGCAGGAAGTCCATACACAAGGCAGGGTTAACCCCTTTGCATTATATCTGTCTTAACCTTTCCCTACTACGTTATTTAGACCTTCAGTGTTAATCATTTGTATATTGTGCTCGTAATTACTTTTACTTGAAAACTTATGCAATTTAAATTTTGTGAAGGAAATTTGCTGAGTTTCAGCTTTTAAGTACTTTTTTAATGTGCTCAATCCTTCATTGAAAGCGCCACTTGTTTTAAAACTGCTTTTTGCACTCCAGAACTACATTACCTAGCTGTACAGTAGTCCTTGTGCATTCATAACTGCTGACTGACGCATGAGCGCCGGCGACAGAGCTAAATCCACACAACGCTCTACCTCACCTGTTCATAATAGTGTCACTTCGCGACATGCTGGCCCGGTATTCTGTAAATAAGCCCTGCTGTCTTTCTGCTCTGAATGAAACTACAGTCAAATGTAAACATGATCAATTATAGAGCGAACATATCTAAAAGTACAGTGCTGAATGATATACAAACTCCTTTTTCTTCTACACTAGATCATGTCAATTGCAGTGACATTAAATATTTAGCTCCTCAGGGAAGTTATGATATGGTTAGCCAAAGTCTTTCCTCCAGCTCACTGATTACTCAGAAGAATGCTGCTCTAGCAGCCGGTGATATTCCTCCCATCATATCAGCCAATCAGAAGTTTAAGTTCCGATCTTCAAAAAGGGAAGCAGAGAAGACCCGGCAAACTACAGGCCTATAGCCCTATTTGACATCATGGGCAAACTGTTTGCCACTCTCCTCCTCGACCACTTTCGTCGATGGGCCAAATCCGCCCCATGCGAAGATCAATTCCAGATGGGCTTTAAGAAGAACGGCGGGACAGCAGTCAACATCCTCATCCTCAGCATTCTAAAGGCTAAGATAAAGCAGGGCGCTCCAACTGTCTACGCAGCTTTTATAGACCTATCACAGGCCTTCGACAGAGCAAGACTTAATTTGCTCCACACCAGAGAAATCATGGCGATAAGAAGTCTGGCCGCGGCAACCACATGCAGATTATGTCAATCCGACGACGCAATCAAGACAATTTGCCATCTTCTGCTAAACTGCCACGAACGTGCAGCCTATTTGGAACCCTTATTGGTTAATTCAGTGTTGGTGGAGGAAGACACGTGGTGGTGCCGTCTCATCTCGGGTGAAAAAACACGTTGGGCTGTAGCGGCATGCAAACTACTGGAAGTTGCCTTCACAAAAATAAAGGCCATAGAATCTTCTCACTAGGCAGGCGAAAACACGGCCTCTCACTGAGACAGACAGCACCTCCTCTGGTGTAGCAAGGTCTGACCTTCAGACCCACAGTCACATTTAGTTCTTCTGGGCCTGACCAGTCCGGTTAACCCGTAAAGGACCCTCATTTCTTGCAACGGATTTTGCGAGCTGGCGTACTCACACGAAAGCAGAACCACACGCGGCTAGCGCGGATTCTGATCATCCTTGGATTCTGATCATCCTTGTAAAAATCATTGTCTCTTATGATTATTCACAAGTAAATAAAAAAAAACAAAAACATGGGGTTGTTCCATACTGCTCTAGGTGGTATGTGTGAGAAAACCACCTTTGCACTGGGAAAAAGAAGCAAAAACTTGCAGCACTGATGTAACCCAAATACACCCCCCCCCCACTCCTTGCAAATTGCGGGCAGGCACATTGCACCACAAAGCCTCCACGCCCGGAAATCCAAGACTGCCAGAAAGGCCACTTCCATCTGAATATCTCCAAAAAGTATTACCCTCTCTTCCTATAAGGCACAACCTGAACATCTGATTGGCTAACATCTGATTGGCTAATCCCCCCAGCCCCATTTTCATGCCAGACATGCTGAGAAGACCCGGATGTGGCACGCAAAGTCCGCAGACTACCGCAATGTCTGTGGACCCCATAGCACAGGGGCAGCCCTTCTTCCCTTTCTACTTCACTTTTTGCAGCGCTCCCTCATTGGCTACTGTTAATCAGTCACACACCCATCCACCAATCACAGCCAAGACCTCTACATCTAACTCTGTCATCTCAGTTCACCACTGCAGAGGTACTGTTCAATACTCAACAGGTCTCCTGTGATTCCCAAGCACTTGCATCAAAAAGTAGTCTCTGAGATTTCTACCACATCTGCATCTAGCAACACAAAGCGCAGGTGTGCATATGAACCTCTTCATATACATACCTGCATATTTTGTTCAGTAAATTGCCAACTCGATCAAAAATGCATGTTAACAGGGTTCCTGCCTCTTGCCCTGCATAACCAACTCAATAATCGTACTGTCATTTGTCCCATCCCCTGACATCAAGAGGCAGTTACTTACGATATTGTCTGCTGAGAAAGTGTTGTTGTAATGAGCACTTTCATAACAGTTTCAAAACAGACATTTCAATTGCAGCAGCACTCTGTGTAATTTTTTTGTAACAGAAAAGAAATCCCCATTTCAAACATTTCCAGAGCATGTAGATTCTATGTGAAACTGCAATATATTACCGCACCATGCATGCTTGCTCATATCACCCATTCTAATGTGCAAACTGTTATTTTCTTCTTTCCTTCTGTCAATTTTAAAACCACTTCTCCCACTAACACACCTGCAGTAAAAGCTCCACAGTGCACAATGAAAAGGAAAGTGTAATGTATGGTACCAAAGCATGTCATGAACACAGATTGAAAAATGACAAAATGCACTGTGTTTGCAATCAGTCATTTCACCACCATTTGAAAGAAACCAAATGAATGCATGTGCACATTTACAGCAGTGCTGTCTGGAATTTTTAGTAAATAAATTAAAGGAAAGGGAAAGCATTTCTCCAACATACTGCAATAGCACTCATGTATGAAGCATCCATGTGTGGTAATATGAATGAAATTGCACACATTAACATTCTCCTTTCTAATCTGTACATCTGTCTTGGCTTCGCCATTTTTCTCAGCCTACTAGGACTTGCAGTACTCCATTTCCAATAAAAATAGGACAACGACTCACACACTTTGAAAACTGCAATATACTTATCAGAGGACCACCAGCCCCAATACCAATGATGCTAGTGCTTACAAGTTCCCATTCCCATACAGTGCTGTACAGTTGCACACACATAGAGTGACCTTTTCCAACACTTGATAGAGCAGATAAAACTAAAAGCATACAAAATAGTCATCCACCTCCAGCAGAGTTTGTAGCAAATGTTCAAACAAAACAGCTAATAGAGTCACTCAACCAAACAGAAGCACCTAGCAGTAAAAATAAAAATAAATGTATTAAAAAGAATCAAAGTACCAATAGCGCTGGCACTGCATCTACCAATGTTAACGTAGTGACAGTCAAGCATTCAATAAAATGAATTTTACAAAAAGAATTCCACCATAGAGTACTTCAGAATCTTATCAAAACAGCAGAGAAATCACACTGAACCCTTAATACTTACTGCAGAAGACTAATCCTGGAAGCTCTCATTGACAGTGCAATGCTCCTCAAAAGAAAATGTTTCATATTAATTTTAACTAGAATGAAGCCACTAACAAAATTAATCAATAAACTACAAAAAGTACTTCGCAACATGTGCAATGTCAACATAGATACCTTTGCAAACTACTGTGCAGGTGAGTGGATTCACACAACCAGCACATAACCATATTTCAATGAATAGGCATACATACAAGAGCAGAAAAATCCAATTGCCATACATAGCAGTGGCCGAGGGTATGAAATGGTAGACAACACCGATATGGCAGACAAAACCCTCATTGAATAAATGTCCCCAACAAACTTACAATCAACTATCCATTCCACCGAACCAATCCGTCCAGTCTACAAATGGCCCTGCACCTCAATTTGTAACGTACGGAAGCAATCCTTCAAATCTTTACGCCAATAAATCAATCATTATGTGAAAGTAAAAGAGAAAATTAGAATAAAAACTTTGCAAACCATGGACTCCTGTCCAGTACGCAATTACACTGGACTGCAAAGACATTCATTAGCCTGCATTTCAGGGACTGCTTGCAAAAGCACGTTCCACCACATTAAAATGTTAGCAACACACCATTCCACTCTAGAGACTGTACTATGCAAAAAGTCCTGCTTTAGAACTGGAACATTTTAATCACATTCTCCTACAAGGCACAGCCAAAGAACTCCTTGAAGAAATAGACCACATGCAAACATTTTGGAAGTGAAGATCACTTACAAAATCCAGTACCTTTAGAGGAGTGTAGCAAAAACCTTATAGATTCCAACCTCCTACTACACACAAACAAAAAAGAAATAGCAAAGTGTAAAAGCACATCTGCTGAAGTACCAAACCAAGTGTGTGTGTGTTGTCACAGAACATTTTATACAAAGAGCACCAAAACTGGAGATCTAATGGGGTATCTCGTCCTTGGGATTACCTCCCTGTTGCCAAGGATGAGATTCCTCGTCCTTGGCACTTAAGGGGTTAATGAAAGAGAAAACGTTAGAAGGCATTGAATAGCGAAATACCAAAATCACCAATGGCATTTGGGGGTGTGGGGGAGAACCCATGGAAGTTAAAGGGTTAACTAGAACAATGAATACTACAAAGAAATTAACACTGAAGAAAATCTAAGGGAAACCACCGAAATAATTCAGGAGTCCTCATCACTGGCCAATCTGAACTTGTAGATCCTATTATGGCATCAATATTTTAGACCAGTAAACAATTCACCCCCTGCACTCCAAAGACAGCATAGAGGATGCACTAGAAACATATTGAATGTGGCAAGCCAAAGGATCTCCAATCAGCAAATGGGAAAAATGTGTAGAAGCACAAGCCTTTCCTCTGCTCTTTCCTACTGGAAAAAGGGGAAGGTATGATGAAAGGTCCACACAAATAACAGCATCTTAATACCGCTCTTTGCAAATGTATTCTGAAGATCCAAGATTCAGACAAAATGTTGAATACATATTCCAACCCCTGTTTGAAAGTAATCTAGCAACTCTATATTACGGAGTTGCACACACATTGTAAACAGGTTCCAGTTTTTTAAACATGTCTGCTACGCAACTGCTTCAAAAGATGCAAGACAAAGATGAGGTTTTGCAGTCAAGTATCAAAAATATCTTGGCAAACATGCGTGGTACAAAAGAGTACTGGTTCCGACGTCAAGCACATGTACGGTGTATGCAGCGACACCTTAGCCCACCTACATGGTGTGTCACTTTAAGTCGTGCAGAGTATGCATGGGAAGACTTGCACAACTTCCTATGCATAACAAACCAAAACAAAGAAGGGCTAGACATAAAAACACCAGGAGAACTCTGCTCTCTTGACCCTTACCAAATCCAGCCTAATTAATCAAATAAGGCTATCATTTAAAACTTCTCAACATAGAGAACTTTACTACATGTCCCTACTCCAACGTTTTAAACCATGGAGAAAAGAAGATTTATTAGGCACCCATGACTCCTATGAAGATGCTTTCAATGCAAATGAAAGCAGAATAACAAATATCAATTTCAAGCAGTACAAAGATGTTGGACAATGAACACCAACAAGAGGAAGAAGTTCAAGCACAACTAAATGAAGATACTCCTGCGGGCAGTCCAGCTTCTGTTACAGGAACCCAAGAACCACTTGGAGAGCCGCTCATAGTAAATAAAGCAGAATTGGCCATGACTGAAGTAGAAAACACCATGTGTCAATATGAGGAATATGAAGAGAACTTTTCTCTGCTGAATTCACAACTCAATAATGAGCAACATAGCATTTTCCTAGAAGTAACTAAATTGAACATGGTTTGCAGCACGAAATTAAAACTTGTAGCTGTCAAAATTATAAACCTGTACTCTTGTATGTAAGTGGTAAACTGGTTCAGGCAAAACATTCTTAATAAAAATCATCAGCAAGTTCCTCCAAAAATTAACAAACAACCTTTCAGCTGTTGTGACAGCCCCCACAGGTTTAGCTGCCTACAACATAGGAGGTGGTACTTTACACCGACTGTTGCTCCTTCCAGAAGAACACCAAAACAAATTAGAGTACTACAAACTTTTAGCAGAAGCTGCTATGGATCCACGCAGAATTCTGAAACAAATGAAAATGCTCCTAATAGATGAAGTGAGCATGGTCTCCAACCTAATGTTGGCTTTGATTCACCTCAGATTGCAAGAGGTAAGTAAAACGAACTACAACAAACTCTTCAGAGGAAAACATGTCATTGTTTTCAGAAATCTCCTTAAAATTAACACCAGTGAAAGGTGAACCTATTTTTAAAACCTTAGGACACAAACTGTGCTGTAACACTCTTTGCAGCATTTGTAGGACTATGTTGGAGCCTTTGTCTGATGATTTGATGACAATCTCTGGCAGATTTTGTAGTTCATGCAATGACTTAGATTGCAACTGGGTGAGATCACGGCATGCATATGAGACCATTGATTGTCGCAATTTCCGCAAATCAGAAATAAAAAGGTCATGAAAGGCCTTCAGACATCCACCAGTGGGCATGGGGGTAGTAAACTTGGACTTGGCCTTCAATGGGGAAGATACAGACCACTCTGAATCAATATCAAATTCACTAAAGCAGATAGTAGAATCATATGAATTACGTGGATGACACACAAATACTCTTAACTATCACTGGATCCTATGACACCAACTCCAACCTATTAAACAACATCTACCTTACCATCCAAGCATAGATGGTGCAAAACAAACTATGTCTCAATGATGGGAAAACTGAACTACTCATCATCAGCAGCCAATCTAAATTGAATAGCTTACCCCAACCTTACAAATCCTTCAACATTGACAGCAACATCTTAACTGTGGCCAAGGAGGTAAAAACATTGGGTGTCTACACCGACTCTTCACTCACCCTAACAAGGCAAGTTAACGCCATAGTCTCCTCGGCAGCCTACACCGCTAAACTGATCAGAGCCACCAGACCCTTTTTATTCACAGACAACTGCATCACGCTGGCAAGAGCAATTGTCCTAACGAGAGTCAATTACTTCAACTCCCTTTTTGCAGGATCCAATGCCTGACACATTAGCTAACTACAAATTGTGCCAAAACAATGCTATTAGAGCAGCGCTCAACATACCCAACCATGAACACATCTCCTCAGCCAGGCGCAACATTGGCTTCCGGTACGTGATCGGATCAAATTCACAAACCTCTCACTTACACACAAATGCCTCTCAATAACGCCCCTGCCTATTTGATTAGTCAAGTCTTGAAAACACAATCCAATAGACCGTCCCGCTCTACTTATGCTGGCCTTGTCGCTACCCCCAGGTTCCGACGACATAAAGCAGGTGGCTCCAGCTTCCCGGCGATTGCTGCCAAACTATGTAACTCCATGCCCTTAGTTTCGAGGACAGACCCCTCACTATGGCCCTTCCGGAAAGGCCTGAAAACGTGACTCTTCAACCAAGATCTCATCTAACGTAAGGTTGGTGATACCACAGGCAGCTAATAGTGGGTACTGATGTATTCCTATCTGTTACTCTGCACTCCACTACCTACTCACATGATCATGTTGCTGCCTGTAACTAATGCTTATGAACTACCACTTATTTAACCTGTTACTAATGTAAGTGAATGCTGTAATTTTTAATCTGACACCATTGTGACCTAATGTTAGATAATGCTGTAATCTGCAATCTGTAATGTTGTAATTTTTAAATCGGACACCTTTGTGACCTCTCTATGCAATGACTGTAACCGGCTGCAACAAGTACCCAATGGAACCGAATTATTAAGCAAAAAGCGCCTAGATGGCTCTGGGTTATGTGCGCTATATAAATGTCAAAATAATTAAATATATAAAATGTAGCATCCTCCAAAGTTTCTAAATTAGTCAAAGAATCAATGTCAGAATTAAGAAGATTAGTTCTGCCTGAACGAGTAATAGATTTAGTGACTTTGGCCAAAGCTTGTCAGCCTGCCCTGGGGATTTTCATTTACGTTGTTTCTCACGTTGATCGTGGCAGGTTTTCTTCCGTTGGGTGGCGGGGGCGAAGTTATAAGCCGCCCAAAAAGTGCTCTCCCTATGGGTTGAGCAACTTGAGCATAACTACAGGGTTGCTACCGCAGGTCCTGTTATATTATATATACAGAGCCAATCAACAATATGACTGGTTCCCATACCAATAGAGAAGTCACCAGAAGAGCACAAGCTCATATACACTGTTCAATGAAACTCTCACTACGAATAAAACCAAACACGACACCGAGCGCAGCTGACAATGATGAAATTTCATTGTTAAAGGAACTTGAGAAACTGTGAGTAAGTGGTGGGAAGAACACTCCCTACAGAATTATATAGATGTAGGGAGAATACCATGGGGCCTAGCAATAATCACTATTCCGTCCTTCGAGGAACAAGACCCGACATGCTCAATGAATGGAGCGATGCAACCAACGACTGCTCCAAAAGCTTTTTGAAATTATTGGTAAAATATGCTAGCGCCGATCGTTTGAAAGCATTATCTAAAATTGATGAAATAGAGGAGAAATTGAAGTCTGTCTCTGAAAGTGAGGATGGCAAGAAATTTAAAGCTAACATGGAAAACAATTTGTCAAGCTATAAAGAGGAAATCAAATTGAGAAAACAAAGGAAATTCTTACAGGATAAAGAAGACTACGAGCAAGGATGCATTTACACTTTTGCACAAAGGCTTGGCCAATTGCACCTGACAGCGATAAGTAAACCCATTGGAGTACCCCAAGAACCTGAAAATGTGCTCAATGACACCTCGTTGACTTACGAGTCAGATGTGATCAGCAGTGAGAGTGAAGAACCAACTGTCCATCTGAACTTTCGAGACGAGATGGGATTGCTTCAACAGGATGGAAGAGCCCAAAAATAAGGAAGAGGAGGAAACTCGGTACGGGGACGAGGCAGAGGAGCCAGAAAACAACAAGAAGGGGGCAGAAGGGCAGGAAAGATGACAAACAATACTCCAGTCAGATTACTGCACTCTGGCAAGTAGATACCCCCATTAATACTAATACAAGTGCCATGAAGGTCATTAATCTATCGAAGCATGTTCTAACCGATAACCAACTGGAAGTTCTTAACTTAGAACTTAATTTCTGTCCCAGGCCTCGATATGATTATGTGCAAACATGCATTGACTTTAACCAATATATACATAAAATGAGGCTGCTCAAATTTTTCGCCACCAATACCGATACTAAACCAGTCACCCAGAAACCAAAAGGACAAACGGATATCACCATTGGTGAACTGACACCCTTTCCAAATTGGTGAGTCTGGCAGCACTTTATGAGGATATACAATGTATTAGCACTTCATACTCAGCATTTTATATGGATGTGTACCGCTATTTGCCTTTTACTAGGCAAATATGTACTAGAAAAAAAACCTTTTTATAATTGTATTGCATCAGCACTGTATATTCAGCACTTTATGTGGGTTTACAATGAATTAGCACTTTACATTCAGCACTTTATATGTTTATTTATCATTGTTTTCCTTTTACTATGCAGAAACGTGCCAGGAAAATCAATATTATATTTGGATTGCTGTATTGCATTAGCACTTTATACTCAATACTGTATGAGAATTTACAATGCATTAGCACTTTACACTCAGCACTTTATATGGTTCCGTACCGTTATATGCCTTATACTTTGTAAAAATATGCCAGACAAACCCATATTATAATCCTGTGTTTAATATTGGAATGCATTAGCACTTTAGACACAACACTTTATGTGGTTTAGCCAGGAGCTTTCTTTTTGCACATGCATTGACACTTTACCATGGACTAATGGAGGTAGACATACGACATTGGGAGTTTGATCCTGAAATGATGTGATTGTTTACTTAGCACTCGCACCTTGTTTTCCATGCCCCAACTATCTTCGGAACATGGAGTAGTGCTGGGGTCGGTAAAGTGTCACCATTTTCCTACAATTATGTTGACCTTGCACTGGCATATGGGGTGTGAGTAGCATTGCATTATGCATTTTACTATCTCTATTATTGGTAGGTGGGCGAGCAATCAAGGCCTAGCTTCTCAGGAGGTTATGCAGGCTGGTTCTTAAGTACAGTGTAGTCCCTAAGCACCCATAAAGGAATGTCCGCACACTGTATCGGTTAAACACAGTCTTGATATTATTAATATTCAAGGTTATGTACAATATCACAATAACTCACTTTGTACTCGGTTATCTATAATGGCAAATATATACAGTTCTACGTGGTAACACAATTACTATTAGATCTCTTTAAAGTGCATCAATTGTACAGTTAAATGGCACACAAATCAGTTTGTAAAGGAAACCAACAATAGAGGTAAGAGGAAAGCAGTTGGTGAGACCAATAGGCAGAATACTGGCCCCTACCACTAGACATAGTTATGTGTGGAGATCCCCCCACCTGGGCAACCTGTAGAATAAAGATATATCACAAGCCCAGTCCATATATTGTTCACAATAGTTCTGCAACCCCAAAGTACCTGATGTTGTAGCGTTCCTCGTCGGGGAATCGAAGGCCCTTCTTGAGTGCCCTCCCTTTAAGGCAGGAGTCACGGGTCGTCGAATGCCCGGCGAAGAACAGGGTGAACTATGGTGGTGAAGTGGCAGCTTCTTTCCTAGCGGTGCTCGTCGACGCGGAAGCGTAAACGTCCTGCAAGGAAGAGGCGTGCGGGGCACCTCGAAGTTGATAGGTCTGGACTGCAAAGAGTTTGAAGAACTGTGGCCCAGCAAGGGCGTTGAGTCGTTGGCTTCTCTGTGGGCTTTGGGTGGCGGGAAACCCACCGGCAGATACTCCTTGGCACGTCGATGGCCTGGCCTTCTCCAGCGGGATAAGGTGGGTGGCGGTGCAGACGACAGCGTCCTTGGATCAGATGAAGTTCTTAGGCAAACGGGAGCATGGCGGCTCCGGTCGGCGACGGCGATAGTCGACAGTAGCGGACAACCATCTGGGCGCTTCTCCTTGGGATTCTGCGGCAGTTCCCGTCTCGGGTTGGCAGCCTGTCGAAGGTCTGTCTACCAGGAAGCTTTGGAAAAGATCAGCTGGTGCACGATGGTCTCTCATAGCTCAGGAAGAGGGCGCCTTATCAGGTCCTCTCTGGGTCAGTCTTTGGAGACAAAGCAGCTTTCAGATTGTGAAGGAGAGCAAAAGCAATTCTTCTCTTCCAGCAGGGCTTCAAGGTCAATCTTCAGTTACTCCAGTTACTCATCGTAGAGGACTTCAGCTTCTGAACACGAATTCTAGCAGTGAGAGGCCTCCAGATGGACTTCTCAACAACACCATACATGGAACTTCCACCCAACAGCCGGTCAGGGGGAAGGGACAGAGTCAGGGCTTCCCAAGACTTTGGGAAAACAAGGCAACAGGCAATAGAAAGCAAGAAGCCATCTTGTTTCCTATCAGGAATCAACTGATTCCAGGGCCTGGGTATCCCAAAATGGAGGAGACTCAGGGCACCTGTCAAATTCAGCATGGAGCTGCCACCAGCCCATACCCTGCTCTGTGGGCCACCCACAGGTGCCCAAAAACATACACTAGGGGCACAGGGTTGTACCCCCCAATGGGTGCCATAAGGGTATCCCATGGGTCTGTTCACCAAAACCAAAAGAGAGCTACACGCCAGGAGTCCCACATGAACTCCTGCATGGAAAACACGACAGAACACGCAATAATAAGCAGTAAAGGACAAGGATACGGAGGCCCTGTCCCTCCGATGCATTTCCAGCATCACACAGTACTTAGCCCATGAGGCCCCTGCCTCCGACACAGGACATTCTTCTATTTCTTTACATCCCTATAACTTCTCCCCCACATCCACATCACTCAGTTTAATTAAGGTTGGTCTTCTTATTCCCGGTGCGGGCACTGTGGAGCGCGATTGCAGACCCCTGTGGGGGGGGGGGGCTGTATGGTGGGGCCTTCTGCTCCCTCGGGTGTGGCACTGCTCCTGGGCCCCCTGCGGGGCTTGGGGTCCCGGTTGGTCGGGATTGCCTCGCTCAGTTCTTTGATGGGCTCTGGACTGCAGCGTGGGCATTGTGTCCCGGGGCCTGCTGGGCCCGGGGGAAGGTAAGGAGAGGGGGGTGGGGGGCTCTGTGCTTGCTGTTTTCCCCTGTCCTGCTGGTATGGCCATCTTGGTGTTCCTTTCATGCCGGCTCCTTGGTGTGCCTTACGGAGGCTGGTGCCTCACCCGGTTTTGTTTTGTGAGTTTGTAGGCCGGCGCCAGGACATTATGGCCCGGGTCCTGCAGGGCCCAGGATGCGGTAAGGAGTTGGGGACTTTGTGAATGTTTGTGCCCTGATTTTCCTGCCGTTGGGGCCGTGCAATGACATGCCTCCTGTTTGATGCGGCGTTGCCTAGGGGAGTGTTTTGTTTAGTTTTTCCCTCTTGGTTGGTTCCTTCAGGAGGTGTACCCATTAGCTTGAAAGGTGGAGCATGGGGCTGCCAGCTGCTTGATGCAGGGCTCAAGCCATCTCTGTCATGTGCTGTGTATACAGGTCGCGAGTTAGTGGTGTGTTTGTGTCTATGCTAGCTATGGACGCGGGCACCTTGTCCTGTCCTCTTCCTCTGAACTATGTGGGGGACGGACGAAGGAGATTGATTTGTTTTCCCTTGTCCGGCAAGGAGTTATTGAAACTGTTAATGTGCCATGGAAGTTATAGCCATGCAGGGGGTTACCAGTGTCTCTTCTTTTAGGGCCTGGGTCCTCCGGTGCCGACGTGTTGCTTTCACACCTCGTCTCAGACGTGTGGAAGTAATATGCAGATTGTGGCTCATGTCTGTGCTTAAAGGGGTTCTCGGTGGAGGGGGCTGTCCCTTCTGTGGGTTTCCAGTATAGGCATGCCCCAGGTATGGGGTTGCCTTTGGTGTCTGCTATCCGGGATGGTTTGCATTACCCCGCTTTGTGACGGTACTCTGCCCGTTGACGCCAGCCTGGTGGCTCCTCTATGTTGGCTGAGGTGGCCATGGTCTGCTGGACCTCTGGGCTGTCCTGCATCTTCCTTTTCATAGGTCCGATCTTTTTGTGGGCTGACAAACATTCTGTTTTATTGTGGCGCAGGCCTGCTTCAACGTCCTGGGATTTTCCTCTGGTGCAAGTGCAGTGACTGGCGGTTTTCCCTGGCTCCAAGTCTCTAAATTCTCGGAGGTGTATGGGACCGGTGGGGTTCGGCTTACAGGGTACTGGGCTCCTTCCGGAGCGGTTATCTGTTGCCGTTCCTGTCTCCTCCTGTCCTGGTTTGCATAGTTAGGACTTTGGTACCTAGCTCACGGAACAAGTAGTTGGCCATGGGATCCGTTCTCTCAATTATTTTTGTGGGTTACAGTCATGTTCGTTCTTCTCCCTGTTCGGTGTCAAGTTTTCTACTTGCGGGTGTTCCTGGTCCCTATGCCTTCTAGGATGTGTCACCTGCTTATGGGTCTCAAGGCCCTGCTCTGCTTCGTCTGGACGGAAAGCTTCAACGTGATGGTTTTGCAGAACGTTCTCTGGATGTTGTGCAGGGGGGATTGCATGAGATCACAGCGTTTTCGGTTCTCGGTGCTCCCGTCCGGGGTACGATTGGCTCTCCATATTCTCCATGCTGTAGGCTCCCCTGGTGGTGCATTTGCATCTGCAGTGAGTGCAGATTTTTCCCTACCTGGACGATTTGTTGGTCGAGGAGTCCTGTCGGCAGGCTGTCCTGCCTCATCTCCCTTTAGTCTGCCAGGCATTGCGGGACTGGGTTTGCTCTACCGACACCAGCAGAATGGGTTGGGCTGTCTACATTGGGGGTCCTCTCAGCTCAAGGGTTGTGGGATCTGGGGAGAGCTGTCGATCATCCAATTGGCGAGAATTATGTGCCTTTCTCTGAGCTCTGGTGTACTTCGAGGGGTTTCTGGAAGGTCGGACGTTTTTGGTCCGAACGGACAATATAACGGCCATGGCATGTGTCAACCGCCAAAGGGGTTCCGGCCGCTCCTTGAATGCTCTGGCAGCTCTGATATGCACCTTGGGGGTATCGCATCTGGTCTCTCTGGTGGACTCACATATCAGGGGGGTGGGCAATGTTCAAGCAGATCTTCTCAGACGCCGGTTTCCCACCTCTGCGGAACTGGTCCTTTCGGCCCAGATCTTTGCAGAGATCTGTGTCAGATTCGGGACCCCTGTTCTAGACCTGTTTGCATCCCTGGCCTCAGCAAAAGTTCCCCTCTTCTGCTCTCGGTTTCAGGCTGAAGGGATTTGGGGGGTGGACGCCCTCTCTGTACAGTGGCCTTGGGGTCTCCTTTATGCCTTTCCGCCTATTCCCCCTCTACCCCGGATGGTTCAGCGCATCAGAGTGTCCAGGGTGACTGTGGTGTTGTTAGCTCCGTTCTGGTCCTGCCGGAGTTGGTTCCCCTCTCTGTTGGAGCTTTGGTCCCAGGAACCTTGGCGGGTTCCGAAGTGGCCGTGTCCCCTTCATGGGGATCTGCGGTTGGTAGTCCGCCAGATGCAATGGGCAGTGTGGCTATTGCTCAGTCTAGGCTGATATCTCAGGGGTTCTCAGGTCCTGTAGTTGAGTCCATAATGGATGCTCTTAGACCCTCCACTCCGAAGGCATACGACAGGCATTGGGGCCGTTTCAGAGACTGGTATGGGCAGTCTGGGATCCCTCCCCTGCGTTCTGGCCTCCCCGCTATCCTTCAATCCCTCCAGGTGGGGTTCGACAAGGGCCTGGCGGTTTTTCCACGCTTTGCTCTCGGTGGGCCTCCATTAATTTCCTTTTGGGGGACTCTGATGGTCACTTGGATGGGGAGGTGTTGGTGGGGAAGTTGCTCCGGGTTTTTCTTCTTCCCGTCCTTGTACTTATAAAGGGCTTCCCCCTTGGTGTCTCCCTCTTGCCTTACGGTTCCTTCAAGGGCCTCCTTTTGAGCCAATTTCCGAGATTGATATCAAACATCTTACACTGAAGACTGCCTTTCTTATTGCCATCACTTCTGCCTGTAGGCTTGGGGAGAGTGAAGCTCTGTTAGGTCACCTTCCTTTCCCGAGGGTGCTGCCGGATTTGGTGGTGCTTAGGTGTGATCCGACGTTTCTCCCTAAAGTTGTTTCTCGGTTTTCACACCACATTGATGTCCGGCAGGCAGTGTTGGAGTATTTGGCTAGGTTTGCTCTTTTCCGCCGATCTTATAGTCTTCTGATTACTTTTGGCCCGGCTAGGGCTGGGCGAAAGGCATCTGTGGTTTCCATTTGCCGTTGGTTCCATGTTATGGTCTCCATGACCTATGTGGCTTTTGGCCTGCCTGTGCCTGCGCACGTTCAGGGGCGGTCCACCAGGGGTTTCGCAGCTTCCTGGACCGATGCAAGGAGGGTTTCTCTGCAAGAGATTTGTAGGGCTGCTGCCTGGGCCGGTCTACGCACTTTCACATAGCTCTCAACTCACACGCTTTTGGCGGGTGTCACCCACCTTGTAAACAGGTGACTCACCCGGCAGGCCTCCTGCACGCCCATTCGTTTCAATGGGCCACTCACCCGCCAAAAATAAAAATGGGATGTTTTCACCCGCCTTTACGACACAAATGGTTGAGAGCTATGACTTTCATCAACTGCTATGGGTTGAGCTTCTCCCAATCGGGGGTTGGTTCCTTCGGGGATGGAGTTTTGTCTGTGGGGATGTGATTTAAGAGTTATTGTGGGTGTGTGTTTTGCTGCACTGTTTTTGGCTCTGTCGTCTCATTGGGACCTTTTTCCCCGTTGCTGCTTTGGTATACCTCATGAGGTAAGTACTGGGACGAGGTAGAGTGGGCGTTGAAGCTAATGCTCTGATTACTTACTGGTAATCTTCATTACTCCTTGTCCTATTCTTCCTCGTAACAGTACTGACGACCGTCTTTACCCTCCCTTCGGGTTGGTAATATGAAACTGAGTGACGAGGATGTGGGGGAGGAGTTATAGGGATTTAAAGAAATAAGAGAATGTCCTGTGTCGGAGGGAGGGGGCCTCATGAGGTAAGTACTGGGACGCGGAAGAGTAGGAGTAGGAGTAATGAAGATTACCGGTAAGTAATCAGAGCATTAGCAGTTGTCTACCAGCATCTATGGCATTCTGGGTGCATTGAACATCACAATCTTGTGTTGGATGATGCACTGGGCTTCTATTCCATCCTTCTCCATGGTACACCCGCATGCGAATTGCCATTGCTCCCATACAGCGCATATGCTATTTGGCATTTTATTTCACATATGTCGATGTTAAATGTGTCATGTATTGATTAAAAGACACACACTCTCTAATGAGTGGGTCTAACTATTCAAGCCCCCGTATTTAGACGGGCTGCATAGTTATTCCCTTAAGAGACGCTGATTGCATACGTCTTATTAATTATATGTATCCTTTAACTCGAACAGATTTTAAATGACAACTAGGCTGTATGGGATTGTTTTTATTTATACTGCATGCTACGTGATACGCTAACAGTGGAACCCAACATGGCCATGGGCCAACACATAGGGAATTGGTCCCTTCTTTGTGTCCTGGCTATAGCTGCTTGAGGCACCTCCCTCTCTATATAATCACTAAGCGTGTCGTTGGAAAAATGTGTGAACATGGACAAGCTCCATGCGAAACGTTATGCTGCTGAATTTACTGCATTTTATGTCCTGGGAATTATGTTTTTTCATGACTTTTAACTTATGGACTCTGATGCCTGGTTTTTAAATACAGCTGGCTTCACCCTGCTGGTCCTCCAGTAGAATCCTTTGCATGGTTCTACATTATTTCGCCGCGGTATTTTTCATCACAGGTTTTTTCATCACCGTTTTTTTTTTGTTGAAAAACTTTTTTTTTTTGGGGGGGTTACCCCCCTCAAGCCCCACTTTTTAAATTTTTTTTATTCCCTTACACCCACAACCATATATTTAATTTTTAACCCCCCCCCCAAAAAAACGGCGATGAAAAAACACGCAATGAAAAATACTGCAGTGAAATGCGTGTATACCCTTTGCATAATATGCATATATATATATGCAATCTCAAAAACGTCTCCTCGTGGTGGCGGTGTATTTACAGCTCAAAAAACAAGCACCCAATCGCAGAAGAACAGTGCTAAAACATAACTTTTATTTTAGATAAAATTACATCAAGTAAAACATTTAAAGTCAGCACGGTCTTACGAATTGGTTGCAGAATTTACAACCGCTGTTTAGCCATGCGTTCCATCCTAACTCGGGGACTTCCTCAGGCTTTTCTTACAGCCTCTAGCTAACGGGTTACCTTAATTTACCCACTTGGGCGGCACTGAGAATACTTTCCTATGTATACATAGTGTTTGGGTCTGTTAGATGTTATATAACAGGTCTATGAGATACCTGTTAGCAGTACTAAAATTAGCAGTACTATTGTGCACAATGTCACTTTAAAACACTAAACAAAAGCACTTTGCACATTTCAAAGTGTGTGTGTGTATATATATATATATATATATATATATTTTACACGGCCTGCTGTAGCAGCTGTGTAGGTATGGCTAAGTTGCTAAACCCATAGGAAGAGCACGTTTTGGGCAGCTTATAACTTTGCTCCCCCTGGACGAATCCTCACCAAACCTTGCAAAAAAAGTATATGGCCCGCTCTGAATTTTATAACTTTGCTCCCCCTGGACGAATCCTCACCAAACCTTGCAAAAAAAGTATATGGCCCGCTCTGAATTTTTTAGGGAAGTTTGGTGAGGTTTCGTCGAGGGGCTTTTCCATAGCCTGAATGGAAAAAACTTTGCTCACGCCTAGAGCTCAAACCGATGGATGGATTTTAACCAAATTTGCGGCGGCTCAGTGCCGGAAGCGTGCTTTTGTAAATTTGGTGAAAATCCATCCAGAAGTTTTTTTTTTAAATAGGCAAAATGAAGGTAAAGAAATTAGTGATATCTGGCTCTGCTCCGCGGAACCACTTCCCTGTTCGGTCCGCGGACGGGCCTCCGATTGGCCAAGGGGGCGACGTGATATCCGCAGAAATCGGGCGCGCCCCCTGATTGGATGGTGAAAAGCGTGAAGTGCGTCTGATTTTTGGAAACGCCCGCCATTTTGGATTCAGTGACATCCGCCGGTGTCCGCGGACATTGCAGTAAAAACATATAAAAAAAACACAACATTGCACTTGTCAAACCTATCAAACAATCTCTGGGGAGGTGAAGGATGATGAGGATGGGATGGGGTAGAGCCAAAAGAAGCCAAAAAACAGGTGTTTTTCATCCCAAAAGTCCACGAACATTCCAGAAGTTTGCGGACACTTCAGATGTTCGGGGGCATCTGTGCCCATTTCTGCATTACAGGGTTGATGAAAAGCAGTCCTTGGATGGCTTATAACTTTGGCGTCACTCAATGAAACTGCATGGAATTTTGGAGTGTTATTCTAGACTTGATTCTGAATGGTTTCGGAAAGTGTGTAGCTGTTTTGTCAAGAGGGAACAAACGTAGAGGGAGAGTCCAAAAATATTGTAAAGGCTTATACATGTGGTGCCATTAGATGAATCTACAAAAAAGTTTGCAAAAACAATTTAGATTTAGATATACATCATTTTTTAAGTTTGGTGGGATTTTGTCAGGAGGAGGCTACATTAAAGGGAGGGTCTCAACATATTTAGATGGCTTATAACTGTTGCCGCTTGACGAATGTGGACAAAAGTTTTCAGAAAGATTATAGACCAAACCCTCAATGTTTGTGTAAGGACCTTAAAGCATTGTTTTGCAAATGTGCCCATGTTTTATTTTTTGACAAGTGTCATAATCTAGGTACAACAAATAGTGATATACCTTTGGTGACTGTGGTATAGCCTGTGGCCATGGGTGTCCGGGTCATGGCATAAGGTCATAACCCAGACAATCTGGATACTGGCCACGACCGCGAGGGACGAAAAATGGGGTTGAAGTGGCCATGTCCACCTTGGACCGGTTATGTGTTAAAGTTATTTGAAAGTGTGATAGGTTTTAAAGGGGAAAAAAATGTGCTTGTGGTAATTTGGCTATAGGGTTCTGTCTTCGACCTTCTGCAGGGTGCCATGGAAAAAGAAGAGGGGCTCTGCACGGAGCCCCACCTTCCCTTTCCATGGTGGCCATCTTGGAAATGCCTCAGGCATCCCGCTGTAGGAAGAAAAATCTATTTCTAGCACCCCAGGGAGGATAATGGTCTAGCCCTCATTATTTTTATATATTCATTTATAACGCGCCGAAGCCCGCAGGCAACAGGGCGCACACAGACACACTTCGTTTGAGCCGATAACTTGGGCTGCTGGGCCTTATCCCCCGTTCTGGTCCCTGGATCGGGGGATGAACGTCGCATTATTCCCATTCGCATAACACAATGCTAATGGAAATGTTGAAAAACGTATTGAGTCTATGTATTTTACTGAGAAATGTAAAGTAGATGGATTATATAAGATTTTTTTTTAACTGTGAAAGGTGGTTTGTAAAGGAACCCTTCTTTTGTTGTTTTAAAAATAAAAAATAAACATTTTTGCAGGAGAGGTTACAACATACGGTGAGGAGGGAAATGAGGGAAGAGGCACCAAGCACTAATATTGAGGGGCAGGTGGACAGGGGAAGATGTTGTACGTGTTTTACTTTTAAGTTAGTGGGAGTGTTTCTCATGCTCCTTGATTACAGCTTCAAACGCACGTCGAAATTGCTTCCCCCTGCAGAGTGGTGTGTTGAAGTATATACAGAGGATTGTTGTCTTCCAAATATATGGATCAACAGCCTTTTATTGCTTGCAAGATAGCTTGTGGGATTTTGTGTCCCACAGATGTAGGCTGTGTGGTTACAGTTTTGGTTGAGAAAGATGATGTGGAGGAAAACAGCCTAATACTTGCTAAGAAAGGAATAATCTTTCTGAGATCATTGAGGTAGTTGGATTTGGTGTGGCAGCACATGGAGGTGGACCATAGGAGTAATGTCCAGGTAGTCCATGACTGAGTTGCACTCAGTGCATTTCACTTTTGTAGCTTTAGCCTTTGGCACATTCCCAACAGTGGTAAAGAAATGCCATACCCTTGATTCTAGCTGGGTGCTAGAGCTAGGCACTTCCCCTACCTCATCTTCTTGGTCATCTTCATTGTCTTTGGAAATACTTTCCTTTTTTTGTTGTGTGGGTCCTCCCGCTGCTGGTGGTGGTGGCTCTTGATGAGGAGGGATGGCAATAGCTGATGCAATTTTTAAGATAAAAATCAGTTTTGCTACTATTCTTCCAAGTATGTGCTTTGTACTAGATTGTTAATGGATAACGAGTAAGAATAGGTGTACGAGCTGTGCAAGGGTACATTTTAAACTTGAAAGTCCCTAGATCAGTAGAAAATTCATTTCCGAACTGCCCTCGAAGCAAGGACCAGAACGCAAAGTGCATATGCGTTCATGGACACCACATCATGCCGCGCAGAAGCGCATGGTCACGTGGTACTGTCGAGAGGTTCCGCAATGACATCAGACGTACGCAGACGTCGACGGAAGCAAAAGCAGTGGGAAAAGTATAGAAGTGTTAACAATGACGCTAGAAGGTGGGAAATGGCAGAGTTTTAAGGTAAAACGTAAATTAGAAAAAGAATTGCTATATTGGGGTAAGTGTAATAGTAAATTGTAGGAAAATAGCATGCACTGGTAAAAACCCATGGAATTCTCTGAAAAAACTTTGTTAAAGGGACATTATGGTTAAGTTGCACTAATAAAAATCTATGGAATTTAATGAAAAAACGTTGTTAAAAGGGCGTTATGTTTGTTTGTTTGCTTTATTCACTTATAATGCGCACCAAACCCGAAGGTAGCCGGGCACAGCAGAACAGAATATGCAAAGCTTAGGTACAGGTTACGGAATACATGCAGAGCAAAATATATACAGTCAATTACAGGTTACAAGTAGGCAAAATATATACAGATTACAAGAGGACAGCATATACAGGCACTAGTAGGGATTTGCGTGGAAAAAAAAAGAATGCACATGTAGGCAACAAATCGGAGGTCTAACACATATCTCCACTAGGAGGTCTCAGGAGTTAAATAAGAGCTGGTGGGCTAGTCATTGGCAGATTTCAGCAGGTTGATGTAATTGGATCTGAATTTCAGAAAGGGCTGCTTCTCCCGTAAGGGGTGGGGCAATGAGTTCCATAGATGGGCTGCTCGTACATGGAAGCTACCTCCCCAAGCCTTAGTTAGCCTGAATCCTGGTATGATGAGGCTGTTGGCATTAGAAGTTCTTGCTGGTCAGTTGGAGCTTCTCTTTTAAGAATTTGTCTGTGAGGTAGATAGGTGCAGCATTTTTCAGAGCTTTGTGAACAAGGGATGCCAGTTTTAAGTGGCTTTTGTTTTGGGTGGACAGCCAGTTATGGTGACAAGTAAAACCGAAAAACCTCAGAAATTCACCAGTTACGGTAAGCTAAGCAACCATAACTCGCGCCACCGCCGGGCACTGCTAAGACTAACACCCAGGACATCAAAGATGACATCACAAATATCATTGATGACATCCCATATCTGGCCCACTTGTTTTTGTTCACTGAAATATCTAAGCCTGGTGGTTTTGTTCACTGACAGTCAGAATATTAAAATTCAAAAGATGCTGTATATCTAGACGTTAACCTTGCAACATGTTCTTAAAGTACTTTCCTTAAGGTTTGGTCTCATCTCATGGTGCACATACATGGGGCAATAGGCAGGCCTCAAACACAATTAATTTGTATGCATGAAGATAAACTTTAATGCTATTAACATTTTCTGATGATGCTGTTTCTTTCTTCCTTACTTTAGTTTCCCTGCATGTGCCTCTGATTTGTATGCATTGTGGGTCTTCAAATGCATTAATTGTACTAGCACAAGTGTGTTGTAAGTATTGACTTGTTAGCTAGTTATTGCATGTTTAACATTACACAATCACCACAGACATCATGTAACCAACATTATAAACACAACCCCTTGTAGAGACTTTTCATAAAAATTAATTTCACATGTGATGTCATCAGAAATGTCATCAATGACTTTTGTGATGTCATCTTTGATGTCCTGGATGTTAGTCTTAGCAGTGCATGGTGGTGGCGCGAGTTATGGTTACTTAGCTTATCATAGCTGGCAAATTTCTGAGGTTTTTCGGTTTTACTTTTAACCATAACGTCCCCTTAAAAAAGTTTTTTCATTGATTAGATGGGATAAATTACTCACAGTAATCGTATCTCTGATGCTTGTATCTGCTTAGATTCACATGCTGTGCACAGGCCGACATCTAGTGGAAGCTGCAGAGTATTAAAGTTGTTTTCAAAACTCGAAAAGGGACAATATGGGATACATTACTCACCGTAATCGTGTTTCTGATGCTTGTATCTGCTTAGATTCACATGCTGTGCATAGGCCGACATCTGGTGGAAGTTGCGGAGTATTACAGTTTGTTTTTCGAAACTCGAAAAATGGGCGTCGACACAGGGCGTTCCAGTAATACTATCCCTAGTGTGACGTCCACTGTACCCATGAGCCCTCACGCGTCTAGGACCCTCAGATTGTATTTTTTCTGACATGAGGTAGCATGAGGAGTAGCGCGAGTACAGATTATCCAAGCAGATAGATAGAAAGGTAAGACTACAAGCATCCATGCGCCTTCTCTCAGAGGGGAGGAAGAGTGGGTCGCATGTGAATCTAAGCAGATACAAGCATCAGTAATACGATTACGGTGTGTAATGTATCCCTTCTGAGGCTTGTGGAATCTGTTTAGATCACATGCTGTGCATAGATTAGCGAGCAGTCTTAGAAGAAGGAGGTGGGATGTGAGAAGGGTCATGAGCAAATAAATGGCTTAGAACCGCTTGTCCCACTTGTGTATCTGTCTTGGAATGGGTGTCAATACAGTAGTGCTGAGTAAAAGTGTGAATAGAGCTCCAAGTAGCTGCTTTGCAAATGATGTCAACGGGTACATTTGCAATGAAAGCCAGAGTGACCCCAATGCCTCTTGTAGAGTGGGCTCTTGGCGTGAAAGGCAGAGTTCTTTCAGAAAGGGAGTAACACAGCTGGATACAATTTATAATCCACTTAGAGATGGCACCTTAAGAGACGCGATCTCCCTCTCTGCCTGTAGCTACGGAGACAACAGTTGGACTGTTTCTCTTAGCGGTCTGGTTTTGTTTACTTAGTATAGGACCGCCCTATGCACATCTGGGGTGTGTAGTTTCACCTGAGCCAAGCTTTGGGGGTCTTGGAAGAAGGCCGGAAGCTCGATGGACTGGTTAACGTGGAATTTAGAAATAAACTTAGGTGAGAACCAAGGGTGTGTACTTAAAACCAGTTTATCTTTATGAACAGTAAAGAAAGGATCCTGCACTGACAGAGCCTGAATTTCACTGACCCTTCCTACAGATGTAATGGCTACTAAGAAGGCAGTCTTATAAGTCAGGTGTTTGAGACTGCCTTTATGCATGGGCTCGAATGGGGGGCCCATAAGTTTGGATAGCACCACATTAAGGTCCCATCCTGGTGGTGGGTTAGAAATTGGAGGGTGGGAGGTGGCGCTGTGGAGCAGCCCAAGATGGCTGCCTAGCCTTCGAGCTCCGTGTGGGCTTGGTGTACATCTGCCTGCATCTGCGGCCACAACGTGCGATTTGCTCCCACACCTACAGGGCTGCTGCCCTTTATCATCGTGCTGCTGCCAGAAAAATTCCGGCTCTTCTACGACCCTGGGAACCCCAGATCGAGCCTCCTGCTGTAGCGGCCCTCGCCCTCGCGGAGGCCGCGGCGCCGATCGGAATCCCGCCCCCTCCCTTCGGTCTGCCTATCCCTCCGGGTGCTCGGTTGGGCGGACTGCGGCCCGATCCGGGTCCCCGCGGCGGGCTGCCTCAGACCTGTTGCTGGGGCCGTTGCCGGAGCGCGCCCCGCCCCATCTCCGCACCCGGCGTGTGCCTTCGTCGCCATCCCCGGAGGGGTAGCTGGACCCCTGAAGAGCGCAGAGCGGCGCTCCCTTGAAGTGAGGAGCGGCCGCCCACACAACCTGGACCCTGCTGTGGATGTGACCGTTGCCCTCGCTGGGGCCGCGGCGCCGGCTTCCCCCCGCCCTCCCCTCCCTGCGGCTCATCGGAGACCTGTTGCTGGGGCCGTCGCCGGAGCGCGCCCCGGCCCCATCTCCGCATCCGGCGGTGTGCCTTCGTCGCCATCCCCTGAGGGGTAGCTGGACCCCTGAAGATCCCCGAGCGGCGCTCCCTTGAGGTGAGGAGCCCACATAACCTGGACCCTGCTGCGGATGTGTCCGTTGCCCTCGCCGGGGCTGCCGGCTTCCCCCCTCCCTCCCCTCCCTGCGGCCCGGCGGGGCGCTACCTGGCTCCTGCCCGCCCTGTCCATCCTTCCTGGGCGGACTGCGGCCCGATCGGGGGCCTGTGGCTATCTGGCCGACTGCGGCTGCCCCTCCTGGGCGGGCCGCTGCACTGGAGATCTGCTGCTAGGGCCGTCGCCGGAGCGTGCCCCGGCCCCTATCTACATTTGACTGTGGGCCTCTGCTCCCGTCCCCTGTGGGGTGGATGGGCCCCCGCTGAACTTTGTGGCGAGGAGCAGCCACCCGCATACTTTTGCCCCCCCTCTCGAGTCCCTGGGGTTGCCTTGCCCACCGGATCCCGCCTCTCGTGCCCTGGGGGGGTGGCGTAGGGAGCCCTTCCTGGAGGACTCACACCGGGCCCGTGTGCCCCACGGTGCGGGCCCTACCCGGGTCGCACATCTCCTGCCCGCACATCGCCGTGGACACTGACCTTCGAGCCCCGCTTTGTGACTCTGGTGTGGTGGCGGGGTGACTGGCGGGGCGGCGGTTGCTAGGCCAGATCCCGATTTTTCACTGGTGTTGAGGCGCTGCCCCCCGGATCCATCTCCCGAGGTGGCCAGCCCGGTGGTCCCGACACTTCCTCTCTGCCGGACCCTGGGGAGCCGCTCAATACCAACATACCAGCTACGGTCGGCTCGCCCGTGCCCCCACTGTGCCCCACTTCCACTTCAGCTGGGATAACACCGGTCTGCACCCCTGGTCTGGGGACCACGCTCTTTCCCCCGGTGGCTGCCCCCTCTGCCGGTGTAGCTCCTGGGGCTAAATCAATAATGCCTAGCAAGATCAAGGGGACCCCCAAGGGGGGTGCCATGGACAGATTTGCTAAAGCTGTCCCGAGGGCAGAGGTGGAACAGGACTCGCCCATTCAAGAGGAACCGGAGGTTGACCATCACCCCACTCCCGCACCCCCTGATCTGACTACACTCATGGAATCGATGGCCAAGAACTTTGCTTCTTTTCATGAGAAATTGGACGACATCAACGCCAATGTTGCTTCTCTAAGAACGCGGGTGGATCAGGCGGGGACCAGAATTACCGACGCTGAAAATCGTATATCCTCTAATGAGGACGAAATACATGCATTGCAGGATACTGTGGCCTCCCTGTCGCGAGACATGCGTAGTGTGAAAGCGAAGTGCGACGACCTTGAATCGCGCTCTCGCAGAAATAATCTGCGTATTATCGGGGTCCCTGAAAATGCTCTTAAAGGACGCATGGAGGACGCTGTGGAATCCCTGCTAAAGGACCTTCTGGGCAACCCAGCCCTGTCCCCATACTTTACCGTTGAGCGCGCTCATCGGGCTCTGTCACCGAAGCCCAAGCCGGGAGACATCCCGAGACCCATTATAGCCAGGATCCTCAACTATCGGGACAGAGACCTTATCCTCCGCCTGTCGCGAGAGAAGGGTGATCTGCGCCTCGAATCACATACTATAAGGATCTTCCCGGACTTCTCAATAGCGGTCCTGCAGGAGAGGCGTCAATTCACCGGAGTCAAGAAACTGCTTAGAGAACAAAACGTCCCTTACACTATCCTGTTCCCAGCGCGCCTCAAAATCACACACAATGGGAAGCTATATTTCTTCACTGTTCCGGAGGAGGCGGTGAAATTCATTGAGGCGCACCTACCGCTCCCCAATCCAGTGGGGGCCCCTGCCATTGAGGGGTGAGTCGATGAGACACAAGCCGGATATTATTTCTTCATCCAGAACATCCGAGAGTTGGAACGTGTATATGGAAACAACGCACTACAGATCCATCGCATCAGGCTCCCCCGGCGCCTGACCGGGCTGAGACTAGACCAGAATACGGCGGACAATGCTCTCCCGCCCCACGGGGCGCCGTACTGTCTATGAACCCTAGTATCTTCCTCATCCCTGTCTCTCCCGCAAAGCTCAGCTGGGCATGGAGTCCTGTCTTGAGATCCGCTTATCGCAGAACCTATTCCTGACAGCATTTGCTGTCCTACATGTTAGCCTAGGAGCCGCCCACACGGCTACAGCACACCTCACTGCAATTGCAATGTTCTGGGTTTATTGGTTGTCACTGCGTTGGTGCCCCTGTTGGGCACGAATTGGGCATCATCCCTGTTGGATTTCGCCCCCCGACCTCCACCTCTTGGGGAGAGTCGGATTATTTGGTGACACCTATTTGGGGGGGCAGGGGATCTACACTGCGAGTTGGGGGTGGGCAGTGAGGGTGGGGGGTGGCATGGTTGGGGAATGGGGAAATGTTCTAGAAAAAGGCAGTGGCGGGATGGCAGACTGCTGCACACCGGATCACTTGTATTTGAGTATGCTCATTCCCGTATTTGTATTTAAACAAGTGTGGTGGGATGTACATTAAAACCGTTGAGATGCACGCAACTGCTTCAATCACGAGCACTCTGGGATTGTGGGACCTGGTGACTTCAGAGTTAGTAGCTCGTGGTGGGGGAAACGGGTATGGGCGCCACCAAGTCGGAGATCACTCTCCATGGCCTCCTTGTTTAGGGATATTATTGGCTGGAGCGCTAATATGCCGGTAACGATAATGTCTTGGAATGTCCGGGGCCTAAGTAATTATACCAAGGGCCGCAGGATCATGGCATATGCCAATAGACACGGCTGCAAGGTACTGCTCCTACAAGAGACACACTCCACCGGTCCGCTGGCCAAAAGCATTGCGCCTACTTGGGGACCCCACAGATACTTTACTTCTTATTCCACACGTGCCAGAGGAGTACTGACATTGATCCACAAGTCTCTTAAGTTTGTCCTCCACAAGAGCTATATGGACACTGATGGGAGGTACATTGTGCTGTTCTGCGCCATTGCCAATAGAGATTATCTACTTGTCAACACCTATGGCCCCAATGTCGACTCCCCCGAATTCATTGACCAGGTGGCGTCCATACTGCTGGGATACATGGAAGTACAAATCATCTGGGGTGGGGATATGAACTTTATTCTGGACCCCACCGTAGATAGGGCTGGCATAGCCCCCAGGCCCCTAGCGGGCGCAGCGCGCAGACTCCTGTCCCACTGCAAGACACTTGACATCCATGATGCATGGAGAGCTCTACATCCGCTCACGCGGGAATACACCTACTACTCATCAGTACACGACAGTTCATCCAGGATAGACTTATTCCTATTGTCGGGCCCTATGCTAGGCAGGGTTTCCGATACATGCATACTTGCACGTACACTATCTGATCACTCACCGATTCTGTTGTCCGTTGATATGGGAATACCGGCCCCCACCATTAATACTTGGCGCTTTAAATCGGCCGCCTTACAGGACATTGTTTTCAAGGCAGACATACTTGCAGATATTCAGTCCTACTTTGAGAACAACTCACCACAGGACACCACCCGTGGGATCCGCTGGGACGCCTTCAAAGTCTTCATTAGGGGGGCATCCATTTCCAGGGAGTCGGGGGTCCTCAAATCCATTAGAGCCACCCTGTCACGCGCTGAAACTAAGCTAAGAGACCTGGAGCGTGCCCACCCGGCCTCCGTTGACCCTGGTATTCTCTCCCAGATTAGTGAGGAACTCAACACTTTCAACGAACAGGCCAATAGGGAAGTGCAGTATTTTAGTTGACCACAGGCTGCACGGAAATATGGTGAGGGAGATAGACCTGGCAAAACACTAGCCGCCTTGGCCAGGGGGGAGTGGGGCCAATCCCAAATTACCTGCGTTAAGGATAGCCACGGGACGACCCAGTGGTCCGACCAGCGTATACTAGAGGTTTTACAAACTTCTACTCCAAACTATACTCTCAACCCCCCGAACATAGTGAAATCCAGATGCGCGAGCTCTTAGACCAGATTCCCACCACTATCGTCTCCCTGGCGACAAGAGAACAATTGGACTCCCCCATTACATTAGATGAGATAGTTGAGGCCTTATCCAGTCTACCGAGGGGGAAGGCGCCCGGCCCCGACGGGCTTACGGCGGAATTCTTTCAGGAGCATGTGGCCATATTGGGCCCTGAATTGCTCGAGGTGTGGAATGAGTCTCTCCGGCTGGGATCCCTCCCTCCGTCTCTACGCGAGGCTGTTATTACGGTCCTCCTCAAGCCTGGTAAACCCGCCGACGACTGTGGTTCGTATCGGCCCCTCTCACTCATGAACCTGGACACGAAGATCTTCGCCAGGGTGATCGCCAATCGCTTCCTCCCTATTATGCCATTCATGGTACATGAGGACCAATCTGGCTTTGTCCCCGGTAGATCCACATCTCACAATATTAGGAGGCTCCTGAACGTCATGGCCCGTATCAGTCAAGATGTGTGTGCGGTGGCGGTCACATTGGATGCCCAGAAGGCCTTCGACATGGTGTCCTGGAAGTACATGTGGCTGGTCCTGGAGACTATGGGCATCGGACCCGGGATGTTCGCTTACATTAGACTACTGTACACTTCCCCGGTTGCCAGGGTTCGCGTCAACTCCCAAACATCTGCCTTGTTCCCTCTCTTTCGGGGCACCCGCCAGGGCTGCCCGTTTTTCCTGATCCTGTTTGCTCTCGCCATTGAGCCTATGGCGGACTTTGTCAGGGAACGTCACTTATGCAAGGGGATACGGCTTCAGGGTACCCCCGAAATTATCTCACTCTACGCCGATGACGTCCTGCTGTTTATCAGGAACCCGGATCTCCACCTTGACCCTCTCCTCCGGGACATCATTCGTATTGGAACATACTCAGGCTTTACTATAAACTACACCAAATCCGAACTTTTCCCCCTCACGCACTCCACGCTCCGACCGGCCACCGAATACCCGCTCCGCTGGTCCCCTAACGGGATTAAATATTTGGGAGTTCAGGTGTGTTTGACCAGGGAGGCTCTCTTAACCAACAATTACTCAGCAGTGGCTGAACTGGCTGAAACCAAGATCGCGCGCTGGCGCTCCCTCCCGTTATCACTAGCTGGGCGGCTATCACTGGTTAAGATGATTCTACTTCCCAAATTTTTGTATACATTCACAAATGTTCCCATATGGCCTGGCGGGAAGTATTTCGCAGACCTGCACAGGCTGTGTGCACAGTTTCTGTGGCGCTCCGGTGCTGTGCGGAAGAAATGGGGTGCTATGATTCTGCCCTACGAAAGAGGCGGGTTCACGGCTCCTGACCTGATGCGATACTGGACCGCGGCGCAGGCACAGTTTGCCTCTTATTGGTACCCTGGACCCCCCCCCCCGCCCGCACGTTAAGCTTGAAACCCTTGCTGCCTATGGCGCCAATATTATGACCCTAATTCTGCATCGTCGGTATGAACCTGACTCACCCATAGATCCAGTCCAGGCCACTTTAACGGCCTGGAAGCGGATATTTGCTACAAGCACTGAGGAACTCCCATACTACAAGTGGCTCCCCGCCTGGCAGCTCCCCGGGTTGGAACCCACGAACGATATAGCCCTGGCGCGTCACTGGCGGACCCTGGGATATCTGGCCCTGACTGACTTCTACCCAGATGGGGTGTTTATAACACCACAGACTTGGAATTCGGCCCACTCTGGTTCACCGATGGAACTGCTGCAATACTATAGACTCCGAGCAGCGTTCCGGGCCGCTTGGCCTGTGTTCCCCAACGAACCCCCTGACCATCCCGCTATTTCTTATATCGCCAACTCTGGTGGGGCCCGTGGGGTAGTTTCATCATTATACAAACTCCTACTCACAACTGCCACACCACCGCTCTCTGGGACGCGAGACGACTGGGCCTCTGAACTGGGGGTTGATCTTACGGACCAATTATGGGGTAAAATGTGCTCCCACACCAGCAGGGTATCCCTGAATTTTCGATACCGCACTATACAGTATAAACTACTGAATAGGTTATACTATACCCCGCGTAGACTCTCCAGGTTCGCCCGCTCTGATACACGGCTCTGCCCCCGCTGCGGTGCGGAGGATGCAGGCCATCTCCACATGTTTTGGGACTGCCCTCGACTAGCCCCATTCTGGGATGAGATCCTTAAAACACTGTCTGAGATCTGCGATACGATGATTGAGCCCGACCCGTTGGGTGTGTTGTTCGGGGTGTGGGGTGGTGAGGGGGCCAGAGGGGAGGCCAGGCTCTTGAATGTATGCTGTATAATTGCCAAAAAATGTATCCTTCAAAATTGGAAGTGTGCTGCTCCTCCTACCTTCCGGAAGTGGTTGAACCTATTGACCTGGTCCCGAAACTGTGAGGAGGATTATATCACTACCCTCCTGGCCCGATCCCGGCCAAGGAACATTTGGACTGCCTTCAACAGTTACCTTAACTGCCTTGACGCCCCCCCTCGGGGGACACCTCGCCCTAATTTCTACTGCCGTGTACTGAGTTCCCTGTAGCGCTGATATGCTGTTCTCAACTTGGTGCTATCTCTCGCGGTTTATGGGCATCCCTGTATACTGTAATTTTCTTACATTGTTATGTCATAGCTGACCTGATGTGTGTGTTTGTCATCTACCACTGCCAGCAAAAATAAAAGTTTAAAATAATTCTTAAAAAAAAAAAAAAGAAATTGGAGGGTGAAGTCTCTTTACTCCTTCCATGAAGGCTTTAACCACTGGTACTTTCCACCACAACATCTTGTTATGGGAGGTGGTGTATGCTGACAAAGCTGCCAGGTGTACCTTCAGTGAATTAAATACCAACCCTGCGTCCAGCAGGTGGAGCATGTAGGTGACAATAGTGGAAGGAGTGCAATCAACTGGGTTGATTTGCTTATTCTGGTACCAGATCAAAAATCTTTTCCATCTGTCAAAGTAGCAGTGCCTCATGTTTGGCTTCCTAGATTCTTTTAGGATGTCCATACATCTCTGAGGTGAATTGAGAGGTCTAAACTCTTTGACCTCAGGAGCCATGCTGCCAGGTTCATTGAGTTGGGTTGAGGATGCACTGTCTGACCACGGTGCTGGGACAGTAGGTTGTACCAGCATGGGAGTTTGATGGGTTCGCACACCGCTAGTCTGCGTAAGTGTGGGAACCACGGTTGTCTCGCCCACATGATAGCAACTAGGACGAGCGTCATAGATTCTCTATTCATCTTGTTGACCTCCTTCCTGATGAGAGGTGTTGGTGGAAAAGCGTACGCAAACATCCCTGACCAGTTCATCCACAGGGCGTTCCGCTGGGAGTCTGGTTGGGGGAACCTGGATGCGAATCCTGGGCACTGTGTGTTTTCGCTTGTGGCGAATAGGTCTATAGTGGGGAAACCCCACTGAGAGAAGAGATCTTCTACGATTTCTCTGTGTAGACACCATTCGTGTTCATGTTCTTGTGGGAGGGGATCTCTGCTCAAAGCGTCCGCCAGAGAATTGAGATCCACTGGAACATGTTGAGATGACAGGTAGATGTTCCGTCTGAGTGCCCATATCCAAATTTTCTGGGCAAGCTTGGACAGATTTGGTGAACGAGTCCCTCCCTGCTTGTTCAGGTAAAACATTGCTGTTCTGCTGTCTGTCAGAATCTGCACTGACAGGTTCAACAGGTAGGGCTCGAACGCTTGAAGCTGTAACGCTCACCTGACTCCCACGGAGGCGCTGGCCTGGTTCGCGCTACTGTGACCTCTTCTAAGGTGATGCGCAGGGTTCGGAAGACGGACTGGACTGGGCCCCCAAATCTGGCTTGTCTGGCTCGCAGAAGTATCCTTCTGTAGGCGAAAATAGGGGATTAACTGTCTGCGGGGTAATGCAATCAGCCTCCCACTTTCCCCTCTCACCCTCCTCGAAACCCTTCTGTGATTCCTCGTAGCATCTCACCTTAGGATCTGGAAGGACGAGCTCTCCATCCTGCTTCTGATGCAGGGGCGCGTTGGTATCCAGTTACTTCACTGGATTTTCGGATTGGTGAGAACCAAACTTGCTTGGCTTCGAGGTATGTTTTTTGATAAGAGGTTCCCCTTGTGTCCATGCATTAATGTACTAATGCTAGTGTCTTTTTCCCCATAGGGGCCGCGGTACGGAATGCCGGAGAACAGGCACCGACCCGAGATGAGAGGTGAAATCCTTGTAGAAATCAGGTAAGTCTTTAATGAGCGTTTTTTGGTAATGTCTTTTCATTCGCTCATTAACGCTGTCTCTTTATTTCCCCTTAGGGGCCGGGGTCCGGAAATGCCAGGATGCGGCGCGGACCCGAAATGAAGAGGGAATGAATCAACAGTTAAGTCTTAACATGGAGATTTAGCTTTCCTTATTCCCTTCTCTCTCTCACCTTTTGTTCTGTTCTTTTTCTCCCTAGGCGCTGGGGCGTGACTGCGAATCCGGATGATCGCTGCTGAACATGGAGGCGCCCTGTAAAGGTGAGTGGAATGCGGTGCTGCAGCGATCGACGCAATGAGCTTTTAAATAAAAGTCTTCCTCTTCAGGATTGTCGGCAAGATGTCTCCGGGATGCAGATTTAGCAGGTAAGGACTTTTCCTTCTTCTGTTCTCTTCTTCTCTTCCTTTGCAGGTGATCCAGGATGCTGGCAGGCGTGGCAGAAGTCAGGATGCAGGAGCAGACACGGTGAGTGTCCAGCTGCTAGATGCAGAACAACGCGAAGCACGTGTGGCTGTTCGGGTGGGGTTTAAATAGCCTTGGAAGAAGTTCCAGGTATGTATCCTTCCTCCAATCAGGTATGTATCCTTCCCCGACCACGCCCGGATGGTAAATTAGTCCCACAGGTAAAGTAGTTCCTTTCAGGCCTCAAGGAGGCCGAGATCCTGCAGCATGGTCTGCATCAGGTAAGTGCACCCAAGCACTTCCATAATGAGCCGGCCCCTATATGGGGTTGCTGGGTCTTTCCTTGGGGACTGGATGTCCGCTTTCGGGGACGCAGGGCTTGAACCGGCTCCCCGGGAGCGGGCATCATGACAGAAGCGCTCTGAATACTGCCAGAAGCTCTAGCAGATTGATATGATTCTTGGCCACTGAGGGAGACCAAAGACCCTGAGCTGTGTGGTGGAGAAGGTGTGCTCCCCACCCTGACAGAGATGCGTCTGTTGTGACTACAGCCTGTACCTCGGGATCATAAAAGGGTTTCCCCTTTGACAGGTTTTCTCTTGTCCACCAGTGAAGACTTTGTAACTTTGTACAAGTGTTGGTGAAACCACCACTAGATCATCCCACTGACCACATGCCTGAGACCACTGTTTTGCCAACCATTCTTGCATGGGACGCATGCACAGGCGCGCGTGGGGGAGCAGGTAAATACATGACACTATCATGCCCAGCAAACGCATTGCTTTGCGTACCGTTATCTGGCGACTGGCCTGATATAGTGGAATTTACAGCAGTAGATTCCGAATTCTTTCCTCTGATGGAAAGGCCAACCCCTCTTGTGTGTTTAGGACAGCTCCTAGGAACTGTTTGGAGGTGCTTGGCACCAGACTTGACTTTTTCTCGTTTATGGAGAAACCCAATTCGAAGAGGAGGTCCATAGTCCTCTGAATGTTTGATCTGCAAATTACTGAGGTCTGCCCCGTGATGAGCCAGTCGTCCAGGTAAGGGTTCACTGGGATTGCCTGCTGCGTAGGTGTGCCGCCGCCACCGCCAGTACTTTGGTGAATACCCTTGGAACCGAGGATATACCGAAGGGCAGTACCTTGAACTGGTAGTGCTAACTGTCCACCTTGAAGCGCAAGAATCTTCTGTGCGCTGGGAACATGGAGATATGAAAATAGGCATCTTTCATGTCCAATGTTGCCATGTAATCCCCCTTTTTTAGGAGGGGGATTACCTCTTGGAGAGTTGTCATGCAAAATTTTTGGGGCTTGACATACTTATTTGCAGGCCGTAAATCCAATACTTGGCGCATTGTCAAATCTTTTTTTGGCACAAGGAAGTACGTTGAATAAATTCCCTTGTTTACCTGGTGTCCCGGGACGAGTTGTATCGCGTCCTTTGCTAGAAGATTGGCGATCTCTTCGAGGAGGATCGTCTGGTGGTCTAAGGAATGTACCTTTTGACGTGGAGGGTGGTTTCGGGGACGCTCTAACAGTTCTATATAGTATCCTACGGACACTGTGGACAGCACCCATCTGTCTGATGTGATCCCTTCCCAAGCTTGGGTGAAGTTGGAAATGCGTCCCCCTACTGGGGATGCGTGAGAAGGAACCCTGAACGGAATGTCACTGCTTTGCGGGAGGCGTGCCGCCGCCTATATTGGGGCTGCCTCTACCCTTACGCGTCCCCTTTTGTTACCCCTGCCTTAATTTTGGGTAGACTGCTGGTTGTTGTTATTCCATGGTGTACCTTGCCCCTGGGAATAGTTGGAGCCTCTTTGCGAATTTTGGCCGCGTGGGCAACGAAAATTGCCATTCCCTCTTTGATTAGGGGGTTTGTTGGTTAACTGGACCAGGGATTTGAGAGTCTCATACTCATCTTTGGCATTTTTTAATGCATCCTCTACCGCCTTGCCAAACAGTAGATCAGGCTCCACCGGTCTGTCTATTAAGGATGCTTGTGTTTCGGGTTTAAACCCAGATTATCTTAACCAAGCATGCCTTTTGATAACAGTGTTCTCTGCTATCGGCCTGCTGGCGATATCCACGGCATCAAAGGTTGCAACCGGACACGGCTCTTCCCTCCGACGCAACCTGTGGCAGCTAGCTTTTTAAAGTTTCCAGGGCGGAGTCGATGAGTGCCGCACCTTCTTCCCACTGATGGCAGTTGTAACTCGCCAGCAGGGTGGTGGAGTTGGCAATCTCTGCCTGGTAGGCGGAAGTGGAGACTACCTTCCTTCCCAACCCATAGATCTTTTTGCTCTCCTTGTCGGGGGGAGCTTCAGACGATGATAGGGGTGTTCCCGCCCTCTTTCGGGTATTAGTCACTACCAGGGAGTCAGGTTTCAGTTGCCCCCTTATGTACAGTGGGTCTGACTGGGCTGCCCTGAACAGTTTTTCGATCCTGGGGTTTACTGCCCTGGTGAGGTTGGGATTGAGAAGGGAAGGGTCTATTCTCCTTTATATAGACTTGAGAATAGGGATGGCCAGGGCAATGGGTCTCTTTTCTCCCACTAGTTCCTCTGCAAAGTCCCTCTCCTCCTGTGCTCCCTGAGTATCTATGTGGAAGTGTTCTGCCGCTCTAGACAAAACCTCATTTAAGAGAGGTTGGTTGTCGACAGGAGAGTCGGTAACCGGAGGCTCTTTGCCTACTGGGGAGTCTACTCTGTAGGCTTCTGGGTCATCCTCGTCCTCCTCTTGGTCCTCGTCATCCCCATAGTAATCCATGCCAGTTTGGTCGTCCAACGTGGCCAATTCCTGATTTACATTTAATGGATCCTCATCATACTGAGAGTATGGCTGTAAGTAGAAAGGGTCAGAGGACCGACCTTGCGTTGGTGCCTCAACTAGAGGTTTCTTACCAGGGGGTTGCGGGTCCCTAGACCCTGAGGGAGTAGCCCTATCAGGGGTATAGGAGAGGAAGTGCTCTGGATTCTTGGTGTAGAAGTGTGGTAGGGATGACATTCTAGACATAACTCTGTCTATATCCTCACTTGACCATTCTTTAGAGCTTGGGATTACCCTTTCCTGGGAGGGTTTCCCTGCTATATCCTGACTGGACCTATGGCCTTGTCCAGGGGTCTTGGATATTTCTACAGAAGACTGTGACCTGTCTTTATGTTGTGATGCAGATGAAGGCTGAGAATGTTTCTTCTGCTGTTTTCCCCCCCTCCCCGTGAGTGGAGTCCTTCCGTGGTGTTTTCACCTTTTCGGAGCTTTTCAATGTCTGGCGTCGAGATTCGGGGGTAGTGTCCCTTTCCTTAGAGTGTGGAGGTCGGGACACGGGAGTAACCGTCGACTCCTGGAGTACGGCCTGGGGATGGTGGTCGGCTTCGTCTTTCGACGATCGAACCTCCGTTACTTTAGTGAGCGAGGCACTCTTGGCAACAGTGGATGGTTGCCTGGTGTCATCCGGCAATCTTGATCGAGAACACCCAGAGGACACCGATTCGGTGGACCGTTCTCTGTGTGCCTCTTTCCGGGAACTCGACACGCGCGTCGAGTCCTGGATGTACTTCAAGTATTTAGTGGAACTGGTGTGGGTAGCACTCGTGTCGCCTGGGGTGTTCCCCATAGCTGCCCTGTCGGACAACCTTCCGAGGTCGGGGACTTGCGCTTGGCTGTCTCTCGTCGCCACGTTGCCCTCGCCGTCCGATAGCACGGCGTCGCTGCCATCACTGAAGGCACCCTCCGCTTCCATGGCCTCTCGTTGCCTGGCGTGGTGGGCCCAACGTTTGATCGAATGGCCCTTTAGAGTCTTCGGCTTAAACCGACTACACGCTCTGCAGTTTGCCTCGGGGTGGTCCCTCGGCAAGCAGAGGTTACAGATGGCACGTCTGTCAACCCAAGGGTACTTGCGGTTGCACTTGGGGCAAAATTGGAAAAGGGTACCCTCCATACGCACTCTGTGGCAGCGGGCTAGTGTGTGTAGGAATATATAAGCAATGTATATATGTACAGTATGTACCTCCCCCCACTCTCCCTACTTGCAGGGCCGAGGCCAGAGGCCTTCCAAAGGCCCGGACCAAGGCCAGAGGCCTTCGGGGGCCCAAAGTCCATTGTGCAGCTCTCACCGGTTGATTTCTTCTCCGGGCCGGCATTGAGCGTCGAACTTCGGTGTCTCGACATTGGGATGGAGAAAATGGGGAAATATGATATTTTGCAAAATTATGGCTAAAGCCAGGGAACTCCGCGGGATGCTTCCGACCAGTATGGTGGAAAAAAACAATCTGAGGGTCCTAGACGCGTGAGGGATCATGGGTACAGTGGACGTCACACTAGGGATAGTATTACTGGCACGCCCTGTGTCGACGGCCATTTTTGAGTTTTCGAAAAACAAACTGTAATACTCCTCAGCTTCCACTAGATGTCGGCCTATGCACAGCATGTGATCTAAGCAGATTCCACAAGCCTCAGAAATATATATATATATATATATATATATATATATATATATATATATATATGATACATTACTCAACATAATTGTATTTCTGATGCCTGCATTTCCTTAGATTCACATGCTTTGCATAATTATTTATTTACTAGCATTTTTAAAGCGCTCACACAGCCCGAGGGCATTGAGGCACTGTTACCAGAATATGTCTTAGTTGTGTATTTATAACGCGCTCAATAACCAGAGGTTTCTAAGCGCGGTCCCGGGGATCGAACCTGCGTTGCTTCGTGTCATCTTGTTTCCAAGGCGAGCACGTTGCTGCTGAGCTATCCTCCCGGGACATAGGCCAACATCTAGTGGAAGTTGTAGAGTATTGCACATGAAGTTTTTTGAAGTTCAAAAAGGGATGTATACAGAGCGTGACTAATACTATCCCTAGTGACATGTACCCTGTACCCATGATCCCTCAAGCATCAAGGTCCCTCAGTTTATTTATTTCTGACAAGAGGGAGTGCAAGTTGTAAGCATGGAGTGTAGGTAGAGACCATGAGGTGCAAAAGATCTATGCCCTTTTCCCCAAGAACCTTTAACTCCAAGAGGGGAGGAAGGGCGGGCGCATGTGACTCTAAGCAGATACAAGCATCAGAAATACGATTACAGTGAGTAATGTATCCCTTCTGAGACTTGAGGATCTGCTTAGAATCACATGCTTTGCATAGATTAGCGAGCAGTACTTGTAGAACGAGGTGGGCTGCTGGAAGGTAGCGTGGCAAAAAGATGTTTCAGCACCGCTTGTCCCACCTGTGTATCACCCTTGGGACTTGTGTTCAGACAATAATGTTGGGTGAAAGTGTGTACTGAACTCCAAGTGGCAGCCTTGCAAAGGGCATCTAGGGGTACATTTGCTATGAAGGCTACAGTTGCCCCTGTGCCTCGAGATGAGTGTGCTGTTGGCTTAAATGGAAATGCTCTCTTAGCAAGAGAGTAACAGAGTTGGATACACTTGACAATCCATTTAGAAATTGCTGCTTTAGAGATGGGTCCCCTTCTCTTCCAGCGGCTACAGATACAAAGAAACAATCTGTTTTTCTGATAGACTTCGTCTTTTGAAGGTAGAACATGACAGCTCTCCATACATCTAGTGTATGAAAGCTCCATTCTGCTCTGTTTGTTGGATTTTGAAAAAACGCTTCCAGCTCTATAGTTTCATTAACATGAAATTTTTTTATGAAATTTGGTGAAAATCGAGGATGTGTGAGTAGTACCACCTTGTCTTTGTTTATAACTACAAAGGGGTCTTGTACTGACAGAGCTTGTCGTTCACTAACTCTTCAGATCAAGGTAAAAGCTATAAGCAAGGCCGTTTTGTATGTAAAATGTTTAAGGCTGGCTTTGTGCATTAGCTCGAAGGGGGCCCCCATGAGCCTTGCGAGTACGATATGGAGGTCCCGGGTGGGAGAAGGGTTAGAGACCGGGGTGCAGTTTCTTGACACTCTTCATGAAAGCCTTAACTACGGGCACATTCTGCCACAAAACATTATTTTGAGATGTGGTGTAAGCGGAGAGAGCAGCTAGGTGTACTTTGAGTGGGTTAAAGACTAATCCCGAGTCCAGTAGATATAGAAGGTAGTTGAATTTATTGGACGGTAAACAGTCAGTTGGTTTAAGAGACTGTACTGCACCATAACACAAAATGTTTCCATTTGTTAAAATAACAGTGCCTTCTGTGCTTCCTTGAGTATTTCCATGCACCTTTGGTCTAGATTTAGGTGATGAAATTCTATGACCGGAGTAGCCAAGCTTCTAAGTTCAGCTTCTGAGGGTATGGGTGAAGCGTTGTTCCCTGATACTGAGTTAACAGGTTAATCGGGCATGGTAGTTTCATGAAACAAAAATTGGAATAGTTAATTTGATGGTATGCGTATTTCCTGTTTGTCTCCTAATTTGTGAGATGCTGGTGACCTAATATGTTGCCTGTGTAAAAGCACTACCAACTTGACCCTAAACCGGGAGGGAGAGGGGTAATCTTTTCTCACCTTTATAGTGCACCTATATTTTCCCTGTTTGAATGTTTGAGAAAGAGATCCCCCCATAAAAAATTGGGAGGTTACCTTATAACAGACTCCTCCTGCTTATCCATGGAGGCTCTATGAGCTTCCAGCGCTGCCACTCGTTGTTCCAGTTGGGGTTCCGACCCTAAACCGGGAGTGAGAGGGGTAATCTTTTCTCACCTTTATAGTGCACCTAAGCAGGAGGAGTCCAAAAACTGCTCAAGACGAAATAATGTCCACCTTAGAGGTATCTCCAAGGAGGTCAAAGACCTAGATTGAGACAGTTACATCTGGGAATTGTTTTTGGAGATACTAGGTGAAAGAGAAGTGGATCTCACACTGGACCAAACACACAAAGTTTACTCTAAATTCCAACAACGCCAGAACCTTCTTCCAGATGTGCTCACGAGGGTCCATTTCTTTAAGACTAAGGAACTCATTTCCTAAAAAAACAGAATACAGAAATCAACTCAATTCAGAGCTAACACCCTGCAACTGTTTCAGGATCTATCCCAAGGGACTATTCAGAAACGGAGGGCAATACACCCGCTCACTTTTAAAGATCCAATATCGATGGGATACGTGTTCCGCATTCTATTTCAAATGGATGGAAAGCAACATCAATATACTTCTCTTCTAGCGGCAGTTGACAGTATGGAGATTCCGGCTGAACAAATCCAGATTCCTAGTGATGAACAAACTGGAGCTACCCCAGAATGCTGGACCACGTCGCGTTCTAGGAAGAATAAATGGAAAGATCGTAGATGCCCCTTCATGGACAGAAGAGAGAATAGTAGGGATCCTGACGACCAGACTTGATGGTCCCCTTGATAATCAAGAAAGCGGGATACTCTAATCAAGGAATCAAAATGTTCCTTTGACTGTTTCTATGCACTGCGACTGGCACTGCATGGACCTTTAACGCCATAGCTTGAGTAACAAAAATTGATATAGGGGCGTTGGGAGCATATTCCCTCCCCCGTTCAGGTACTATTAACCTGTGGTTCGCCCCAAGGGGGCGTTCCCAAACTTCTTTGTTTTGTTTCTATTGTCAGTTTTGTACGTCTTTTATATTATTGTTGTCACACTAGTGACTCACTTGTTGAGAAAGGACTGGCCAAGGTTGAGATCCAAATGGATCCGACACCAATGTTTTGCCTCAGCCCCTCAGTAAAGCGAAGGGGTAGCAATTCTAATGTCTAGCTCCATATGTTTTGAAAAGATGAATGTCCGACGAGATCCCCAGAGACGCTATCTAGAGGTGCATTTGAGGATGGGAGGAAGAGACCTGACCCGGGTCTCGATTTATGGTCCAAATCAGCAAAATTATGCCTTCTACAATCAGGTGTTCCCACATATACCACAGTTTCAGAGAGGGGATCTGGTGGTTAGAGGGGGAGTCAATGTGGTCCTGGACTCAGCAATTGATAGATCGGGTCCAGCATCAGGGTCAGACAATACAAAAGTGATCTCACTGAAGCAAGCTATGAATGATCTACAATTACTAGACGTATGGCGCTGTTTACACTCACACTCCCGAGATTACACACATTTTTCACATGTACATCAGAGTTATTCTAGAATTAATTGCCTGTTGGTCTCCCAGCCCCTGCTTCAGCTGGTTAAATCGGCCATCATAGAGCTAGCGCTGGTCTTGGATCACTCCCTGATTACTTTACAATTAGACTCCCTAGCCCCAGAGGATAGGCAAACTACCCTATGGAAACTAAATGACTCATTGTTAACAGACCTGGTGGTATTTGACACCATCTCCGAAAGGATCCTGCACTATTTTCAAAATAATGGGAATGGGGATGTGCCTATACGACTGTATGGGATGCTATTAAACCTACATTCCGGTAGGGGGGAATTATTAGTTTAGCCTCACTGCGTACATTGATGGCAGCAAGCTGAAAGGAAGGTACAGTAAGGGAAAACTAAATATAAGGTTGAGGGTACTCTAAAGTTAGACAGGTATACAAGTAGGTAGAGCAGAGGTAAAAGCTCTGTGGGCGGCTGACAGCTCCCACAATATTCTTAAAAAAAACATTTTTACTTTAACACATCTGACAAAGCCTCCCGTAGCCTGCCATATAAGCTCAAAGCTCAGGAGAACAGAAACATGATTAAAATGTTAAGAGATGTAACGGGCAAATTATCGGTGGAGGAACCTGAGAAATTCAGTATTATAGTGAAATATTATAAAACACTGTTCATTGCTGAAACAGTAGATAGTGCTGCTCAAGAGAATATTATCAGGGACTCTCACCTCCCAAAGATTGCAGAGGTCGAGATGAAGGGGCTGGAGGACCCCATTACAACTGAAGAAATAACCCAGGCAATCTGCGATCTTCCCACTAATAAAGCCCTAGGACCCGATGGCTTTACTGCCCTCTTCTATAAAAAGTTTGGTAGTTTGCTTGCACCCCAATTAGCACCCCTTTTCAACTCCTTCGTGGATACGGGCACCATCACCTCCACTTTAGGAGAATCGGTCCTAACACTAATTGGTAATCCGGACAAAACCCCTACACAATGCTCCTCTTATCGACCACAGTCCTTAATTACGATGCGTGCATTTACTCCAAGATCTTAGCCACCCCTCTATCTTCTCTGCTCCAGGTAGTGGTCGGTGCAGATCAGACAGGTTTTGTCCCGGGCTGGCATACGCATGATAATATCCGGAGAACAATGGATGTAATAGCTTTAGCCAGACAGTTTAAGAAAGCAATGGCTGTATTGTCCATCGACACAGAGAAAGTGCTTGATCAGGTGGATAGGGGTTATCTGTCCAAGGTAATAACAGGGTTTGGTTTTGGGCCCAATTGTCTTGCGAGGGTGCTAGCAAATTTTACACTTCCATCTACCTGCATTGAATTGAACAGTGTATTATCTGACCCAATACAGCTCGGAAGAAGCATGTGGCAGGGATGCCAGTTATCTGCTCTCCTCTTCGCGTTATGTATGTAACCTCCTGCAAAGGTGGTTCACTCCACAGAGAGTATACAAGGGATGGAGGTGGCTAGGTATCAACACAAGAGTGCATTATATGCAGACAACCTGCTTTTTATATGGTGGACACAGTAAAAACACTTCCCTATATAGTTTCTTTATTGGTGTGATCCCAGGAGGTCTCTGGATTTAAGATTCATTATACAAAATCCATCATACTTAACGTCTCAGAAACATAAAATGCTATACAATAAATAAAGAGTACCTTTGATTTTGCATTGGCGACAAACTCCTTGAAGTATCTGGGTGTCTTTTTGACTGCCCGGTATCACCAATTCTATGCAGCTAATATCCCGACACTCAAACAGGACATGGCAAAATGGGGGAGGCTGGACATTTCTTGGTTAGGTAGAATGACAGCGGTCAAGATGATGCTGTTGCCAAGGCAATTATAGATCTTCCAAGCATTGCCCTTCTGGATCCACAGAGTTGTTCTTAATGAGCTCCAGTCCAGGGACGTCATTTGGGGGTCACCAGAGATCGCAAGAGCGACCGCTGCTCATTGGCTTGCGACCGCTGTCAATCTCTTGCGACCTCTGGCTTCCTCCAATCGGAATGCAGGCCTGGGGGGCGTGCCCATACTAGCACGCACACAGTCTTCTTGCAGCGCACAGCACACGTGTTTTTCCTGTCCCCCTGGCTGTCTGCTGTGCCGTCCTCGGAGCAAGCTCTTTGCTCTCCTGCCCTTGGTCCTCAAGCAAGCTAAGAAGCAAGTGAGGGGTTGGTAAATGTGTGTTCTGTCTGTGCTGGGGGGACGGTTGCCGTTGATGCTGCTCATATGATATGCCACCTGCGGCCTGGCAGGGCCATGGTGCGAGGCTATTTGCAAGCGTTAAAAGCATTTCAGGGCATCAGGCTGCGTATGAACTTGATGTGGAGATTTTCTCATTTTAAAACTGTCTGAACTTGCATAATGCCAAATACAAGCACAGCTGTAAAACATAGGCGTAACCTAATTTGGACTGTGGAGGATGCTTACGCCTTACTGTGCCCCCATACATACTCCTACAGGCGCTCCTTTAAGCGCGGTGCTGCTTGTATATCGCAAAGACTAACAACATCAATTTCCTGAGGTCAGGTTTGAGAGGCAGCGCAGTCAGGGGTCATGTTACTTTCCTGGCGCTTTCCGGTCCCACTCTCGGGAAAGCAAACACCCCCCATTCCGTGTGCATTAACCGTAGACCTTCATGTTGGAGCAAGCGCCGCGCCAGGCCAGCCCAGGCAGGAGTCAGACTCCCAGGAAGCAGGATGTTTTTAGCACGTTTGCTCTCCACACGCCTCACTCAGGCACAACAGTCATTGTTGGAGCACGTTTTTCATGGTCTACTATCCTCCCGAGTCTATGGTGCTAAATGTTATTGTTTTAACCTCCTGTTATGCTATTTGTTATACACCGACCATGGCTCTGGTCCATATGCATGTCTAATGGCACGTTTCATATTTGCAGATTGAGGTCTTTGAAGTAATGTTTGTTAAAGTAATTATTTCACAGTTGGAATCTCGTGTGTGCCTTCACGATATGGCATGAATTGCTATATGAAACCCTGCAAATCAGTGATGCGCAGAAAAGGGGAGTGGTTTGGCAAGCGAGAGTCGGTAACTTGTACAGCTGGGAAGATACATCTGCTCTGTAAAAGCAGGCATAACCACAGTGACCAGTGGCACGGCCTGTGGTTATGCCCAGTTGGCTCTTTGCTATGGGCATGGCATTCATCACTCTCCACTGCCTTGGCTTATTGGCAACGTTAAGGTCACAGGATAAGATCATTTCATGATGGTTCATTCTCCTGTGTGATGGTCTCCCATACATGCTATCCCATTATGGATTGCTGCGGGGGAGTTGTGTGTGTGCCCTTTACTGCCAGAGCCCTGCTCTGGGATGTAGACCAAGGGGAAAAAAGTTAAAGGTGTGCGTATGCAGCTTTTGCCTGGTAAGTGTAAATGGCAGGTGATGTTTACTCATTTTGCACCGCACAGTGCAAAAAGGGGGCTGAGGGATAATGCTTTATGATGCCATTTCCTGTGATGTGACATGGGGGTGTGGTCTAATGACATCACTTGCTGTGATGTCACTCCCGGGGGTGTGGCATTGTGATGTCACTTCCGCTACCCCTGGCATTTTGGTGAAATGTCGTCCCTGCTCCAGTCGCATATATTTAACTTTGTCTGGAGACATAGACCCCCAAAAGTGGCTGGAAGAATGCTGATGGCAGCAAAAGAGAGGGGAGTTCTAGAAATCCCGGATGTAGAAGTTACCTGTATGCAGCACAAATTGCACCAGCACTGGAAAGCCAAGCAACACAACACAATACTAAGCACTGGTCATCCATAGAACAATCCGCCTTCGGTGGTCCCTTGCACAAATGGTGTTGGCGTTCCTAGAGAACTAGGGAAAACCATGGAAATTGGCTCCCAACCACCAAGTCAACATTTGGGTATTGGGATAAGGCAGCCAGCAGATATGGTACAGCCACTTCCCCATCCCCCCTCATGGGAATCTGGAATAATTGGGAATCCCCCATCCGCTCCACGCACAAGACTAAGATTTACTCACTGGTTAGATGGAGGTCTGTCTAGGATGGGCCAACTATTTGATAATGAGAACCCCCTATCATTTGAGCAATGCAAACAAGCCTTTTTAGTATTAGACGGCATTCACTCGCTAATGCAAAGCTGGTGGCTCAAGTTAAACGGGACACTACCCAGTTTGAGGACCTATTTATTGGGGACTCCCACAAAAGGCCTAGTATCATCCATCTATACAATTCTCACCTCCAAAAGGTTCAACTCACCCCACACATACATGGTCAAAGGATGAAGTCATTGGGAGACCCATGATGAGCTGGCCTGGTATAATATATGGACTAGGACAGGGAAACACTCTAAAACAGTTCACCTCAAGGAAAATGGTATTAAGCTGTTAGTACAATGGTATTTGACCCGAGAATGCTTAAATAAAATGAAACCCACATACCCCCCCACGTGTTGGAGATGTTCCGATGCTACTTTTTCCACTTGTGGTGGACATACCCAGTCACACAGTTATTTTGGAAGGAAGTACTAGCTCTGATCATAATTACTGGATTAGACTTGGTAGTAGACCGTCCACTGATAATATTAGGCGATGAGGATCCCACATTACAAGTTGTGGGCAAAGCAGTCTAAATTAATAACCCATTTTCTAGTTGCAGCAAAGATGGTCATAGCAAAGAATTGGAAGTCCCCATTCCCCCCCGGATATTAAAGAATCGTGGTCCAGGATCTGGTATGTTGTGGCAATGCACAAAATAGATGCTGCAGCTTTAGGGGAATCTCCAAGAATGGGCTCCTCTTATTACTTATGTGAACCAGCATGATGGCTCCAGGATATATCAAAAGCCCCATGAGATGACTTCCTTCTCACTGGTAATAGCTAATTATTTGTTTTATGCATTACAACCCACTGTACTTCCACACTCATAGTTTTGTGTAGCTGAGCGTGGGAGAGCGGTCGCCGGTGGCCCCGAGGGAACTGCAGGCCTGGAAGCCCTGCCTCGGCATCCGTGAGTAGATTGTGTTTTGTTTTTAAAAAAAAAGAAAAGTTTCATCTGCGCTCGTAGCGCGTTGTTGTGCCTGCTCTCCCCCTCCCCTCCCACTTCCTGGTTCTCCTCTCCCGCTTCCCTGTCCGCCCACCCCCCCCTCTGATTGGCTTCTGCCTGCCTCCCTTCTGGGCTACTCGACGCCCGCTCCCCCTGCTCGCTTCTTTGTGTAGCTGAGCGTGGGAGAGCGGTCGCCGGTGGCCCCGAGGGAACTGCAGGCCTGGAAGCCCTGCCTCGGCATCCGTGAGTAGATTGTGTTTTGTTTTTTAAAAAAAAGAAAAGTTTCATCTGCGCTCGTAGCGCGTTGTTGTGCCTGCTCTCCCCCTCCCCTCCCACTTCCTGGTTCTCCTCTCCCTCCCGCCTCCCTGCCCGCCCACACCCCTCCTCCCCTTCCTCTCCTCCCTCTTCCTATAACTACACCCTTTGGGGCAGCCCTCTGCCCGACAGCCCCCTGCGGCTAAGGGCCCCAAGGCCAAGGGCGACTCCTTCAGTTGCGGCTCCCTGTGTGTCTGCAGGTGTCCGCAGGGGACGCAAGGCGCCTTTTCTTTGCCATTTCCACCTTCGCGCGGCCCACCCCACCTACACCTGGTCACTTCCTTCGCATGGTGTCTTCACCTCACTGTGTTCCACAGTTGAGGTAAACTTGGGTTTTTTCTCCCCTCGCAGGATTCTCTAACTTAGGTGGCCTCTGTACCTAATACTCATTTACTGTTCTGAAATGTGGTAAACTTGGGTTTTTTCTCCCCTCGCAGGATTCTCTAACTTAGGTGGCCTCTGTACCTAATACTCATTCACTGTTCTGAAATGTGGTAAACTTGCGCTTGCCGCTCACGTCCTGCCTGCGTGCTTCTCGTATCGTCTGTCTTCCCGCCCTCACACTCCCTCCTACTCCATGGTGCTCTCTATCTCGCCTATCTTCTCTAACTGCTTCTCTATTGACTATCCTGCTCTCCTCACTAAATCTGGTAGGAAAAAGTTTAAAAAGGACATCCTGGTCTCCAACCCAGGCCTCCCTATCGCTGACACCTACACTAGTGCCTGCTCTAAGGAAACTCTCACTGACATCCTCTTTTTCGTGCCTTCACCTGACCTATGGACCCTTCATATGGTCTCTGTGCTCTCTCCTTTTTCCTCTTCTCCCATTAATGGTGGCACCCATTGGGATGTCCTCTTGGCCCCCTTCCGCTCCTCTAAGGCCATCATTAATGTCTACGCTAATGGGACCGTCTTGGTCCAAGGCCCTCAGGCCAACCTTCACCTCTTTGATAGACGCTTCCCTCGCCTCATCAACTTCCTTTCCTCCCCTGCTGTCCCCCGTCTTCGGCTACCTTGCCTCTACCCTCCCTCCCTGCCCCCTCTCGCACTCCCACTTCACCTCCTTCTTCTACACCTCCGCAGGGCGTACCTCTGATCTGTACCCCTCCCCGGAAGTCCTTCAAGGATGGCAACCTTCTCCACTTTGCCACTCTTAACTCTCGCTCTGCCATCAAGCATTCCTCCGATATCTGTCGCCTTCTTGAGGAACTGGACCTTGACGTCCTCGGTCTCACTGAGACATGGTTCACAGCCAGCTCTGTCACGAGCTTTGACACACTCCTACCTGAAGGTTACAAGATCCTCTCTGTGCCCAGGCCCAACCGTGCAGGGGGGGGTGTTGCCCTTATCTTCCCTGAGTGGATTCCTGCCACTGTCACTCCTACGCAGACCTACTCCTCTTTTGAATGTCTTGTCTGCCGACTCTCTCTCTCTCCTAGCCATTCCCTTACCGTGGCTACTATCTATCGGCCACCTGGTCAAATTTCCTCCTTCCTCTCTGAGTGGGCTGACCTCTCCTCCTCACTCCTGTCCTCTACCACTCAACTCCTCTTTCTTGGTGACTTCAACATCCATCTAGATGCCTCCTGTCCCCCCACTGGACTCTTTCGTGACCTCTGCGACTCTCTCTCACTCTCTATTCTCCCGTCTGGGCCTACTCATTCTGCTGGGCACACTCTTGATGCTCTGATCTCTTCTGACCTTCCCCTCTCTGTCCCTCTCTCCACTCCTCTCTCCTGGAGTGATCACTTTCTCCTATCCTCCCACCTCACCCTCCCTACCCCACAGGCAAAGCCACCCTCATCATTGCCACCCACCTTCTCGGTCATCCGACCCATGAAGCGCGTGTCAGTTGCGGCTTTCGCTGCCACCTTCTCGCCCCCCCCCCTCCCCCTTCGGCTGACTCCCACCCTGACACAGCCCTCTCCTTGCTCCACTCTTCTATATCTGATACTCTTGATATCCTTGCCCCTGTCATGAAAATCCGCCTGAAGCCCAAAGCCAAATGTAACTCCTGGTATGATTCGGATCTCGTCACCCTAAAACGCAAGTGCAGGGTGGCAGAGAGGAAATGGCGTGCTTCATGTTCATCCTCTGACAAACTGGCCTGCCGCCTGCTCCAAAGGCAATACCGTCTCTCTGTTCTCACCAAGAAGATAGCCCTTATCCAAGCCCGCATCTCTGCGGCATCTAACAACTCCGCTGAACTCTTTAAAATCTGCAAAGAGCTTGCCAACCCTGCTGCAGTCTCTACCTCTCCTGTCCCCTCCCAGGCCCTCTGCACTGCACTGGCCTCCCACTTCATCTCTAAAACTCAGGACATCCTGTCCTCACTCTCCTCCTATCACCTCCCCCCCTCTCTTCCCTGCTCTTCCTCTGGCCCTTCTGCAGCCACTCCTCCTCCCTCCTTCTCTGCCTTTCCCCTTTTTTCTGCTGACGAGGTTTCCAGACAAGTCCGATCTATGAAAGTCTCGTCTAAACAGATTCACCCCTGTTCCTCCAAAACTATCAAGGACCACATCGACTCCCTGGCTCCTGGCCTGGCTGACTTTTGCAACCACTCCTTCGCCTCTGGAGTCTTCCCATCCCCCCTCAAGCACTCCCTTGTGCACCCTCTCCTTAAGAAACCCTCTGCCGACCCCTCCCGTCCGGCTAACTATCGCCCAATCTCCATCCCTCCCTTCCTGGGCAAGCTCCTGGAGAAACTGGCCATCTCCCAGCTTAACATCCATGCTGAAGCTGTTGATAGTCTCCATGACCATCAATCTGGCTTCAGAGCGGCCAGAAGCACGGAAACTGCTCTCCTGAACATCCGTGAGGACCTGCTCTTGAACCTCGACTCCAACACTCCGTGTGTTCTCATTCTGCTCGATCTCTCTTCTGCCTTTGACACTGTCAACCATGCCATCCTGCTCAACCGTCTCCGTGATAACCTGGGTATCACTGGTCAGGCTCTGGCGTGGCTGACCTCTTTCCTTTCCAATCGATCCTCCCAGGTCCAACTTGGGTCCTTCCTCTCTGACATCTTTTTCTCCACCTGTGGCGTTCCCCAGGGATCTAATCTCTCTCCCTGGCTGTTCAACCAGTATCTGGCACTCCTTGCCCACCGCATCACCGCCCTCTGCCCCAACTTTCAGTGCTATGCGGACGATACCCAGCTCATTTTCAGGCTACCCTCGACCTCCTCCTCTCCCGCCCTCATCTCGGACTGTCTGTCTGCTATCCAGGAATGGTGTGCTGCCAATGACCTCTGCCTTAATGCTAGTAAGACTGAGATCCTACTCATCGGCACACCCACTCCCTCCTTCCCTGCAGCTCTCTGGCCGGCCTCTCTTGGCCCTCTTCCTGCTCCTACCTGCAAGGCAAAAATCCTTGGGGTCATCTTCGACTCCACACTCTCCTTCTCTCCTCATATATCTGACGTCTCTAAGAAGTCACATTACCAGCTGCACCTCCTCAGAGGTATTCTTCCCTTCCTCTCCTTCCCCCAGAAGCTCACTGTCTCCCGAGCCCTGGTTCTCTCGAAGCTGGACTACTGTAACAGCCTCTATCGTAATCTGCCTGCCTCCACTCTCCGCCCTCTGCAACTCATCCAGAACAGAACTGCGAGACTTGTCCTTGGCCTCAAGCCCAGGGACCGTATCTCTCCAGGACTGAAATCTCTACACTGACTCCCAGTGGCTGCGAGGATTATGTTCAAAACCCTCTGCATTGTCCACAAGGCCTTCTGGGGCCTGGGGCCTAAATACCTTCAACTCTCTCTTCCTAAATATCTTCCTTCCCGAGCCCTACGCTCATCCGTCTCCAACTCCCTCAGGGTCAGCCGCTTCTCGAAGCAACAAGCTGGGGGTAGATCTCTCTCCGCGGCAGGGGCCTCCCTCTGGAACAGCCTTCCTGCCTCCCTGAAACTTGAGGAGAACCATCTCCGGTTCCGGAAGCACCTCAAAACCTTCCTCTTCACTTCTGCTTTCTCTCTCCCTCTCCCCTGCTAAATTCTTCACCAATACTGCACTGATTCTGCAACTGGGCCACTCTCACCGACCTCGGTCCTGGGCCCAGTCACTCTTCACTTGCACTGCCTCCCCGGCAACCCCTGCACTGCGGGACTGTCTCTGTATCACTACAGCCCCCCCCCCAGCACTTGTCTGCACTTACCTTGCACTTGCCACCAGCTGGCCCTATTTATTTATTATTTTATTTCTATTCTACTTATTTGTACTGCACTCCCCCCCCCCCACTCCCTCTTCCCCTTGCACTTTTTCCCTTCCCCCTACCCCTGCACTTGCGCGGTCTGAATGACACCTGGCCTAGTAGGATCGTTGTCTGTCTTCCCCTTGTTCCCCCCTCCCTGCCTCGTCGCGCCTTGAAACACTTGTGTATAGGCGCGTTACAAATGCCTTATATCATATCATATCATATCATATCATATCATATGTGCTCTTAATGTTTATGTTTGTCCTTTTGTTATGATGATTGTTGATGTTAAGCTGGCATTATGTGATTTTAGCGATATACGACCGAGATTTACCTACATTACAGACATTTTATTGAAGCAGCAATGGTGTTATTCTTAGGCATGGAATACATGTTCAGGTTACATTTATGAATGGCACATGTATTGTTGTTAAAAGGTTGCTCTGCTTGGTATCTCAATAAAACATTTGAATGCAAAAAAAAAACATTTTCATTATCACTGTCTTTCTTGCTCCTGTCCCCAGCAATCATCCCCATTAAATTTCCATAATTTAAGTAAAAGACGCTTTGATGAAACCTCACTCCCTTCCTCCCCTGATCATTATTGTACAGAAATTCCTAATTCTCCCATTTATGTTTCACATTTCCATTCTGATACCCCATTCCTTTCTTACATAAATTTATTTTTATACTATAAGTATTTTGTATATTGTTCTGTCATATATTTATTTTAAACCACAATAGTCCGCGGACAACACCACTGTCTGGGGTGCCCGCACTCGAAAATGAGGTGCTCCCGGACAGTGCACGGTGTCCAGACATGTCCGATTTTGCACGCCGCACTTTTAATTAGTCCGCAGTCATTGTGCCAGTTCTACAGACACTTACCCTGCGTCTCCTGCCCGATGGGTGTCGGCGCCGCGGATGTCCCTGGATGTCATCATGTGACCGCACACATGTGGCATGACCGACTGACCGCGAACAGTGTTTGTGCTCAAGGTTTACCCTTCCAGAGCTCCTAAACCCATTGTTGGTTGATCTAGCAACTTTTTAAAACTTTCCAAGGCCTATATTCGACTCGGTAGGGCGCGGATAGTCGCTCGTTCCGGGGATGGCTCCTCTGAAGGGACCAACCCATTACTTTTCTTCATTCTCAATCTGGATATCCAGAAGAGAGCACCAGGAGAGATACCTGCTTTGGAGATCACCTTGGCAAATCTTCAATCCTGCATCAATGGCATCTGCTATGGCCATTTCTCCTTCCCAGCCACCATCACCACCATCACCAGCTGGAGGGCCTGGACAGGGGAACAGGCGCAGAGCTACAGATGAGGATCAAGAGGAAGATGAGGTAGACAAAGTGCCTATCTTCAGTACCCGTACTGAGTCATGGGTGTGGCAGTTTTTCACCACCGTTCAGGGTGTACCAAAGGCTTGTGCAGCCAAGGTGAGATGCACTGAGTGCAAGCTTGTACTCAGTCACGGAAAACCTGGGCTGTTCTCCGACGAGACCATGTCTGTTTGGCACCACAACGGATCGAAAAACCCTGGTATGCAGATAAAGGCTGTTCCTTTCTCAGGGAGAAGTAGGTTATAGTCCTCTACCCCATCTTCCTCAACCACTCTGGCTACCACACAGGGTACTCCTGTGGGGCAGAGGATCCCACTGGCTGCCTCGCAGGCCATAGAAAACACTGTTGACCCTTACCTTTTGTGGGTCACAGTATTATGTTTGCACTGCGATGCACCAATCTGTAGGGGGGAGCAATTTTGTATTGCTTTCGAAGCTGCAGTCAAGGAGCATGAGAACAACTGCTCCCACCTTAAATGTAAGGCCCACCCAACATCTTCCCCTGTCCACCTGCCCCCTCTGTCCGTTTCAGTGGTTGGTGCCCCTTCCTTCCCCCACCTTACCTTGCTGCTCCTGAATTCTTTTTTACAAAGCCCAAAAAATACTAAATCAAAAAAACAGTTCCTTTAGGAACCACCTTTCGCAATTACAAGATAGAACTGAAAAAAAAGAAATCACAGCCCCCTTTGCAGCTTGCATAGTTTGCGGAAAGTGCGGTAGTTCGCAGACACCTGTAAAATTCCAGGCATGGGGTAGGGGAGTGAAAATCATTTTAATTGTTTTTTGTGCAAAAATGTTAGCTCTTAAAAGAACCCTTTTTTTCTTAATATTTATATATTTTTTTGATTATTTCGTATTTACTAAAGTAACAAAAATTCTACAGAACATTAATTTTTTTGTAACTTTCACAGAAAGTGTTTCAATTTTTTTCCCCTATTTTGCCTTTTTTTTTAATGCAACTTCTAAAGAATACTTGAATCCATATTCTATGTGTTTACAGAAACTGCTCAAATGCATTTTGAAAGTTTTCCAGAAACGTCTGATTGGCCAGATTAGTCAGATGCTCTCCATCACTTTGAAAAATGTTGACAATATCAAATTTAATATTTTCATTATGAAAAGATGTCATGCCAACATCTCGCAAAAAAGCACATACAGCTTTGTGCAGGTTGCGCCTTGTTGTTTCCATTTGTGGACAAAATAAATCCGTAAGCATCCAAATTTGTCTCTGAGCAATCTGTGAAAAAATTATTTTCGAATGGGGAGACAGTTCCATCAAATTTCCAAATGTATACTTCATTGCAAAGTGTAATGAAATTCCGGTAATGTAGCCCAAATTGCTGCCTCCACAGTGAACAACAATGATGTTTGGATGTTTCAAATGAACCATATTCACACAAAATGGGAGGAAGTCCGCCCATCTCGTTCCTCCCACTCCATACCATGAAACTTGAAATTCATCAAATCCAAGATTTTCAGACAATCCACAGTGCTCAGAATAAACCTTCAGCCAATGGATCCAAGAGTCTCCCAGAATCCATTCACTCAGCTTCCTCAAAGACATAGCCATAGCCATCTTCAGTGCACGCACCAAACAAAACTCCTGCTACCCTCTCTTCCTCTACATCACAGCCAGGAAACCTGATTGGCTGATCCCCCGACATCCACGGACATCCACGTCTGTCTGTGGTCTCTGCAGTCCCCTTTCCACGCCAGGCACCTTTAATGACCCAGATGGCACCCCCGCTGTCCACGGACTACTCTCATAACCGTCCCAACCACACCTATCATGCCACTTCACAATCAAACAGCACTGTATTAATCTCTACAATCACATGCACAATACATGCGTATACATTCCACAACTGTCAACCGCAAACGTTCTCTTTTCCCAACCGACCCAACAAATGCCTACTAAAAAGCAACTCCATAGAAAAGAAAGAAAAAATAGAACATATAAGAATAAAAGCAAATCATATAGTCAATCACCTCTAAAACAATTTAAAGAAAACATTAACACAAAAGAGCTAGTAACCTCACTCAACCAAACAAAACCAGCCATGACTAAAAAATGTAAGGCCCCTCTTGCAAAAACTAAAAGTAAAAAAAAAGATGTACAAAGAAAAGCAGACCTACTAATGAACCTAACGCTATATCTACCAGTGTTAACATACCCATTGGAAAGCAATCTAAAAGATTCATGTTACAAAAAATGTTCCACCGTAGAGTTCTTCACAATGTTATAAAAAATGCTGAAAAGTCAGAATCTACCCTCAAAAACTACTGCAGGAGACTAATCCTCAAAGCTCTAATTAACAGCACATTTCTACTAAAGAGAACATTGTTTATATTGATTTTCAACAGAATGAAACCACTAACTAAATGAAATAATAAATTAGAAAAAGTACTTCTAAACATGCGCAATGTCAATATAGATACCTTTTCTAACTTCTGTGAAGGTGAATGGATTCACACAAACAGCACAGAACCATATTTTAATGAAGGGGCTTATAAACAGGAAGAAAAAAAAACAATTGCCATAGACAGTGATGGAAGAGGGTATGAAATGGTAGGAGATGCCATTAGGGCAAAAGAAACCCTTATAGAAAAACCGTCCCCAACAAACTTTCAACCAAATGTTCCTTTCGCCCAAACAAACCGTCCAGTATAAAAATGACATGCAGCTCAATGTGTAATGTACGCCAACAATCATTTAAATCTTTACAACAATTAATCAATCACTATGTGAAACTAACAGACAAAAGTCAAATGAAAACTTTGGAAACCATGGACTCTTCTATAGTGCGCAGCCGCACTGGACATAGAGGACATTCATTAGCCTGCATTTTAGCAACTGCTTGCAAAAGCACCTTCCACTACATCAAAATGTTAGCAACACACCATTCTGCTATACGCAATCTTGTGCATAGACTAGTATGCAAAAAGTCCTGCTGTAGAACTGCCACATCTAAATAACATTCTCCTACATGGAACAGCCAAAGAACTACTTTGGAACTGAAGTTGACTTAAATAATTCAGTCACTTCAGAAAACATTACTGAAAACCTCTAAACACCAACCTCCTAATAAACACATACAAAAAAGAAATAGCTAAGTTTCAAAACACATCGGCTTAAATACCAGACCAAGTATGTGTCTGTTGTTGCAGAATATTTTATAAAAAGAGCACAGAAATAGTAGATATGGCCTACAATATAGAGGACAATGAGGAAGCCCAGTGGTTCCAATTAGCTTGAAATCTAACAGCAGAAAATAAATACAAAATAACTGACTCCCTCAATACTTTACACGTACTGCAACACAAAACATGACAATAACCAAATGCTGTCACATGCTATCACTAATACCTTAGATATATTCACACTTCCAAAGTCTCTCCAACAACTTAACTTTTATGAAAGCATTATAATACAAACAGTACACCCATTTCAAGCTATAATACGCCTTCAACCAAAAACAGCACACTTACCTCCACTTGAGTTACTAAAGGGCATCCGTGGCCAAGCAGTATATTTGCCATTAGATCCCAAAGAAAATGTAGAAACTCTAGGAGTGCAACACCCAATAGATCAATCTTTCATTGTACTAGTTTATGGTGCACCAACAAAAGACAAAAAATGTGGCAGCAACTAGTCAACTTAATCAAAGTTAGACAAGCCCTACAATATCTGAAAGAAAACAATGAATACTAGAAAGAGAGGAAAACTTAAGAGAAACCACCCAAATAATTCAAGATTTGCCCGCAACTGGCCAATTTGAACGTGTAGATCCTGTTACAGGAGCCAACATTTTAGACCAGTATACAATTCACCCACTGCACTCCAAAGACACCACTTGAAGATGCATTAGAAATATATCAAATGTGTCAAGCCAAAGGATCCCATATGAGCATATGGGGAAAACAGTGTAGAAGTGAATTCTTTTCTTCTACTCTTTCCTACAGGAAAAGGAGAAAGATATGATGAAAGGTCCACACAAATTAGTGCATCAGCATATCACTCTTTACAAATGTATTCTGAAGACCCCCGATTCAGACAAAGGGCCTCATAGCGACTTCGGCAGTAATGCAGCGGTTTTCCCGCTGGATGTAAATAACGCTAACGCCAGGCCCCTGGTGGGCAATCTTCCCGGTCCATGGCGTTATCGCAAATAGCGCAAACCTTTAAATCCTGCGCACCGTGCGCTATCGCCATATCGCACACAAAGCGTGCGCTATGAGCGCGCGGGAAACGCGTCACCGCCGGAATGGGATACAGAGCGGCGGCCATCTTGGAAATCACAATCCGTCAGATATCACAGCCCCTGGAAGCCATCCATGCCCTCCAACCCCAAAACATGTCTCAGGAGCGCACTAGGGGCAAGACTGCCCTGGACAGGGTGAGAAAGCCCAAATTCAGTGACCAGAAGCTAGCTGTACTGGTCGAGGAGGCTGAGACACACCATGAGGAGCTGCAGCAGTGCAAAACAAGTGGCCAGCGCAGAGCACAAATTTGGCGCACCATCAGCCAAAGGGTCACCGCTGTGGGGCGCATGCCCCGGGATAGGGAGGATTGCCGCAAGCGCCTGAACGACCTGCGCGTGCCAGTCCGCGGCATCCTGTCACAGCACCGGAGTGCAAGCAGGGGCACTGGAGGAGGCCCACCACCACCCCCACCCGAACTCACACCTTCGGAGGAGAAAATGAGTGCCCTGATAGATGTTAGCACCATCTGGCATTGGTGGAGTGGAGGCAGGCACTGGCATTGATCCAACTGCAGGTGAGTCCCACCCGCGAATGCATGCAGCTGAAAGTACCACACATGCAGACCCTGAGTGAATGAATGCGAAGAAATGTGTGTGAGGAACTGCATACACCCATAAGTGAGGCCTACATTCATTGAACCGTAGTGCTGCCTAGACGACCCTGCACGTGCAGTGCATGAATGACAGGGGCAGGGGATAGACATCCATAGCCATAGGACAGCTACGTAGAGTTTGATGTGCATGAATACACCCCCAAAACCCTGAGCGCAGTGCACCCCAACCACGCATGCAATCTTGTCACTCCGACATTCCAATGCAGTGTACCTCCATACCCACTCACAACAAGCACCACATGAAGACAGAACAGAATGCAAGTTGAATGTGTGATTGATACTGTCTTCAATCCCACTTGTTGGCATGAACTGCATCACACAAATATATGTAGCATTGAACTCAAACCACACCCTATGTACCCCACAGGCACACGTCGATCCCACCAATACAGTGCCCACGGCAGCGCACCTCCACCAGCACCACCATCCCACAAAGAGGCCGCACGGAAGGGAGACGACCCAGGCCAACCCCCACTTCACCTCAACGCAGCCCTACCAGACAGCAGCAGCAGCCAAATGCCTGCAGGGAGGCCACCGCCAGCTCGCCCCAAGCCACCAGTCACAGCCCCGATGCTAAGGGACTGAGCTGTGGATCGGAGCCCGATGTCGGAGCAACACCTCCACGTGCCCATCATGCAGGAGGACAGCACTCTCCCGGAAGCAGTGACGCCGAAGGGATGGTCACACCCCAGGGAAGCCCAAGGCCAGGCACACAGCATTCACAAAGCCGACATGGGCCTGTGCGTCGTGTCCGCACACCACAGCCGGACGAGGATATGGCAGCCCAGAAGACCAGCACTCAGAGCCTGGCAGCCCAATCCAAACCAGCGCCATGTCCTCATGCAGCCCCCCCCCCCGACAGCGCACAAGTCGCAGGCAAGCACATGACACACCAGGGGTGCCCTTCGTCACAGGGGCAGCAGTGATGGGCCGACTCGACATTATTGAGGCCAAACAGGCCAGGGTGGAATCAATGGCCAAGGTGCAGAGCAGGCACATCAAGGCTGTCAGTGCATCTATACGGCATGGATGCAAATACATAGCGCGTGACAATTCGTGTACACGCAGAGTCGTCGAAAAATGTACCGCTGCCCTGACAGGGTTTGGACAGCGAGTGAGGGAGTTGAGCGAGGCAGTATCAGCACTTGCTGAGCAAACAAGGAAGGGAAACAACCTCATGCGACAGCACATGCTGGCCGCCGCTTCAGTCCCTTCGACATCAACCACACCCACGGAGGGTTCCCTCGAGCCATCTCCTAGGGGCCGGTCTATGCGCCACCTGAGGGCACGCACACCAGAGGGGCCCGGAAAAGGAAAGCGCCCACGACCATCCTAGTGGTGCATGGCATCGTTGTTGGTGCCCTGATAAGACACATGAGCCTATCTGCACAGTTGAGGGTAGTTCACTGGGGGTATGGGGGATTGTGTGCTGGGGGTTCACTGGGGGAGGGGGGATTGTGTGCTGGGGGTTCACTGGGGGGAGGGGGGATTGTGTGCTGGGGGTTCACTGGGGGGAGGGGGGTTTGTTGGACTGAAAATAAATCACGTTTGAAAAATCACAAGGCATGGACAGTAGTGATTGTTGACAAATCCAATTTAATGTTGAAGTGACATCTGTTCAATTTACCCATCACCCGTATTAGAAAAATGCATCAATCAATCCCTGTCTGGCCAACCTCCCCTCCCTCAGCCCAAACCTTTGTGCATGTGCAACACCTTCTGGCACGTCATCACCCTCACTCCCATCCTCAGGTGGCTGCACATGAGCATCAGGGGGCAGTGGCACATTTCGGCAACAGCAGATGTTGTGCAGCATGGCACATGTCAGTACAATTTTGCCAACTTCTTCTGGTGCATACATCATTGCCCCTCCCGTGTGGTCGAGGCACCGGAAGCGTGCCTTCAGCAGTCCAAATGCCCTCTCCACGCAGATCCGTGTACGAACATGGGCAAGGTTGTATGCCCGCTCCACTGCTGTGTGTGGATGACGCACAGGGGTCATGAGCCACGTGTACTGGGGATATCCAGAATCACCTGCAGGGGAGAGAAAGCCGGTATGGGGACAAGGTAAGTCCAGTGGGTGTACAGAGCTCTGTCATCAGTGTCATTTTGCCATACTTGTCATTAGGTCTACAACATTGTGGAGTGTGCTGTTCTACGGGCACAATTGAATCAATGAGGTACTCTCAACATGGTACGCCTATGTTTCTGGATGTAACAGTACTCATTGACTTGTTGCTGGGTAAGGGGGCCCTTCCATCTACTTCTGCATGACAGAAGTGGCTGCCTCATGTGTCATTGCAATTCCATTTGGCTGCAGTTGAATTTGCTAGATGTCACTATTCTGTACTGTTCTCCATGCATTAGCTTGTCCATTCTGGGGACAGTGTTTGTGGGATGTACATTGCCATTACTTAGGCTACTTATGTGTGGTGCATTTGTGGATGTGCCAATTTATGGGTTGGAATGTCATTACAGGCGGGTGGGCAGGGTGGGATTTCCGTACTGTGTCAGTGTTGGGAGCCATGGTGCTACTCACACAGGAGGCTTTATGGTGGTAGGCCTTCCATATGTCACTGTGCCGCCACATGTCTTTTGCATCCTGCATGGGTGTGTTCTGCTGTGTTGGACATGTCCAAGGTTTGTTGTGCAAGCTGCTTGAATGTGAATGCTGCAGTAATGGTGCTGCCTATTGGGAATCATGGATTACGTGACAGGCACCATCAGTTGCGGATTGACATGCATTATGGTATACATTTGTACTCACCCAGCAGCCATGTGTTTTGGCCTCGGTGCCTTTCCATGTACGCCGGCAGGGTAGTGTTGCGCAGGACCATGGAGTCGTGGGTGGATCCTGGGTAGCGGGCACAGCAGTGGCTGAAGGTGAGGTCAGGACCACATGACATCTGCACATTGAGGGAATGGTACTGTTTCCGGTTTCTGTAGGCTGCCTCATGTGCCTGGGGTGGTACGAGTGCCAGGGCTGCTATTACATTCGGACTTGGGCAATGGCATAGAATTTACCCTTCAGCTGGAGCACCTGTGCCTGTGTGGCTGACAATGCAATGTGCTCATTCACATGATTCAACAGTGCATCGAGCACCTGTCCCAGCATGGCACTGAATGTGGACTGGGCCATTCCATGCATCATGGCAACGGTATGTTGGTAGCTGCCAGTCCCAAGGAATTGTAGCACAGACACGAGCTTCACTAGGGGAGGTACTGCTGTGCTGGTGGCTATGCGGCTGCCGATTGTCGCCCTGGATTGTGTCCAGCAACTGGGTGATGGTTGTCCTGCCCAGCCGATATTCCATCACCAACTGGCCATCAGTCATGGCCTAGGGTGTTGGCCTGACCCTGGGGATGGCTGACCGCCTTGCTGGTGCTGCTCTCCTCCTCCTTCTCCTCATCCCCACTGCCCCCTGCACTTCCAGGGCCCTGGCCTGGTTGGCTGGCCTCTGTAGCTCCAAACGCAGCAAGTAGAAGTCAACATCAAGGCTCCCGGCTCCAAATGGCAGCATGGTGTTGGGGAGGGTGTGTTGTGCATGGGTGGGTCCTTTGTAGGCCTCCAATTTGTATTGGTTTCAGCAGGGCCCTTATTGCGGTCTCCTCCCTGCTCCTGCTGGTGTAATGGTGTTGGGGAGGGTGTGTTGTGCATGGATGGGTCCTTTGTGGGCCTCTGATTTGCACTGGTTTCAGCTGGGCCCTTATTGCTGTGGCCTGTGTTCTGTTACCTCCAGCTTTTTGCTGGAGGTATTTTCGGCGGATTATCCACCGCTTTTCTGGCGCTAATTGCGCCTACGCCGGACTCATGACTGCTGATGTTTTAGTGCGAATGGTTACTGGTGCTTTTACAGGCGACGCTTGTACAGCTAGCTGTACTTGTGCCGGCTGTAATGGCGCCGGCGGTATTTAGACTCGTGATCCAACGGACCCTTAAATCCGGCGATAATAGCGCTACCGCCGGATTTAAGGGTTACTGCCAAAGTCGTGATGAGGCCCAAAATGTAGAATACATTTTCCACATCCTGTTCGAAAATGAACTAGCAACTCTATGTCATGGAGATGCACACACATTAAAAACATTATCTAATGTTTTAAACATATATGCTACCCAACTGATTCAAAAAATAAAAGACAAAGATGAAGTTTTGCAGTCAAGTATCACAAATCTCTTGGCAAATATGCATGGTACAAAAGAATACTGGTTCCAACGTCACGCTGATGTATGTTGTATGCTAAGGAAGCTAGGCACACCCACATGGTTTGTTAAATTAAGCTGTGCAGAGTATACATGGGATGACTTGCATGACTTCTTACGCACTGCAAACCAAAATAAAGATGGAATAGATACAAAACAACAGAAGTACTCTGTTCTCTTAACCCTGTCAATGTATCAAGGTGCTTTCACCATTGCTTCATTGCCATGCTGCAGTTCATCTGCAATAGGACTACACCTCCGCTCGGAGTAGTGCAACAATTCTTTTTGGAGAAAAGAATATCAATCCAGAGGAGCACCACACAACCACATGTTTTTGTGGATAAAAGATGCTCCCATATTTGGCCATGACAGTGATGCCACTGTTTTACAGTTTATTGAAAAATACATTACCTGTGACATCCCTTCAGAAACCACAGATAGTGACCTGCGTACACAAATCTTATGCTTCCAAAAACATTAGTGTGGCAACTACTGCTATAGATATAAAAACAAAGGTAAATACTATACCAAATGCCGCTTTGGCTTTCCAACACCAGTTAGCAAAAAAGGACAAGTAAATAGCTTGATGTCTTCTGTTAAACACAGTGTAAAAGACACTAAAAACAAATACAACATTAAAAAGGGACAAAGCATCCAAGTACATGAATGATTACAATGCAATCATTGCCCTCTTGTGGAATACAAATATAGACATACAATACACTGCAGACATTTCCACTGCAGTTGCAAGATATGTCACAGCCTATCTCACCAAAGCTGAGAAAACAAAGCTAAAAGATCTCTGGGATGACATATCATCTGACAAAACACGGTCACAAAAATTGTACAGCTTTGGTATAAAATGTTCTTCCATAGAGAATGCTGGTGTTACGAAGCTGCAGACCAGACTGATTAACATGTACAGCCTTATAAGGTAAATCTGAACACACTGTCTGGCTAAACCTTGGCCAAGCTTAATCCCAAAAAAGAGTACTAAAATCCTACAAAGAGATAGAAACAATAACCACAAATGATCCCAAAAGCCAGGACATTTTAAAAAACTATTTAATTGACACATACTACCCAAACAGAAGTACTGCTTTGGAAAACATGTGCCTGTACAACATAGCCCGAAACTACTCCTACAAAAACAATGTCACACCAGATGAGGCAACTGGAAAATATTCAGTCTCAACTTGTGAAGGAAGCGTAATAAAACTTACCAAACCCAGTCTAATTAACCATATAAAGTTATCATTTAAATCTCTGCAACATAGAGAACTGTATTACATGGCCCTATTGCAACTTTTTAAACCTAGGAGAAAAGAAGAAAAATTATTAGGTGACTATGACACATTTGAAGCTCTATTCAAAGCAAATTAAAGCAGTACAATGCCAATTTCAAACAATGCAAAGAAATGTTGGACAATGAACGCAAACAAGAGGAAGAAATTGAAGCTCAACTAGATAAAGACACTCCTGAGGGCAGTCAACCTTCCCTTACAGAAAGACAAGAACCACTTGGAGAACCACTTATTCTAAATGAAGCATAAATAGCGATGACAGAGGTAGAAAATTCCACCTATCAATATAAACAATCTGAATGAGATTTGTGATCGCATCTTTGATGTCATGGGTTTTAGTCCTTACAGTGCACACTGGTGGTGCGAGTTATGGCTGCTTAGCTTACCATAACTGGCGAATTTCAGGGGGTTTTCGGTTTCACCTGTAACCATAACATCCCTGTAACAACGTTTGTCAATTGCATAGGTTTTTACTAGTGCAACTTAACCATAACGTCCCTTTAACAATGTTTTTGTTAGTGAATGTCATAGGTTTTTAGTAGGGCACTGTAACCAGAAAGTTGCTTTATCATAGTGTTTTCTGTAAAGGTAATAGCTGTTTAGTACTGCAACTGAACCATAACATCCCGCTGACAACGTTTTTTTACTGATTCCTTGGCTGCCCTCATGATAAAGGTGTGGAAAGGCCAAATTGTCTGGTGTATGTATCCATTTGCGCTACCCCTTCCTTTTCCGAATAGTGTTGATGTATTATAGCAATTACAGATGTACATGGTAAATGTTGCTGAGTGTTTGAGTAGTTTCTCTTTTTGTGTTAACATTGCATGGTGAATCTGTGCCGCACAGTACTGGCCGAGATGACTACAGATGAGCAGTATGCACTTTCCTAGGGAGACTGCACCTGGTCGGCGTATGTGCAATCACACAGCAAGTATCCGTAGCACACCATTAGTGGCCGCCTGTCCGCCTCTTCTAATGCACTTTTAAATAGTTGTGGAAGCGCACATGTAAGCGTTCCACACCTATACCCATGTATAGGTCATCCACTGTGTGCTGGTAACACCGCCCCTGTCGGCAGCCCTACGGATGCATACGGTAGGCTACCACATTCCAAGTACTCCTGCCAACTATGTGGGTGGCTCTGCAAACCTACCAGGGTGTGGCTAAAGCACGCCTGACTGTATGACGCCCACTGGTAAACAAGGAACAGCAACCTGCAGTGTAACGTAGGCGTGTTAAATGTTGCATTCATTTGATTGATATGCTGCTTGCCTTTCAATGATCCATGAAACAGACACATCGTGTCTGCACTGAGCAGTGTGACAGAAAGTGTCAAGAAGTCGCCTGCTGGTCATACAGTTCAGGAAAACATGTAACTGCAGGTGGGACAGTTTGTAGTGAGTCTGCAAAATGGGAAAGCTGGTGTGGCTTGGTCACGCACATACTAGTGCATGTACAGGCAAGTAAGCAAACAGCAGAATGTGCAGAGCACAAACAATGTAAACACGTGGTTAGAAAAGTGCTGTAGCTGCATGGATCGCACAAAATAAATGGCTTTCTGTTCCACGTAATGAAGCTGTGTTTCCTGTTGTTGTAAACATGCTTGTATTCCAGAATGTATGCATCTCCATGAATGATACTCCTAAGACTAATGGCGCATAAAGTGTTTGTACTGCATGTGACAACAACTGAAATTAAAGCACAAGGGACCAGTGTGCAGTCTACCGCCCTTCCAACAATTACGTAGGGTAATTTCATGTACAGCATTTGCCACATCTGCTGCGGGCAACAAGGAGGGCACTCCTGTGGGGCAGCTGAGCTCTAAAACATCCTTGCTGACCATATGCCGCGCTACAGACGCTTACCCAGCAAACTGCATTGCATTGTGCATGTACTGCAATGCGCTACTCTACAGAGGGAAGGTACTTGGAAGTGCGTGGGAAGGGTCCTTCCCGCAGCATGACAATGACTGGCGCCTATGTAGGTGAGGGCCACCGAATAATAAAGTCTCTCTGCACGTCCCCTATTGTATCCATGCAGGTGCTGCCCCTTCTGTACTGAGCCTTTCCTGACGTTTCTTCTGTGGCGTGTGTCAGAAGAGCATAATAAATGAAAATGAATTGGGAAAGGAAAAAAGGAAAATAAAGAAAGCACCTTTTAGAGATGAACAATGGAATTACCAATGAACGGATGCAGGGCCGGAGGCGTGGCACTGTGCAGAACACTGCAATTGAATCGGTTGGAAAGTGGGTCATTGTAGAAAGAGGTTTGTTTACGTGTTGCACAGCATTTTGAAGAGGGTCAGTGCGCAACACTAACTACAAACATTTTTCACTACTTTCAAGAAGAGCACCAAGGCAATTTGGATGGGGTGTGCAGAAATCAGGATGGCAGGCACAGTAAGATGAGCGTTATAGCTGGGGAAATTTGTTTGTGTTGTAAAACGTAATATGCCCTTAGGTGAAGTACACCATTGGCACTTGTGGTACAAAGGCACAAATACACTTCTTCGCAATGTACCGCGCTTTCTCCATTTGCAGACCAAATAAAAAATGACACAGCCACATCGGTGTCTGCATAAGGCGATACAAAGTTATGCAAGAGATCGGAAACAAACGCATGACCTGGGCAAGTGCCTACTTCATCGCAAACAGCACTGAAACTCGTGTAACATGCTGTGCAATTTTCCCTCCACAATGAACAATAATATCGGCATGATTGCGTGTCACCAAAGTGTCACACAGACAAACCAAAATCAGTCACTTCATTGTAGGTTCTCCATAGCACTAAGCATCCACATGATAGATTCCAAAATGAGCAGCCACTGCACAGTGTTTTCCATTCACTGTCAATGTATTTCGGACTCCTCTAAAACCTGCACGCTGTGGCTCGTGACACACACAGCCATAACCGCACCCTCTGCATTTTTGTCGACACATACATTGTGTATCACAGTCTGTGCATACACACCACACCCTTACACCTTATTGACCAATCCCATAGCCTCTACAGGCCCATTTCTATGGCCGTCATCTGCAAAAGGGACGTATCTAACACATGGCAACCTGCAACTATCGTGATATTTGCTGACTTTTTGTGCTGTACACGCTCGGGAGTGTGGGAACAACTTTCAACCAGGGTAGGGGACATCCTTAGTTGTGGCGGCTCTTAAGGGAGGCTTTTTATTTTCTTTTTTTTAAAGGTGCTTCCATAGAAACACCTTTTTTTGCGGTTTTGATAAGTAATTTTGTGTTTTCAATGTCAGCTCACAGTCTTACAATAGGGTCTTCAGTGCAGCCTGTAGATTGTGAAACAAAATGTCAACTGTTCGACAACGACATGCCATTTCCTTTGAAAAGGTTTATATATCGAGTACCAATATTCTCATTCTCACAGGAGAACATCCCAGCAGCACTCAAGAAGCCACATATGCTTCTGTTGATGAGACCCCTTCCGGCCTCTGGCTGGTGACAGGAATCATTCTAATTCTTCCACACTATTCTCCGGGTTATACATGAGAAAAGCACCTTGGCAGTGGGAAAAATGCACAGCTTTCATCATCTTCTTTAGTTGACGGTACACACTGTAACAAGCCATGGAACCCAAAAAGAAGGCTCCAAAGTGCACAACCACAACATGTACAGATGCCAAAGAGGCCATGCATCTACAAGCACTCAGCTGAAACAGCACGATTCGACACTCACCATAAAGCGTCCACTCCCTCCAAACCGAAATTGCCACAAAAGCATTCTTGGAGGCATACACAAACAGATCTTCCACAAAAGCATCACCCACGACGAAAATTGTGCGTCTTGCCATGTTTGCCAGCCGTAGTGCACAACCGAATGCAAAAAATGATTGCTGCCCTTTCCTGTGATGCCCACCCTGCGCACCTGATTGGACATTCCCCACAGTCCCATTTCCATTGGCCAGCACGGTGAGAAGCGCAGAATGTGGCAAGTGCCTTTCCCCAAGTACCGCGAGGGCAGCGCCCCAGTGGAGCAGGAGGAGTCCTTCTCCCTATTGGTGCTTTTGCCTGTGATGCACACCCAAAACACCTGATTAGCCAAAGGCCATACTCCCATTTCCATTGGCCAGCATGGTGAGAAACGCAGAATGTGGCACATCCGCTTCCCCAAGTACCAGTAAAGCAGGAGGACTCCTTTTTCCGCTTTCCACTCCAGCCATGCATGCAAGGCACTAGGACCTCCCCACAGAAAACACACCATAGTACAGGCTATGGGTTAATGCTCATGTCATGTGCACTGCACTCCCCATCTGCAATTCAGCCTGCCAAATTTCACCCCGGGCACATATTTGCATGCATGGCTTCATAACGTTGCGTTGGGTGTGCTGAACGGAATGTAGGAGCCCGTGTACGTTAGAAATAGTTTACATGTGTGGTGCTGAGCATGTCCATTCATGCTGCAAAATCTTACAACACTCCCAAAAGCAAGGGGCTTATAAGGGCCAAACCATAGGAAATGCACATGGTGGCATGAGGCTCCCTATTGTTGAAAAGGGGCAATGATGTACACTGTATGCTAATGTACGCATACCAGCTCACTTCTGCTGCTGTACCAAGTCTGCAATATCCTCCACAACCATTGTGTAAAAGTCACTAACTTCAAATGCATGCAGACACCATTGTACATGCTATGTTTAAATGCTCATGCCATCTACACTGCACTCCCCATCTTCAATTGAGCCTGCCATAGTACAGGCTATGGTTAAATGCTCATGTCATGTGCACTGCACTCCCCATCTGCAATTCAGCCTGCCAGCTTTCACCCTGGGCACATATTTGCACGCATGGCTTCATAACTGCGTTGGGTGTGCTGAACGGTATGTAGGAGCCTTTGTACGTTAGCCATAGTTTACATGTGTGCTGCTGTGCACAGCCTTTCATGCTGCAACATTTTACAGCACTCCCAAAAGCAAGGGGATTATAAGTGCCAAACCATAGGAAATGAACATGGTGGCATGTGTTCAACAGGGGCAATGATGTACACCGTATCCTAATGTGCGCATACTCACTTCTGCTGCTGTACCAAGTCTACAATGTCCACCACAACTATTGTGTAAAAGTCACCAACTTCAAATGCATACAGACACCATTGTACACGCTATGTTTAAATGCTCATGCCATATGGACTGCACTCCCCATCTTCAATTAAGCCTGCCTGCTTTTACCCTGGGCACATATTTGCGTCCATGGCTGCATAACGGTCCATTGGGTGTGCTGAACGGTATGTAGGAGGCCGTATATATTAGCCATTTGTTACATGTGTGTATCTGAACACGTCCTTTCATGCTGCAATATCTTAAAGCACTCTGTAAAGCAAGGGGCTTATAAGGGGCAACCAATATGAAATGCACATGGTGGCATTTGGCTGCCTATTGTGCAACAGGGGCCATTATGTACACCATATGCAAATTTACGCATAGCAGCTCTCTGACGCTGGTCGACCAAGTGCACAATGTCCTCCACAACCATTGTGTAAGTCACCAACTCCAAATGCATGCAGAGTGACAACTGCATGGCTGCAATAGGTTGTGGTGGCTGTTATAAAGGTCTACGCTGTTGGGTGCAGGTGTGGTGAACGGTATGTAGGAGGCTGTGTGCATTGGCTATGTTTTACATGTGAGCTGCTAAGCATGTCCTTTCAGGCTGCCATAATTTACAGCACTTCCCAACACAAGCGTCTTCTAAGGCCCTAACCAAAGCAAACGCAAATGGTAACATGTGGCTCCCTATTGTGCAACAGGATCAATGATGTGCACCGTATGCTATTGTACAAATAGCAGCTCACTTCTGCTGCTCTACCAACTCTACAATGTCCTCAACAACCAATGCATAGAAGTCACCAACCTGACATGCATGCAGACTGACAAGTGCATGACTGCATTGCATTGTGGTGGCTGTGATGAAGGCGTAGCCTATTGGGTGCATGGCCTACGGCCTTCAGCCATGCACCCAACAGTCTAGGCTTTGCCAACACCCACCACAACATAAAGTTATGCAGGCGAACATGTCAGCATGTGCCACAATTCAGAAAGGCAACATAGGCACCAGCACTTCTACCCAACCTCCGCACCCTAAAGCAGGAATGCAAGCACACATGTTCTATTTACCATAATGTACAAACATACCACAGGATTTGGCGCCACTACTCACTTCCAATCAGAAACCATTGTAATAATTCCAACCAAACAACACAATTGTCGCAGCATTGGTCCTGCTCTCCACACTGTACTACGTACATACAAGCAGTACTGCAAAGTGCACTGCAACACTTACTAATCCGTGCAATGCAGACTACGCAAGCACATGAAAAAACCATTTGCACCGTAACTGTGAGACAGAAACCTGTGCAGTTCCCTTAGGGACGACTGCAAAAAGTTTAAGACTACAGGAGTAAGCAGTAAACCCAATTGGTAGCAGTCTGCACCACCCAGATTTACCTGGTAGCTGTGGCTGAGCAGTCAGACTTCTCTCAAGAAGAGTTAGCCAGAATATAGAGTATACACAATAGGGCAACAAATACAGTAGCACAAGCAAACACTGACCAGAGCTTTGGTATAAAAGTATATAATTATTTATTTAAAAACACATTTGTAAAAATACACTGGCACTAATATGTCAAGCAAGTTCAAACACAGTCACCATAAGTATATACACCTCCCTAGTTAATTATTCGACAAGTCTAGGTTAAGACACCACTTATTTAGCAAAACAGAGGTGAGCGCGTAACCGTAGATGGCACTCCAATAATGTGTTTAAAAAGGGAGAGAAAAGGCAGAATAGGAAAATAACACAGTACCAACACTTTTAAGAAACCACAGCAAGTCAAGAAAGGCAGGGTCTACTATATAGCAAAAAGTTCATAGGCCAGGCCCACTCTTGGAGAGAGCAAGGCTGAATGGGCCCAAGATCACACAGTGGAAATGCAGTCAAAGTCTTCGCAGAAAAGTCAAAAGAGGTTTGATCAGTTCAGAAAGGTAAAGTTAGCAGGTCCGAGGTCACCCCAGGATAGAGAGTCAAGGATTTACAGGACACCTTGGACAATCTGTTGCAAGGGAGACCAGGCGGGACACAGTACCTGAAATGGTGAGAAAGCTCCAGCGGGGGCAGTTGTTCCTGGCAGCGGGTGCAAGTCGGGGCTTCGTCCAGGAGAAGAGATGATTTCGATGTGGAGGAAAGCTGGAGGTCGTTGCACTGCCAGGGAAGAAACAGCCGCAGAGTTTCCTGGTTAAAAGGTACGACCCTTTTATTCGCGTTAGTGGTGAAGCGTGGCTATCCGGCCGCCGGGGTGCTGGGTACGGGCGATTCGACCACGAGACGATTCAGGAAGGCAAAAAAAGGCGAACTGGTTGGTCCCACCAGCTCAAAGGGAAGAAGACGCTCCTGGAAGAAGATCTCCTCTGTCGTCGGGGAAGTGGTGAGTTCATACAGCAGGGCTCCACCGGTGGTGTCGTCGTTGTAGATGGCTCAGCTTCTCCCCTCTTCGGATTCTTTAGGTCCTGTGGCTTCTGAAGTTCCAGTCCCCAAAGCCCTGCTTTTATGCAGCAAAACCCCCATTCATCAGCCCAGCTGTAACTCAAACATGCAATCACACAAGAGTGTGACTTGAGTTGCCAAGGCAACCAAATCCAGGGTGCCTAATCCCCCTCCCACACATCCTGTTGACCCCAGACAGAGTGGCACCATTTGGAGAGCTTCTGTGGAGAAGCCCGCCAAAAAGTGGAACAAAGGGCTCGACTTGGGTTAGAGTTTCAGAGGCGAACACAAACGCCATTTTAAAACCGAGTCCTGGCAAAAAGACCCAACCGGGGAATAAATATTAAATAAATAACCCGGCGGTATCTTTAACATTGCACCAAAAAGTGGTGCGTTTAAAATGAATGGGAAAATCCCATAGGAAATATTCCGGTGGAAGATTTCGCGTGGTATCCACTGCCACCAGCCAGAAACTCGACAAGGGGGGACAGGACAGTGCCCCCTTGGAAAGCAAACCCAGGGGCAATCGAATTACCCTTACCAGTACTTCTACAATATGATGGTTTGTACTGGTTCTGTTCACAATTTGAGACTAGTAAAGCCAATGGTGACTTTACATGCCCTGGGAGACAGTAGTCAGTCCCAGGGTATGGAGTCTATGTTTGGGGGTCACTATGACACCCCTGTGTTACTGCACTGAGGGTGTTGTGTAACACACATACCAAAAACACATTAAGCCCTATGGAGTAAAAGACCCCATAGCCCATAAAACACATTACATAGTCAAAGGACATTCTCAAATCATGCCTAAGAGTGGGAGAAAAAGAGTCTCACTCTTAGCAGGAGAAATAAATAAACCCCAAAAATCCAGAAAAGCTGCTGCGGGACTCACTAGGTTTGGGAAATTAGCCTTAACAGATAATTTTCCCTAACAGTAACCTCTTCCATATTTACACTATTACTTTAGTGCACTGAGTGGCCACAGTACACGACTGGTCACTGCAGCATCTCCTCCCATACACCGAAAACTGTACGATGTTCTACCAATCACCACACCCATGCAACCAACAATGTGTACAATGCAGCCAAACCACACACACAAACCGACAATGTGGCTCCGACTTTCAACCAGTCAACATACATATATTTCTGTGCAAGGGCTGCAGCCATGCATTAAAGGGGCTACAGACTTACCACACACAGCACACCATAGTACACCCTATATGTAAATGTGTATGTCTTGAGGAATGCACTCCCCTTCTGCAAATGTGCCTGACACCACTCATCACAGAAAGACATTGCCGCTGCAGCTGGCATGCCATGACGAAGGTTGCCTGAAATGACCACACAAGATTGTTACCTGTTCAGATAACCACAAATTGGCGTAGCATGCACGGATACCGCTGGCACACCACCGTCTTCTTCTAATGAGATGTGTCACTTGCAGAACTTCTCACTCCCTCACCCTTTCCACCCCTTTCCCCCCCCACCAGATGCCGTAAACTATGTTTTCCAGGCCCATTCGCCGCCGCACTGCCCTCGGAAACAACATGCCGGTGTTATCGAAAAAACTGTTCACGCACAACACGTCACCATACACTTCAGTGCAATCACATTTTTCACTGTGCGGCGAACAGGGAGAAGCGATGCCGGAGCAGAGGTAGATATCAGTACTTTTAGTGGCCACACAGTTACATAAAAGAGGCCCAGCCATGAACACAATGCATTAGGGGCTTGGCACACACACTACAACACTGTCCTCCAAAACAACATGGCGGCATTTCCCAAAACCTTTGACGGACAGCACGCTTCCCTCCAGCCAACCACAGGCCGCGTCCAATGTTCGCCAACAGCACGCCAATGATACTTCGGTCTGCGGAGCGAACAGGGAAATGGGTCTGCGTAGCAGACTCAGATCTCACAAATTTTTTGGGACGTACATTTCGCTCTTTTGCAACAAAAGTACTGGTCCAATTTCCACCAAACACACAAAAGCATGCTTTATGACCCACGCCCTCCGCTCCTCCCGCAAATCTGATGAAAATCCATCCAGCCGTTCGGGCTGTAGCCGTGCGCAAAGTTTTTCCCCATTCAGTGTATGGAAACAAAAACATTTTTGGGACCCCCCTATAACTTTGCCCCCCCCCCTGCACGAAACCTTATCCAACCTGGTGAAAAAATTCAGAGCCGGCCATATACTTTTTTTGCAAGGCTTGTTGACGATTCCTCCAGGGGGACCGCAGTTATAAGCCGCCGAAATAATGCTCTTCCTATGAGTTTAGCAACTTAACCATAACTACACAGCCATGTGATATATATATATGGGATACATTACCCACCGTAATCGTATTTCTGATGCTTGTATCTGTCGTAAATCTCCCCCGTCTCACCTGGGATCGCTTCTTGCTCTGTTCCGCGGGAGGATTCCTCTTGTGGACGTATCGAGTCTTGTATAGGCTCGCTCGAGTCTCGTCCAGCTGCAGAGCGCGTTCAGAGTTCCGGGATTGTCGCAGTTCCAGGATGTCCAGGAAAAAGGTAGTGGTCGCTAGGGATGAGGATTCCGGGAGCAGAATTAGAGGGAAGGGGTGAAAGGAAGGAAGAAGCAACCAGGAAACTAGGAATAGTGGATTCGCCGAACAGCACACACACGTCAAGTCAATACCTAATGATAGCATTGAACGAGCGGGGCTGCGGGCGCGTGGCCTATTTATAGAACGTGCCGTGTGTGACGTGAAGGCTGGTGCGAGGCAAGTCACTTGGCACAGCCATGTTGGGGGTAACAAGGAATACAACCCCGTCGCGATAAGGACCAGGAAGTCCAGAAGGGGCAAGTTCTATAGGTCATGACAGCATGCCTCCTCCGAAGACCTGTTCCACCAGGTTTGCCCGGGTGTATGAGATGGAATCTTCTAAGCAATCGAGGGGTATTTAAGTTAGAAACTGGTTCCCAGGTTCTCTCGCTAGGAGGATATCCCTTCCATTCAACCGGGTATTGAAGTTGACCCCGTTTATACCTGGAATCGCATATTCTGGACACTTCGTATTCCAGCTGATCGTCCACAACAACAGGACTGGGTCTGCAGGACTTTCGGGTGGATTGGATGTAGGGTTTCAATAGGGAAGTGTGAAAGACTGGGTGTATTTTCTTCCAGGAGTTAGGTAGCTTGAGCCGGAATGAGACAGGATTGATGATTTCCTTTATGGAAAATGGTCCATAGTACCGAGGGGCTAATTTGTTTGGCCGTATAGTTTCGAGGACAACCAGACTTGATCAGCAACAGAATAAGAAGGCACTGGTCTTCTTTTGGAGTCCGCATAATGCTTAGTGCGTGTCTGGGCCTCTTTCAATTGTTCCTTGGCTTCCTTGTGTATGTTGATGAGAGTCTGAATCCATGAGTCGAGAGTAGGTACTGGAGTGGGATGTGGAAGAACAGAAGGTAAAATGGACTGGTGAAAACCTTGACTGCAATAGAAAGGGCTGACCTTGAGTGCTGAGTGATCGGAATTGTTGTAGGCAAACTCAGCCAGGGGTATGAGGAGAGACCAGTCATCCTGAACCTTGGTGGCAAAACAACGAAGATATTGCTCTAGAGTTTGATTTACACGTTCCGTGGCTCTGTTGGTTTGTGGGTGATAACCTGATGAGAGAGTGCATTGGATCCCTAGAATACGACACAGATGTTTCCAGAATTTTGAGATGTATTGAGGTCCTCGGTCCGATATGATCTTGGAAGGAAGTCCATGAAGACGGAAAATGTGTTCCAGGAAGATTCCAGCAAGTTCTGAGGAGGATGGTAGTTTATACAAAGGTGTAAAATGAGCCATATGAGTGAACAAGTCTATGGTTACCATGATGGTCGTGTATCCTCGGGAAGGTGGTAATTCCACAATGAAGTCTGTAGCAATAATTTCCCATGGTCTTGTTGGCAGCGATGGTTGCAGTAGAAGACCCGTTGGTCTCTTGTTATCATGTTTGTTTTGACTGCAGATAGCACAAGCCTTGATGTACTGTTGTACGTCGGTCTTCATTCCAGGCCACCAAAACTGTCTTTGTATAAAACGGAGGGTGTTAATTATACCACGATGACCGGAGTGAAGGGTATCATGGCAGAGGTTTATTATCCTTTGTTGTAATTTCTATGTTGGAATAACCAGTGCATTGTTCTTGAATAAATATCCTTCCTTAACTCTTAGATTCCATGGATTCTTCGTTGAAATATCCTTCCAGAGGTCAGAGGACTGGGTTTGCACTCGGATTTCTTCCAGGAGGTTGACTGCTTGAGCTACAAAGATAGTGTGGGGAAACATCTTGGGATATGCCTTGTCTTCAGTGGCTAAGTAGTCAGGACGTCGAGATAAGGTGTCAGCAATCATGTTTTGTGATCTGGGAACATGAGTGATTTGGTATTGGTACTGGGCAAAGAAGTAGGCCCAACGCGCCTAACGACTGTTCATGCACTCCAATGACTGTAGAATTTGGAGATTCCGATGGTCTGTGCGGACCTGAACTGGATATTTAGCACCCAGAAGTAGGTGTCGCCATTCAGTGAAGGCTTGACGGATGGCCAACACTTCCTTCTCCAGGACGGAATAGTGTGTTCGCTAGGAGTCAGGGTTCGTGAAAGGTAAGCAATGGGGTGTTCCAGTTTATACTCAAGTTCCTGTTTCAAGACCGCTCCTATGGCGTAGTTAGAGGCATCCGTTTCCACTAGGAATGGGCAATTTATGTCAGGTCGGGCCAGGATGGGGGCTTGCGTGAACTCTGTCTTCAATCGTTGGAATGCTTTATCGTGCGGTGTAGACCAGATAAAGGGGGTGTCTTTCTTCAAGAGAGCAACGATCGGCTGAACGATCTCGGAAAAGGTAGAATAAACTTCCGGTAAAGGTTGGCGAGCCCCAGGAAGGATTGAACTTGTTTCACAGATGTGGGAGTGGGCCAAGCCAGTATGGCCTTTACCTTTGAAGGGTCCATACCAATTCCTTCTGGGCTAAGGAAGAATCCTAGGTAGTGAACAGAAGTAACGTGAAACAAGCATTTTTCGGGTTTGGCTAAAAGTTTGTATTCACAAAGTCGTTGTAGTACTGCCTTTACATGTTCTTCATGCTTTAGAGGATCCTTGGAAAAAATCAATATGTCATCCAGATAGACAATGACGAAGAGGAACAACATGTCAGAGAACACCCTATCCATAAAACGCTGAAAGACTGCGGGAGCATTAGCTAGTCCAAAGGGCATGACTAGCTATTCATAGTGGCCAAAGGGTGTTCTAAAGGCTGTTTTCCATTCGTCTCCTTCCCGGACACGGATTAAGTGGTAGGCACCCCGCAGATCCAACTTTGTGAATATTACAGCGCCTCTCACAGCTTCCAGGATATCCGAGATCAGGGGCAGTGGGTACCGATCTTTGAGGGTGTATTGATTTGAGCCTCGAAAGTCGAGGCAACGTCTGAGTTCCTTGGTATCCTTCTTGGGAACGAAGAACAACGAAGCACCCGCTGGAGATTTCGAGGGTCTTATGGTGCCGTTTTCAAGATTGGTGTCTAGGTATTCCCGAAGGGCCTTTTTCTCAGGTTCGGAAAGAATGAACATTCTGCCGAAGGGAATTACTGCTGAGGGATCTGTATCTATGGCACAGTCTTCGGGCCTGTGAGGGGGTAATGCTTGGACTATGGCAGTAGAAAATACATCAGCATATCCCTGATAGGCCTCTGGAAATTGTATGATATTGGAAACCATGAGTGGTGTTTTTAGGTCTCTTGATGGTTCTTTAGGAGGTGTTGAGGAGGGATCCAGGGATAGACAGTGGGACATACAGAACTCTGAGCCCAGGAATAACGATCCTGCTGTCCAATTGATATACGTATTGTGCTTTTGCAACCAGGGCATACCCGAAACCATGGGGTAATGAGCTGACTTAATGATGTCGAATGTAATCCGCTCATGATGATGGTTTATGGAAAGTTGGATCTCTTTAGTCTGCAGGCTTATGGGTCCTGAAGAGAGGGGTCTTCCGTCAATTGCTTCCACCGGCTGCATGGTGTTTCGTGTCTCGTACCGAATATGATGGCTAACAACCCAGTCTTCATCAATGAAAATTCCCATAGCTCCGCAGTCCACCAAGGCCAGAATGGGATAGGTCTTGTTCTTGGAGGGCGAGAGGAAGGCCTGTAGTATCACCAAATTGTTTTGTCCAGGAGAGTTCAAGGATGGAATTGATGTGGAGCAAACATCTCTCTCCCGACACCTCGCTCCATCTAGGATCGGGAGCTGGCGTTTCCCGAACGCCGAGGAGGGGCTGGAGGGCATTCTCTAACAAGGTGTTTATCCGAGGCAAAATACATGCACAGGCCTGTGTGGATCCTTCTCATCCTTTCTTGTGGGGAAATAGGCCCACGGAAAGCTCCTATTTGCATGGGTTCCGGATCTATGTCAGGGGTTGGGGCAGGATCGGGCTTTACAGAAGTCTCAAGGGAATTCTTTTGAAAGGGTATCTTGGTCTTTCTTCTTTCAGCCTTTCTTTCCTGGATTCGGAAGTCTATTTGCATGGCTAGATCCATAAGAGCCTGGAATGAGCTAGGACGAGCCACCCTGGCTAATTCGTCCTTAATATCCTCATTTAGACCCCTGCGAAATAGAGTGAAACTTGCTTCTGAGGATCCGCTTCCTTGACCATTTGTTTGAATCTAATAACGTACGTTAGCATATCCTGAGATCCCTGTTGGAAATCAAGTAACCGTTCCTGAGCACTAAAAACCTGTTCTGGGCGGTCGAACATAGTCTTGAGTGCCTGAATGAATCCATCATAATCATCCAGGAGGGCATCTCCTGAGTTGACTAAGGAAGTGGCCCAGGTCAACGCGTTCCCTGTGAGATGTGAGATTATGAGGCCCACCTTCGCCCTGGAAGTTGAAAAATAATAGGGCTTAAAAGTAAAATGCACCAAGCAGGAATCCAGGTAAGGATTTTGCCGAGCCATCATATTTGTCTACCACTCCACCCAGTAACACGCTGTCCTTGTTAGCGGGGTCGCAAGACAAAACAAGCTGTTTTAACGCAGCATTCTCAGCTTTTAAGTTCTGTACTTCAGTTTTGAGTTCTTGCATGCCACGCATAAGGTCCTGGACTGCTTTCTCCATAGCAGTATCAGTGTCGGTCGTTTGGCGTCTCAAACTGTCGTAAATCTCCCCCGTCTCACCTGGGATCGCTTCTTGCTCTGTTCCGCGGGAGGATTCCTCTTGTGGACGGATCGGGTCTTGTATAGGCTCGCTTGAGTCTCGTCCGGCTGCAGAGCACGTTCAGAGTTCCGGGATGGTCACAGTTCCAGGATGTCCAGGAAAAAGGTAGCGGTCGCTAGGGATGAGGATTCCGGGAGCAGAATTAGAGGGAAGGGGAGAAAGGAAGGAAGAAGCAACCAGGAAACTAGGAATAGAGAATTCGCCGACCAGCACACACACGTCAAGTCACTACCTAATGATAGCATTGAGACGCGCGGGGCCGCGGGGGCGTGGCCAATTTATATAACGTGCCGTGTGCGACTTGAAGGCTGGTGCGAGGCAAGTCACTTGGCACGGCCATGTTGGGAGTAACAAGGAATACAACCCCCGTCGCGAAAAGGACCAGGAAGTCCAGAAGGGGCAAGTTCTATGGGTCATGACAGTATCTGCTTAGATTCACATGCTGTGCATAGGCCGACATCTAGTGGAAGCTGCGGAGTATTACAGTTTGTTTTCCGAAACTCAAAAAAAGGGCGTAGAACTAGGGCGTGCCAGTAATACCATCCCTAGTGTGACATCCACTGTACCCATGATCCCTCACGCGTTTAGGACCCTCAGATTGTATTTTTCTGACATGAGGTAGCATGAGGAGTAGCGGGAATACAGAGTATCCAAGCAGATAAGATAGATAAGACTACAAGCATCCATGCGCCTTCTCTCATAGGGGAGGAAGGGCGGGCACATGTGAATCTAAGCAGATACAAGCATCAGAAATACGATTACGGTGAGTAATGTATCCCTTCTGAGGCTTGTGGAATCTGCTTAGATCACATGCTGTGCATAGATTAGCGAGCAGTGTTAGAAGAAGGAAGTGGGATGTGAGAAGGGTCATGAACGAACAAATGTCTTAGAACTGGTTGTCTCACTTGAGTATCTGTCTTGTCTTGGAATCATTGGGCCTCATTACGAGTTTGACGGTAGCCATGGAGCAACTAGCTCCATGGCTGCCGCCAAACCGGGCTCTCTTACCGGGTTTCCAGAATGGGGAATTACTGGGCCATTCCGAGTACGGAGGGCCCGGTAATTCCTCCCTCTGGGAACCCGGGCCTGGTCCTTCCCCATTCCCATCTGAGCCCCCATAGGGCTCAAAGGGAATGGAAGAGGGTGCAAACAACGGGCCGATTACGAGCGGCCCGTTGTTTGCTCCCTCTTCCCCTTGCGGGACCCGGTAACGACGCCTGGTATGACCAGGCGTTCCTTACCGGGTCCCACGACGGGAGCTTGTAATCGTGCGGAATGGAGTTAACGGGTCCGCACCCATTTGCGGAACCCGTTAACCCATTCCGCCGATCTTATAATGAGGCCCATTGTCTTGGAATGAGTGTCAATGCAGTAGTGCTGAATGAATAGAGCTCCATGTAGCTGCTTTGCAAATGGTGTCAAGGGGTACATTTGCAATGAAAGCCAGAGTGGCCCCGATACCTCTTGTAGAGTGGGCCCCTGGCGTAAAAGGCAGTGTTTTATCTGAAAGGGAGTAGCACAGTTGGAAACATCTGACTATCCATCTAGAGATAGCACCTTTAGAGACGCGATCTCCATCTCTGCCTAGAGCTACGGAGTCTGTTTTTCTTAGCGGTCTGGTCTTGTCCACGTAGAAGAGGACTGCTCTCCTCACATCTAGTGTGGGGAGTTTCACCTCAGCAGAGCTTTTGGGTTCTTGGAAGAAGGCCGGTAGCTCAATTGACTGTTTAGCATGGAATTTAGAAATGAATTTATGTGAAAACCTAGGATGAGTGCGTAAAACCAGTTTATCCTTATGAACAGTAAAGAAAGGATTCTGCACTGACAGAGCTTGAATTTCACTGACCCTTTTTTTGGATGTAATGGCTACTAAGAAAGCTGTCTTGTAAGTCAGGTGTTTGAGACTAGCTTTAAGCATGGTTTCAAAGGGAGGTCCCATGAGTTTAGCAAGCACCACATTAAGGTCCCAACCTGGTGCTGGGTTAGAAATTGGAGGGTGGAGTCTCTTTACCCCTTCCATAAAGGCCTTGACCACTGGTACTTTCCACCATGACACCTTGTTATGGGAGGTGGTGTAGGCTGGCAGCGCCGCCAGGTGTACTTTGATTGAATTAAAAACTAACCATGCATCCAATACGTGGAGCATATAGGTGACAATATTGGAAGGAGTACATTCAATAGGGTTGATTTGTTTATTCTGGCACCAAATAACAAATCTTGTCCACTTATCAAAGTAACAGTGCCTTGTGTTAGGTTTTCTAGACTCTTGAGATATCCATGCATCTCTGGGGTAAATTGAGATGGCCGAACTCTAGGACTTCAGGAGCCATGCTGCCGAGTTCATCGAGTTGGGTTGAGGATGCACTGTTTGTCCTTTGTGCTGTGAGAGTAGATTGTACCAGCACGGGAGCTTGATGGGGTCGCACACCGCCAGTTTGCGTAGGTGTGGAAACCATGGTTGCTCGCCCACATGGGAGCAACTAGGATGAGCGTCATCGATTCCCTGTGTATTTTGTTGACCACCTTCCTCATCAGAGGGGTTGGTGGAAAAGCATAGGCAAACATCCCTGACCAATTCATCCATAGAGCGTTCCCTTTGGAGCATGGCTGGGGGAACCTAGATGCCAAGTCTGGGCACTGTCTGTTTTCGTTTGTGGCGAATAGGTCTATAGTGGGGAAATAGCACTGAGACAAGAGATATTCTACGACTTCTTCGTGTAGCCACCATTCGTGTTCCTCTGGGAGGGGATCTCTGCTCAGAGCGTCCACTAGTGAATTGAGATCCCCTGGAACATGTTGGGATGACAGGTAAATGTTCTGTTTGAGTGCCCACTTCCATATTTTCTGGGCAAGCTTGGACAGATTTGGCGAACGAGCGCCCCCTTGTTTGTTTAAGTAAAACATCGCCATCGTGCTGTCTGTTAGGATCTGCACTGACAGGTTGGAAAGGAGGGGTTTGAATGCCTAAAGCGCTCTGAAGACTGCCAGAAGTTCTAGCAGATTGATGTGATTCTGAGCCACTTTGTGTGACCAGAGACCCTGAGCTGTGTGGTGAAGGTGGTGAGCTCCCCACCCTGCCAGGGATGCATCTGTTGTGACGACGGCTTGTATATCTGGATCGTAAAAGGGTTTCCCCTTTGTAAGATTCTCTTTTGTCCAACAGCGAAGACTTTGTACTAGTGTTGGCGAAATGACCACTAGATCGTCGCACTGACCACTTGCCTGAGACCATTGTTTCGCCAACCATTCCTGCATGGGTCGCATGCACAGGCGCGCGTGGGGAACCAGGTAAATGCAAGATGTCATCATGCCTAGCAAACACATCGCTTTGCATACCCTTATCTGCCGACCGGACTGATATTAAGGAATTTGCAGCAACAGATTTTGAATTCTTTCCTCTGATGGAAAGGCCAACCCCTCTTGGGTGTCTAGAACAGCTCCTAGGAACTGTTTTGAGTTGCTTGGCACCAGGCTTGATTTTTTCTCGTTGATTGAGAAGCCCAATTGGAAGAGGAGGTTGATTGTTCTTTGAATGTTGGATCTACAAATTATGGGGGTCTCCCCTGTGATGAGCCAGTCGTCAAGGTAAGGATACACCAGGATTGCCTCCCTTCGTAGGTGCGCTGCCACCACTGCTAGTACCTTGGTGAATACCCTTGGAGCCGAGGTTATCCCAAAGGGCAGCACTTTGAACTGGTAGTGCTGGCTGTCTACCTTGAAACGCAAGAATCTTCTGTGCGCTGGGAACATATATGAAAATAGGCATCTTTCATATCCAATGTTGCCATGTAGCCCCTTTCTTTAGAAGGGGAGTTACTTCCTGGAGTGTAGTCATGCAGAATTATTCTGGCTTGACATACTTGTTTGCAGGGCACAAGTCTAATACTGGGCGCATTGTTAGATCTTTTTTTGGCACAAGGAAGTAAATTGAATAAATACCCTTGTTTAACTGGTTGCCCGGGACAAGTTCTATTGCGGCCTTTGCAAGAAGAACAGCGATCTCCCCGAGGAGGATTCTTTGGTGCTCCAAAGAGTGTATCTTTTGTCTTGGAGGATGGTTGCAGGCGCGTTCCAGTAGCTCTATACAGTGTCCCGCGAACACAGTGGACAGCACCCATCTGTCCGAAGTGATCCCTTCCCATGCGTGGGTGAAGATGGAAATGCGCCTTCCTACTGGGGATGCATGGGAGGGGACCTGGAGCAGAACGTCACTGCTGTTTATTGGGAGGCGTAGTGCCTCTACCTTGGCTGCCTTTCCCCCTACCGCGGGCCCTGCGTTGACCTCTAGTGTAGCCTTCGGTAGCCTGCTGATTACTGCCCCATGAGGATCCTTGACCCTGATAGTAATTGGACCCTCTTTGGGAGTTTTAGCCGTGAAAGCGGCGAAAATTATTGTTATTTCCCCTTTGACCTGAAGGTTTATTTGTTAGTTGGCCCGAGGGACTTCAACGTTTCGTATTCCTCCTTAGCCGTTTTCAGTGCTTCCTCCACTGCTTTCCCAAATAGGACGTTTGGTTCTATTTGCATGTCTACGAGGGTGGCTTGGGTCTCGGACTTAAACCCTGATTGTCGTAGCCAAGCAGGGCGTTTAATCACTGTGCCCTCTGCTATTAGTCTCCCTGCATTATCTGCTGCTGATCTTCCATCTGATGCAATTTGGGCTAACTGGCTCTTTAGAGGCTCGGGTGCAGAAGCAATGAGGGCAGCTACATGTTCCCATTGGTGGCAGTTGTAGCTTGATAGCTTGCTAACAGAGTGGTGGTGTTGGCAATGCGTGCTTGGTATGTTGACGTGGATGCCACCTTCCTCCCCAGAGCATATATTTTCTTGCTCTCTTTGTCCGGGGGTGCTTCAGAAGAAGCTAGTGGTTGTTACCACCAATGAGTCGGGTTTTAACTGACCCCTTATATATAATGGGTCAGAGGGAGCGGCTTTAAATAATTTTTCTACTCGTGGATTGACTGCCCGAGTAAGATTAGGGGTTACTAAAGAAGGATCGATTCTGGGCTGGATCGATTTTAAAATGGGGATAGTTTGAGCAACAGATTTCCTGTCCCCTAGAATTTCTTCTGAAAAATCTCTCTCTTCTAGGACACCCTGTGTGTCAATTTGGAAATGGGCTGCAGCTTTAGCTAATACCTCATTTAGCAAGGGTTGATTATCAACTGGTGAGTCATTCACTGGGGGATCATTGGGAATAGGGGAGTCAAGACTATAGGCCCCTGCCTCGTCTTCCTCTTCGTCTTCCTGTTCCTCATCGTCCCCATAGTAATCGACCCCTGTCTGTTCTTCCAGCATTTGCATATCTGGCTGATAAAAGGCTGATTAATAGAAGGGTCTGATATCAGACCCTGAGCTGGATCCTCAGAACGGGGCCTTTTAGTAGGAGGTTGAGGGTCTTTGGATCCTGAAGGAGCTGAGGTAACTGGAGTGCTGGTATAGCTGTGGAAGTAATTAGGGTCCTTCTCATAGAAGTCTGCCATAAATGACATTCTTCTCATTACCCTATCAATGTCGTCTGAACTCTAATTTTTTGAACTAGGGATGACTACAGGATCTTCATCCTCCTCCTCCATGCCCATATCCTGAGCAGTGGGAGGAACAATCTTTGACTTGGTGACAGGGTCAGGGACCTTGGTTTTTCCTAAAGATTTAGGGTCTTTTTGTTTTTCCTTCTGAACCTGATGTTCTGAGGTTTTTTTATCACCTTTCCCATGGCTGAAGAAATGTTTCCCTGGACCTTTAGGGTTCTCTGAATGTTTTGACGCTTGGCGTCGAGATTCGGAGGTGGTGTCAGGAAATTCGGGAGTCTTGGAAGATGGGCGTTGAATCTCAGAAGCAGACGTAGACGTCGAACGTGCTACTTGGGGGAAGAGGTCGGATTCGTCTTCTGACGACCGGGCCTCAATGACCTTTGGTAACGTGGAACCCTTAGCAACCATGGACGGCTGCTGTGTGTCGTCAGGCGACCGTGACCTGGAATACCCAGAGGACACCGAATTGGCAGACTGCTCTCTCGATGCCTTCTTTTTCCGATCGCTCGACGTATGTGTCGAATCTCGGCTGGGGTTAGTGTGCTTGGTGGAAGAGGTGTGTGTTGCGCTCTTGCCGCCGGGTGTTGTCCCCATAACTGACAATACCCGTGTACCCTCGCCATCCGATAAGTCGCAGTTGCTGCCATCGCTGAAGGAACCTACTGCGTCCATGGCCTCTTTCTGCCTGGTGTAGTGGGCCCAGCGCTTGGTTAAGCGGTCCTTGAGTGTCTTGGCTTTGAAGAGCTTACAATCTCTACAGTTGGCCTCGGGAAGGTCCCGTGGGAGACACAAGTTACACATATTGTGCTTGTCTACCCAGGGAAACTTACGGTTACACTTTGGGCAGAATTTAAAGGGAGTACTCTTCATATGTCCCTAATTGGTAGCGGGCGGGTATATGTAGGAAATGAGTGTGTGTGTGTGTGCGTATGTGAGCACCCCCCACTCTCCCTACTTGAACAGGACCGAGGCCAGAGGCCTTCCGAGGCCCGGGCCGAGGCTAGAGGCCTTCCGAGGCCCAAAGTCTGTTGTGTATTCTCGACAGCTGTTATTCCTTGATCTCGAGTTACTGGCGTCGATGTCTATTGATCTTCGATGTAAGGTTGGAGAACGGGGAAATGTTGTAATTATAAGATAAATGGCTTAAAGCCAATGGACTCCGCAATATGATTCCGACAAGTATGGCGGAAAAAAACAATCTGAGGGTCCTACACGCGTGAGGGATCATGGGTACAGTGGACATCACATGGGTACAGTGGACATCACATGAGGGATGGTATTACTGGCACGCCCTAGTTCGACGCCCCTTTTCGAGTTTCGAAAAACAAACTGTAATACTCCGCAGCTTCCACTAGATGTCGGCCTATGCACAGCATGTGATCTAAGCAGATTCCACAAGCCCCAGCAATACATTTACATATATATATATATGTATATATATATATATATAGAGAGAGAGAGAGAGGGAGAGAGAGAGAGAGAGCGAGAGAGAGAGAGAGAGAGAGAGAGAGAAACCAGGTGTTAAGACCAGAGACAGGAGTAGTGAGAGAGGGAACAAGACCAGGAGGGAGTTGGGGCGTGAAGACAGGTGAAATGAGAGATGCAATAAGACCAGGAGATAGAAGGCGGGTGAAGAGGCGGAATGAGAGGCAGAGAAGATGAGTAGCAGACAAAAGTGAGGAAAGGGAGCAAAATAGTCCCTAGAGGGAGGGTACAAAAAGACTAACTGACTATCCTATTTTAGGTCACCATGGAAAACCTTGAGGGTGGGCAATAGATAAGGCTATGAAATTTTTGCCTCCCAAGATCCGGGACAGCCCAGACACTAGGAGAACTCAGGCTATACCTAACAAACCTTGTGCCAATACTTTTTGGAGTAGAGAGCCTGGATTAGAGAAGTTGGGGCATCTTTGTAGGTTGAGAGTTTACAGGGGCCATCACTAGACCCAAAGTCCCAATTGCTTATTTTTGTATATACATTTAAAACCTTACCTTGTCGCGTGACTTATTGAAAATCTTGTCAAACTTCTTCTAGTCTTTCCCAACCTCCTCCTCGCTATCGCCAAACCGCTTCTGATGCTTCCTAACCTCTTCCTCACTATCACCAACCTCATCCTACAAACATCACCAAACTATTCCCTATCACCAAACTAACTATTTATGATACATTTCGTCTACCTCTTAGCCACCTCCACTCCGCTCCCCCGGTCTCTCACAATCTTGATATCTCCTCCAATCATCTTTCACCCGCTAACCTTTTGTGTGCTCTCCACGCTTGCCACTTCAAACCCCTCTTTTTGACTCTTAACCCAAATGTCTAAGCTTGTGGGTTTTGATCCCATGTTCCAGCCTCTCTCCTGTGAAACTGGATTATGGGATTCAGGTGTGCTAGCTGGGGTGGGGGATTGGCCCTTGGGCTGCACCCCTGGGGATAGCTTAAAGTCCTGCTGTTGGACTTGGTACTGGCTTGTCCACCAAATTAGGAAATCTTCTCTCTACATGAAACACCCTGGCCCTGCCCACCAGCCTCTCTTTTGAAGGGGGATTCAGATGCTTTACTTCAGGTAATTGCAGTAGTAATTGGCAGGTGGACCCCACCCTCGAGGAAGGCTTTCAGTTCTGACGAGGAGCTTGGGAAAGGCTAATCCCATGACTTGGATAGTATGCTCTGTGGTTGTCATGGCATGTCCCTGCTCTGGAGATGGACTCTCTTAGCCTATCTGTTCCTAACTGTATGTATGAGATTGAAGGCCTTGAGTGATGGCAGGCTTACTCGTACTAATGCATGAGGGGTGTCGCAAATTCATGCACCATTCTCAGCTCCATTAAATGGACAGCAGTGCTGGTGGTGGCAATGTGATGATCCTCTGCCATGAAAAAGGGCCTAAAGGAGGGTGACCAGGGCATCCTCCCTATTTCAGCTCAGGCCCTTCATCCTCTGGCTTAAAGAGGCATGTGAACTAATTTGACACTGCACTGAAAGTCTCCACAGTCAGTCATGGGACTTCATTAGACACCACAGAATTGAAAGGTCTGGTGGAAGGCTGAGTCGTCTCTGTTGAGGTCGAACCCAGTATAGGTGTTGCTAGGAAATATCAACCTGTAATCTGATTGTGTCCTTCAGACAGCCAGCCTAGACAGCCTGCCTAGGAACGTTAACGGGTGAAGACATGAAACAAAGCATACTTTCAACAAAGTTCTGCATTTCTCTGGTGGAATCAATGTCTTAGATATCTGGTTGCTAGTGCAAACTATTACTAAGTGACTTGACTAAAAATAAAATCGTACAGGAACATGTGTGCATGGGATGCTGAGATCCCAAATATGGCACACAAAGACCTGGCTTGAGGCAGCTGCATATTTTTCGAAAGACCCAAATTGAGAGCCTAGGAATATGAGGAAGTGAATTGGTTGATGAACACTGAAGCTGCAAAAATAAAAAGAGGCGCCCAAAGAAAACATTAAACGCTTGTGAACCTGCAAAACCTGGGTCTCCGATCACCTCACCCAGAGAAGAAGCAACAGAGGTTTGGATTGGGTCATGGCCTGGGATTCAAAATCACTCTTTTTTTTGTTCAAATACTGCTTAGTCACCTGCGCCCTGCCGGTTTGGATGTATTTTAGGTACGAAGGAAAGGGGAGTGGATGTAGGAGTGCAAGAAGACACACAGGATAACATTCTACAGGGCAAACGATATGCTCAGTAAACACATTTTACAGCATATAATCTGTACACACTTAATTTGAAGCAACTAACAGAGAAGTACATGGTACAAGTTTTAATCAAGTGATACAATTTCCACCATTACGAGGCTCTCCATTTCATACCACACCTACTGCTTTCTCCATCACTGAATGAGAATATAAACTTCATGTCAATGTTGTGAAATCTGTAAATGTCCAGTCCTTACCTTCGTGACCACCAGAAAGATACTGTATAGAAACACAAGGTTGTGCTTTGTTATCGATAGATGTTGAGTGTGTTGTAACGTGAATAAGGCCGAACCAATTAAGGACACCTTTACAGGGCTGAAAATGAAAAATATATGAATTAATGTATTGCTCATATCACAAAGTCAATGTGTAATTTTATATTTTAAATGATTTGCATAATTGTGCAATCACAAGACACTTTCCGTCAAGAATTCCAGTAAATACACTTGTTTTGCAGCATAGCTAGGACCAACTGTATACCTCACTTAATTTTTATCTTAATGCATGCATGGGGTTCTCTAGGTTTGATTCTATGTTAGGAAGTTATACTTGCCTGAAATTGTAATTTCACGTTACTGTTATTTATCTAGAATAATGCCTATCAGACAAGGTCAGTACTCTGCCTTGTCAAGAGGGGGCAGGAACCCCTCTGACCTGGGGGGTGGAAGGCCTACCAGGCAAAGATCCATAACCGGTCCTACCACTGAAATGGGTTGTGGCACTTGAGAGGGCCTCAATGCCTGCCCTCCACCCCCACTGGTGCCAGCATGCTTCTGCACAGTCACACTTTAACTCAAGACATGCCTTCATTACAAGATGATTGCGTGTTTTGCCATCTCTTCAAAAGACAAGTCATTAGAACAAGAAACCAAAAAGCATCACAAAGTGAATCAGGAGCCAGTGCCTTGTATTCTGTTAAGAAGCCCGTCATTCATCCAACATCAATCAACACAGATCAGACGCACAGAAAGAGAAGCCACAGCACCCATGCAGTCTTACACCGCACCATTGGGCAAACCCGGAAAGGGAACAGAGAACTTCAGAGAGAATATTCATCCATATGTAGACATCCATATGTAGACGTCATAAGTACTTCACAGAGCCGCTGGGTGGATACCGGTGAGCTTGCACAACAACTCAGGAAATCCCTAGTCCACCACGGACAAAAAGGAGAGCATGAGTGAGGATGAGTGTTCTCTGTGTCCTGGTGACTATTTTCCTTCCTGAGTCTATCTACACTGGCTATTGCTGGATCACCCACCTCTACACTGCCTGCCTGCCTACTAAATGCCAGTCATAGCAGAGTGTTTTCCATGGACCTGGACCTTTGACTTTTGATTGGCTTACTAACGTTTACCGAACCTGGTGCTGCGGTAAGCACACAGTCTGCCAAAAAGGTATATCGCGTACTGTATGGCCATTACCAGAGATTTACTATACCGACTTCAAGTGAGAGAGTGAGAGAGAGGATTTTGCAACTTGGTCAGCCACCTTGCACCCTAGTGTAACTTCTGTGCCCTGAGATTTCATGAAGAGCTTTGTGCAGTGCAATTTCTAAGGGCAGCCGTGACTGCGACTGTCGTGGTTGCATCTTTGGCCTGGGTGCGTACTTGATTGAAAACCTACACACGCATAATTTGGTCTCTGGCAGCCCCTCAGGCCAGTTGGATGTACCTTGTCCCATGCTCATGTATGTTATATTGAGGCTGGCTGGATCCATTGAAGTTTTATTGTTGTTGCTTGGAGTAAGAAGACAATTACGGGAAACACACAGGCTTCTAACAAAAGGCCAAGATAACCTTTTTACTGCGCTCATATGTTGATTTTGAACAAGGGCTTGTGATATTTAGCGATATTGTGACATTGTGAATGCTAAACCAAGCCAAGACAAGCCACATATTGATTTCTGTGGTTGTAGTGATTCTATTGACTTTTGATAATTTTTTTGATGACTTTTTAAAAGACTTTTTAGGGTTTACAAAAGACCATTTTAAATCAACCATTAATATCTACAAAACTCATTTTTAAACGTGGCGGCTCAAATAGATTTTTTATAGCGTGAAACTTTGTAGTTCTGCAATTGTGTATTTTGTCCTTTTGTACTGCTCTAAATATACTGCACAGCACCTTACTGCACGTTAGTGCACCTTATTGAAGTCTGTGTTAGGCTTCCTTTTGGCTTACCCAACATTTTATTAATAGTTTTAGCCTATTTTACATTTTTATAAATTATGTTAATAACGTAAATCAAACCGATAAAATATTTATCATATATAAGCTAAAGGAATTCGAACGAGACTCACATCGCACATCATAATAGGGAAATGGGGAAAAAAGCAATCTCAAGTTTAGGTGAAACCAACGTTAAAAAAAAGTTAAAAAAAATGTGGCAAATCGAAATAAGGGATCGCAGCCGCAGTCTCAATCAGTATTGCACACCTAGCTTAAAGACATATCTGGGAAACTAGAAAAACAAATGTTATATGTGGAAAGAGAATTAAGGGAAACCAGACTGTGTTTGCCTGAAGATCAAGAGATAGCTCCGAGTAATATAGACCCGTTGCTGGAATTAATGGGAACCACGGGTATACAGGAATGTGCCCCTCTAGTGATGTTAGCTAATGTACACTCTGTGGAAATAAATCGCACTGGAATGTTACAACTACCAAAACAGCAGGACTGCGCAAAGTTTACTTTGGACCAGGAAAACATCGAAAGTCTGTCTAGAGAAGGTGAAACTCTATTGGAATCAATAAAGGGCCTTGTGTGAGATGTAGACCAACTATGTGATAAGAATGTAATGGAAGCCCACAATATAAGTGCTGTATCTGACGAAGAGATTAACCTGATTTCTGTAGGAGCACTAGTGGAAGAATTCAAAGACTGTCACCAAAATAATAAAAGGTTCTATACAACCAATATGAGATTTCCTAAAAATATTTAAAGCCACTCTATTCACATTCCTAAATGTGATGAATGATATAAAAAGAGAAACATAAAATGCGATATGTGGTTTGAAAACGATTTTGGGACCATAACTTGGGTGGCTAAAAAGTACACGAATAGTGGGGGAATTGAAGGGCCAAAGGGTAACCTGGTCCAAAGTGAAGCCACTGTGAAGTCACTCACAAATGGCCAACAGATAGTAACTCCAATGTTGTGTACAAGGTCAATTGACATCTAAACTGGCAAAAGGGACTCTATCCTTAAATTAATTACTGGGAGAACACTAATATAGCTGAAAGGTTGCAAGGCAAGCGGTGTGATAATCGCAGTGATGAAAAAGTGACCTTAAACCTTTCACCTGTAGCACACCGTTAGTGGGTATAATAGTAGGGGTGGATCTCCTATCTAATGAATCATATGAAACCACAACTGGTCTGATGATGAAGTTGCCCAATGGATAAACACGCAGTTATAACTAATTAATCCAGGTTCTATATTAATGGCTAGAAGGATGGGGTGTGTTGGAAGTACAAATAAATCCATCAAGGGTGATTGCATTATTCTTTCCTTTGATTCCCCTGAAGTGGGATCCTAAGTATGGGCTCAAATCTAAACAATGTTTTAGGAAACTCTCCTTATAGGATGGTCCTCCCGGCATATGTTTATACTGACCCAGCGCTAGCTTCCCGCACTGGGAGAGATTTGTCCAATAAATATCTGAATAGGAAGCCAATGGATAGAGCCAACACGATGCCAATCATAAAGAGGTGGGATGCAAAAGAGCAAGTGGTAAAAAATAATAATGCTGTGTCCAATAGATTTGATCCTTTATCGACCATTGAAGAAATGGATTGACCACGGATAACTCCCCCCATAATAGTCAAACATGACACTCTAGGTGTGCTCTCGAAATCCCAGGAAGTTGAATTAATAGTATCAGAGAAAACAATAACAGGCAGTTTTGTACTAGAACCTACTAAAGACCGACAGTTAGGGTGTATGAATATGACTGATATTGTCAATAATGTCATGGAATATAGCAGGCTCTAAGGGGCCTAAGGGGAAATTAACTGACAATACTATAAAAGAGAAACTGAATTGGTTTGCATTCATTCTCCTACAAGAGACATGGGAAGAAGAGGAAATAGTCTATGATGGGTATTTGGTCTATCCGGTAAAGGCCAAAAAGAGCCAAGGGGGGGGTATTATGGAGGTCTGGTAATCTTGGTGAAGGGCTCACTTGCCTGTGAGATAATTGAAGTAAAAGTGGAAATGGAAACGCTGATTCAATTCCTTAAATTTACCCCACTGCAGGGTCTCCCAGTGTATTGTATCAACATCTACAATAGCCCACTAGAGAAAGATCTCCTGGGTCCAATTGAAGGGAGGGAGGGAGGGAAAGAGGTGATTGGCAGTTTATGAAACCAAACAAGGAACAAAGACATAATGATAGTGTGTGGAGGTGACCGTAACTTGAAAATGGGTAATGGCCTGATTGAAGGCCTCTATGATCAGGATGAAGTTGGGGTTCTAGGAGTCCGTCCACCATAAAGGATGGGCAAGATGATGTGTGGTGCAGGGATTCGATTTTGGCACTTGTTGATGGAGGCAGGACTTAGATCAACCAATGGTATATTTGAGGGGGACATTCTTGGTGAGATTACCTTCTGAAGCATGAGAGGAAGGTCAATTATAGATTTCTTGGTATCTGTTAATTTATGGGAACTGGTGAAGGATTTTAGTATAAGGGAAGACCTATAAAGCGACCATTATGCTTTAGATCTAGTTATAAAATGGCCGGGCATGACACAGAGAGGTAATCAATTTGACCATATCAGGGAAATTGCCTGTGAAGGTAACACTACTAAAAGACTGAGATGGAATAATTCAACAAAAGATGTGATGGGGAAAAAAGATTGTGACAACCAACATGGCCCTCATTGAGGCATTGTTGAACCCAGATGCGAATCCCATGGTGATAGTACAAACATTCATGCACCTGATGGGGAACATAGAAAAGGGGAGTATGGGCAGTAATGTGCCAAATGTGATTGGCAAAGGCAAACCTATTAAGCTTACTCAAAAACCTAGAGTCCCCTAAGAGGGACATTGTTCAGGCAGGGGCAAAGTACAAAGAGCAGATCAGAAAACGCATAGAGCTGAACAACCAAGCATGGGATAGGCTAGAAACAGTGTGTAAACATTATTATGCATGTATCTTCTGAAAAGAAGTTAATGGTCACCCTGTTTATAGCAAGCAACCAGTGGGATTGGAGTGTGGTATTCAAGACCAGACATGGGTAGACCATTTTAGTAAGGTTTATCAAGCAGAGGGAGGGGGGAGTAATGTGATAAATGCCCTGCTGGAAAACCAGAGATATGCAGACATGGCAAAGGGTGACGTTTATTTATCACTTGCAGAGGTGATAAAAGCAATCCAAAACGCAAAAAGAAGGCATTCCCCTGGCAGTGATGGAATACCGTCTGAGTTCTATCAAGATAATGGCAAAATGTGGGGTCCAATTCTAACAATATTGTTTAATGTGATAATGACGACGAAATCGATAACTAGGGAATGGCGAAGACCAATAAGTGTTCCAATCTATAAAAAAAAGGCTGTAGAAAAACATCACAATCATACCGGCCGATATCCCTTTTGAATACCAGCTTCAAAATGTTTGGGAAGTGCCTACTCTCGAAATTAGAAGAGTGGGTTACAACTAACAAAATGTTATCCCAATCCAACTGGGCTTTAGGCCCAAATTAGGCACTATGGGACAGTGCTTAAATTTGTACATGATAATTGCCCACGACCTACACATTAAGCAGCAAACTATATATCTAGACCTAAGCTCTGCCTTCAAAAAAGTAAATCAAACCAAATTGTGCGAGGTGCTCACTTCATATGATTGCCCGGCTGTTATACTGGATACCCCGGAAGCCTTACATACGGACAATGAGGCCTGTATCTGCTCTGGTAGTGAGGGACATTGTACAGCTTGGTTCTTGATTGAATCTCGATTGCTCTTCTTCCTGTATATCAATAAGCTCTAGTGAATCTAGTGGAATGTAATACTGATGTACCAAGAATTGGAAATAGGTTGATTCCAGCATTCATTTATGTAGACAATAAGGTCCTTATTGCATGGACCCCTAGAGTATTGCAGACTTTGGTAAATACATTTTCCGCCTATATGAAAAATCTGGATCTGCATGTCAATACTACCAAATCAGCAGTAATGGTATGTCTAGGAAGAAAAGAGCGTGTAAGTTCCCGAAAATATGGTGTGATGGATTAGTGATTCCAAGAGTGACCCAATCTGATTATCTTGGGGTCCGTTTTAACGAGAAGTTCAATGGGCATGCACACGTACAGGAACAGGTCCCTGTGATGAAACAATCGGTTGGCTCATTTATAGATTTATGAAGCAGCACAAACAGCAACTGCTTTGTGCGGTGGAAATAAATCTATAATACTTGCATTATAGGGGCAGTTAAATATGGTGCAGCAATGTGGGGGGTTGGAGATTCTGGAATGTTGCAAAAAGAGGAAAATCGATTTGTGAAATCTCTGTCGGGCCTTCTCCAGTCGGCACCAAATTTTGCATCACATAAAGAGTTAGGTTTGGTGTTTGTTAGAAGATCAATTGGGGCGTGGACCCATGCAGGTTATGGTTACAAGTATGGTCTAAAAAAAAGGCGGGGCTCACACAGAAACTGCTAAAGGAGTTACTTGGTAAAAAGGGCACCAATAAACTTGGATGGCTAGAAAATGCAGGGGGAATGTGAATGCCAGTAACACGATGATTGAACCCTTATCATTACTAGAAAATGGTAGGTGCCGCCACCTAACAAAGAGATTAATAGAGTGGGTAAATGAGACCAGAGAGACATAAGAATTAATGAAACCAACAAATAGGGAACTGAGGAGAATATTGTCAAATAACAAAGGAATATCCTGTCTAGACGAACTGGAAGTACCAAAGAGCACCTATTACAAGGGTGCGTTTTGGGTGCCTACAGATGGGTGAGGTCCGAAGCCGGATATCGGGCTGTGATTTTGAATGTAAATGCCCTGTGTGTCAAGCTGGGCATGAGTACTAACATGTTCTTTTCTTCTGCCCAGCTTATTGTGGCCTAAGGAAAAAGTACTTGCTACCACTGTTTATAGGAAGAGGCTTTTCCCAGCACAGGCCAGCAATGTATTATCTATGAATGCATCCTCGCCAGCAATAGCCTGGAATGTATCCCTATACATAAGAAAAGCTTGGCGGATATGAGATAGGGGACAAAGTCTTGATATAATTCTAAGAAGTAATGATGAAATTAATTGAGTCAATCCTAAACACCTTATGATTGTCAAGGTCACCACTGGGTGCAACACTATGCTAAATCTTTTATATATGCAATTGTACAAATTAATCGCTGTTTTTTTCTCTTTTGGGTGGGGGTAATTAGGTGTGTAATGATTTTAGCTAATGTTCCTCTGTTCTCCTTTTAGAAGTATGAAATCGTGTTATGCAAATGATATTGTACTGAATGAATTAGGGTTTTATGCCTGAATTTTTAATAGATAGTGTCTGGTTGTAATGATTGTATATGATGCATCTTTTATGGATTTTTTTATTCATTCCAAAATAAAGAATGTACTACTAAAAAGGAGAGCTGTAGGAACCCCTCCCTAGTGTACTTATCGCAGGGGCACACAGGCTTGGTCCCAGAACACAAAGAAATTGCTTGCCTGGGTTGCTATTGTTTTTATTTATAAGAGCCCTTGGCCATAGGTGCGCCTAGATAAAGCATACAAGACAAAAAACAGAAACAGAAGCAAGATGGTGCAAGTCAGGGAAAAAATGCTCAGGCCATAGGCAGAGGAGGGTCTTCTAAAGGCCAAAGGACCAGGGCAGGGAAGGTGGTCTAGTGAAACAGCAAGGTTTTTAGTACAGCAGTGCGTTCCAGATTTTAGGGGCTGCATATGGGAAGGACCCTTGAGCTACAAAGGTCAGTCTGGCTTGTGGTGTGTTAAGCAAGTCAATATTGTTGGATCTCAGGACTCTGCGAACAGGTAACCATAAGATGCTACTTGACAACTACTTTGGGCTCTCTCCGAACAGGCAAGGTGTAGGAGAGCCATGCTTTGGTGATACAAAGGACATTGAGTTTGTATTTGGAAATAATCAATGATGTCGTCGGCAATAAAGATGGCTAAGTGAGCATTAATTAGCCTCAGACTGCGTGACAACAGCAGGGTTTGAGGCGGGGTAGCGAAGAGAGGGATGTGGATAAGGTTCCCTAGACTTGTTATCCTTTCCTCCCAAGGTCTAGGTCTTGGGCCCACTTCTTCACCTTTCGGATCCTCATGTAAGCTCCTTGCCAAGTGCTAGCTCGTCCAACTGCCTCGAAATACTTGCCAAGCCCCAAACGTGCTCTATTGCAACTTCCTGTTCTGTCTTTTGATACATGCCCTTCCCACCTCTGTCTGGTGTTTTCAGACCTGCTCCTAAGACTCTACCCTCTTTTCATGTTCTCCCATCAATTTCTTATGACAACCAACCTCCTCCTGATGGTGTCCATTTTATGCCTCTTTATCAGCCTTCTCCTGATGTTCTCTACTAACATACTCCAGTTTCCCAACCTCCTCCTAAATAACACCCATCTCCTCCTGACACACTTTGCAAACCAACTTGTGATGTTTCCCCAAATAACTCCTAGGTTTCACCAACCACCTCTTTCTCACTCGCTAGTCTCTCAAAACCTCCTTCTCGTCAATCTTATTTTATTGTCCTGTGCTCCCTCTGCCTTGGAGGGGCTCTTTGTTAGGGTCTGCATCAGAGTCTTCAAATTGGTGAGGGGCAGGGATTGGCACACCCCGAGTCTGTATATAGCCTGTCCACTAACTTGGCATCCACAATCATTGTCCTGCTACTGTAGAAACCTGCCTTGGAAGGACCCAGCTCCCCTGTTTCTTCAGCGTATGAAACCAATGATGGCAATTCCTTTAAAAGTCTCTTTAATGCTTCAGTGAGTAAAAGGAGTACTCGCCTTTAGTAAAATTGCATCTTTGCATTTCTCGCAAGTGGAAACTCTTCCGGTTGGCATTACATTGGTAAGATCATATAATTGATGAATGGAAATGCTGTCAGTGAACAGCGAAATGTCAACATTGTGTCACTTGGAATACCAGAGATTTAGACATAACATCTCTGGACCTTTGGAGTTGGGTTTCCCTTATTGCAGGGTTTGTTGCAACCATAACTAGGGCTGCTTGAATGTTAACAATTATGTATCTGTTTTCTCTGAGGCACTTCAGGTCTGGCTAGTAGGGGCTTCAGGCTCCTCTTTAATATGGGAAAGATGCCTGCATATCTTATTTCCACCACTGTAGTTTTGTCCACAAGGGAGGTCTTGCTTATCGCTGAGGGGGCAGAACTGGTGAAACAGTGTGGATGGAAATTCTTGGAGCACCCCAGGGATCCTAAACGTTTGGCTTTAAGGGCTATTGTCTGAAGTAATATTGCCTTTGTGAATCTCCCCTTACACAAAATGGGGGCTAAGGGAGAGTGATCGGGGAACCTCCCCATACCTTTGACACAAGATTTTATTAGACATAAATTAAGGTAGGATAGCCAAATTAACATCACCCCACCATCACCTGCTTGTTTGAGAGGCAACTGAACCTGTTAGTCACCCTCTAGAAGTCACCAGAGTGAGTTAGGGGACGTTTGTCAATATTCTAAAATGTCCTCACGTGTAGCCACCACAGCAACTTAAAACCCACTAACCCTGCCATAACTCCTGGCCACCTCGACTGTACATTGCTTAGACAAAGCATCCATTGAAATACATGAAGCAAATTCATGATCTTATTGTGAACATGAACTGTGACTTCCTTTTCATTACGTTGACCTAGTTTATCAATGCTAGTGTCCTTGATTTTGTTCTTACCACTTCCAAGGCTTCCCCATTTGCATTTCCAACTACATGACACCTCCTGGGGCAAGGTCAACATACATTTTCTTTTATTATTTGACTTTATTTTCATTCTGTGTTAAATTTCAACAGTAAAATCAAAACTTCATCAACAACCGAAATCTCATTTGTCCCAACAAAACAGTATCCCCCATTAACCTTACCCCCACCCCCACCTCCCATGACTAAACGCAGAACAGTCGGAATCAGTCCAAGCTATTCGGGCAATCACAAACATTAAGCAGCAACAAACCCTCTTTTCACCAGTTATCTGTAGACTTCGTTGAAGGGGGCCCATTCCATCTCTCTGTTGGCGGCCATGTTGTGGAGCTGCGCTGTTAAATTCTCCATCGCGTAGAGTTCCTTGGCCTTTTTAGACCACATCTGCTCCGTCGGGAGAGTTTCCGATTTCCACCCTATAGCTATGCAGGATCTTGCAGCCAAGAGCAAAAAGTGGGCCATGTGCGGAACCCTCTCCCATCGATTATCATGCATTTCCAGGCCGAAAACAACCAATCTGGGATCATATTCTCTCAAGACCCCTTCCACGTTTCTAATCCAGCCCAGGACTTCCCTCCAAGACCACCACATATGCCAATAATTAGCTTCTGCATTACATCCCCTCCAGCACTTTGAACTTGTTTGGGTAAACATCTTGGAAAGTATTTTAGGGTTTAATTGCCATCTGTGCAGTAACTTCAATCTGTGCATTTTATAATGCACTGAGATAGACGTCTTAAGTGTCGCTGTGCAGATTCGAGACAAGGCGTCAGCGATTGGAGTCCCCATGTCCTTTTCCCACCTCTTTCTCGTACCCTCTACACTGGCACCCTTTGCTTCCATCAGGGCTATATACAGCCTAGAGATGAGACCCTTACTACTGACCCACTCCAACATAATTTTTTAAGAGATATTTACCTGTATCCATAATTAATCTAACAGTTACTTAAACATCAGATGCCCTTTGTGATTACATCTGCACTGCCACTTTTGCATTACCATGCTACTCATTTATCTTAGCTCCTGCCTAGATGCTTCCTTTACAAATTTGTTAGCCAACCTCACTGCCTATCTCTCACTCGCCACTGGCCCAGCTCTCCTCTTGGAAGAAACTAATGTTATCCCCGAGGATCCCTCTGCTCCATCATTACCCAATCTCTGTCTGCATTTAGATACTCTGGGCCTTCACCAGTTTATAAACTGCAAGCTGTTTTCAGGAAACACACAGTTAACCACCTTTACTCCCCTCACAAAATCGATGCCGGTTCATCCTGCCTTAGACTGACCACTTTGCTGTGAAATTCAGTATCAGTTTTCCGTTCTGTCCTTATAGATGGTATACTGCGTTCACCCTCTTATTGCTGAAAGTTGTCCTCCTGATGCCACAAGTCTAAAGCTGTTCACTAGTGGCATCTGTGACTAGTTCCCATGCGGGAGGTTAGAAGATGGGATTGGAATTACCCTTGAGTCATGGACAGTCACCTGTTCCGTGACGCAGGCCACAGAGGGATATACAGGGGTCCCCTCATTGTGACAAAATTATTTCTGCTCTCGCAGAACACAGACCGCTGCCCGGCTGCTGCACGACTCCTAAAGCAACCAGACACCCTCTGGATGGATTACTTCTCAGCTGCATCAGTCTCCGGATTGCGCACCGAGCACACGCAAAATGCTGCTCTCCAGCCACGAATAATCGCGTTGGGCATTTCGACCGGGCCAGACATTCAAAGCTGCCAAATCCTACGTGGACTCACACACTCCACCACCACAGAGTGAACATTCGACTGTGATGTGCACAGATTGAACTTCAAGCATTGATAACATGAAGTCCATCCAGGAGTACCTCTAACAAGCCTTAGACCTCCACCCACAATTAAAAACCTGAACCGTGCAGAGCTCTTTGCCATAGCATGCAGCACACTTACCGAACAGGCTTTCTTCACAACTCCCTTGTCGTCCTGATGAAGGCACATACAAGACAGGCTCACTCAGTAGCCCATTAGGGCCGAAACACACCTGTGTGGACCACTTTACCCTTTGTGTGCCATGTATTCACACTCTTTTATTTGTTGTCCTATTCTCCTGTTTAGAAATTGTATGAAATGTTTTAACCTCTATTCTTCACAACACTAGGTGGTTATGCATTCAATGTCAATTTGTATTAACAAATTCAAACCACTTTTCTCAAATATTTATTTCCCACAAGCAACATGTACTTTGTCCAGGTCCAGCCAGAAATAATTTGTGCTATGTTTTATGTGTGCCAAAAGACCATTAGGTCTTTCTTTGAATATAAAATAATTGTTGAAGAAACAGATATGACTACTATGATATGTTAATGAGTCTATGGGGATATTCATTTAGGCAAGACTGACCCTTTTGACTTATGTTACTTGCTCTGGTGGAGGGAAATATAAATGAGTAATTCCCAATTTTTGGTAAAGGGGGTTAGGCTTTTAATGGGAAGATAACAGTATACACAATACGCAACAAAGCCTAACTACCTCTCTCTACGCCCGCCATGTTTGCTGGCCGTACTCTACAGATGGTGTTGTCTGCTAAATTAATCACTTGTGTCGAGTCAAGCCACAGTTTAAGAAATAATAAAACAAATGTATTAATACATTAACACATTGTTCTAAAAAAAATTAATTTGTCTGTGTCTCCACAGGACACATTATATAAGACAACAAAACAATTATCTTCAATTCAACAAAACCGATATTGGGCTTTATAGTGGGGTTAATACCTGTCAGATGTTATTCTAAGGCACATTTTTGACTTTTGAATTTATCAACTCTGTTATGGTTCAGTCAAGGAGAGGATTATTCTGGATCTATTCATAAAGAGACAGATTTTAGAGGCTCTTATTGGGACAACATTAATTTGTGTCCACCTGGTCAGTCTTCTTGGTCGGGCATGAGCATCATATGTTTTTGAGGGATTGAATCCTTTCTTTCGCAGTGGCCGTACTTGGATTGCCTGTGGTTTCTCTTCTTTTCATGCAGATGAGATATTATTTCATTTTAATTAAAAAGAGAAAATGTGAAAGCTCATTTTAAAACACATACTTGTCATTTTAAAGAATTAGCATGAATGGTAATTCTCATACAGATACATTCTCAATTATAAAAGTGTTAACTCATTGCACTTTGTTGGATAACTATAGTATTGCTTTTTTCTAGAATATCATTGGTAGTGTCAGGGAAATTCACCATCCAGCAATAATTAAATAAATGGAAGGCTGGTAAGCATCTTTGTGGGTGGACAGCAAAGTATCAAAGAAGTCTGATGAATCCATTGATGTAATCACTACTTTCCTGGGGGAAGCTTCTCCTCATGTGGCCAGGGAACGTCAGTCGCCTCCTGATACTGATCCAGCATGTGGCTCGTCTAGCCAAGCAAAGTGAGAATGAGGCAGTACTCGAAAACGTGCTTGTCTGGGCCATAACGGAAATGCATAAAAAGCAAGCAGCATCTTGCAATTTACCTAGGCAGCTCTAGGTTGGACATGCACATAATAACATGTGGCTAGGTCTACCAGAAGCAGAGCGATACAATTCAATATGGCAGATGCAAATGTGGCTTACCTTTGCGAGTAAGGCATAGAGTCCCAAAAAGTCCTTTTGGTTATCTTCTACCATGTATCATAAAGCTATCGGTGCTGCCAAACGGGCCTATTTTGCATCTCTCATTGAAACATCTATCAACCAATCGAAGGAGCTGTTCAAAACTCTGCACTCGCTTGCCATCTTCTCTGGGGCTTTGTGATGCCCTGGCTGCTTTTTTTTGCTGATAAAATTGACAAAATGTGCTATGCCATTCTTTCCTTTAGACTAAGGTCGCCCCTTCCCATCTACGATAGTGCCCACTTCGACATCTACCACTTTTCGGTCAACATTCCGTACCTTCTCCATTGAGGAAATTCATATGGGAGACCTCAAGCATACATCTATATCCCTGATGGACACAATCCCTCTCAAATTGTGACTTTGCTTACAGAAGCAGTTAATTCCTCTTTTTCAAAGTGGTCTGATCCTGGCCTCTCTTAAGCATGCCACTGTGATACCTTTGATGAAGAAGGCATGGTTGGACCCTCTTATTCCGACCAACTTTCGCCCCATCTCCCTCCTCCCTCCTCCTGTTTTAGATGAAGCTCCTTGAATCTTTAGCTGCTCCACTTCTCAATGCCTTTCTTGAAAAATCCCTTTTCTTCCATCCTTCTCAATCTGGTTTCAGACCAGGGTGAGGAACCAAGAGGGTTCTGGTCTCCGTGGTGGATGATCTGGCAAGGATTCAGGATCATGGCGTAGTAGGGGCCCTGCATTTGCTTGTCCTATGTAATGCTTTGAGCTAAAATATGGCACTGGTGGGCAGTACATTCTGGTGCGCTCGGAGCCATAATAGACATCGCTCCATGCCTCAGTGAAAGCTGCATTTGCTGTGAACTGTAAACATATTTTCACTGGAAAACATGTTTTCAATGTTAGTCATTGCTTAGGTTGGTTTGCATTGGTCATCCAAGGATACTGTGCGGGAAAAGGCTAGGATATGCAGGTGCCGACTGATACCTGATAAGGTTGCCATGAACATTGTCAAAGCTGAGGATGAGTTACAGAGTTGTTTTTTCTGCTGTCTTAGGAAAGGGAAGAGCTATGCTCCTTGAGGTTAACGTAAGTCACACCGGCCGGGGGCATACAGGGAGCCGCCAATGAGCAGAGACTCAGGCCAGAAGTTTTGAGAAAATGTCACCATGCCTTTACGGAGGGCTTAAAATGCAGAACTCTGAAAGGGTCAGCCACAAATCCACGTCTTGGAGGGGGGACGCTCCGCTCCAAGTTGGTTGGTTGCTGTGATATCTTTGCCTGGCTGCTTTCAGGGTTTTTCAGCTACTTCTGGCAAGATGAGGATGTCTGTTAAAGTTACGCCAACGGTGATGAATTTTCTTTAGATTACTTTCTGTCATGTTATTTACTTCTGTTGCATTTATGTATGATTTTGATGAATAAATAGCCATATATGATCCAACTTATCATTTAATTGAGTGTGTATATGTGAGTCATTGCCTCCCTGCGTTCAAGGTTTTTGTCATGATGCCTACCCCCGGGGACCCAGACCCAGACCAAGTCCAGCAACCCCCGTGCCAGGCTCATAGATTAAAATTTACCTGATGCAGACCATGCTGCAGACTTACCTGATGCAGACCATGCTGCAGACTTACCTGATGCAGACCATGCTGCAAGAGCTCCAAGCCAAACGAGGCTTGGAAGGGACTATTTTACCTAGGAACTATTTTTTACTCGGGTGGGGCTGGGGAGGAATACTTACCTGGGACTACTTTGGGGCTATTTAAACCACGCCCGAAGAGCAGCGCACGCTTCGCGTTATTCTGCATCCAGCAGCGTAACGCTCACCGTGCCTGCAAGTCTGCATTTAGTCTTCTGCCACGCCCGCCTCGAGTTTGGAGCTCCTAGAAAAAGGGAGAAAGAAGGAGAAAAGGTTAGAACAAGAGCAATACCTTTGATCCTTACCTGAATTCCCGATCCATCGCGCCTTCAAGCTGGAAGAAAGAAGTTATTTTATGCGCGTCGCCTCGCCTGCTGCAGCGCCGCGCTGAACTCACCGGCCTTCGCAGCATCTTCACATTTCACCGCATCCTCCTGCATGTTACCGCCGCACTCCGGCACCTAAGGAGAAGACAAGAACAGCAAAGTGAGCCAAGGGAATACACAGAGGAATACCCCCCATAGACTTACCTGATTTTACCACCGGGGGTACTATTCTTCTTCATGGGTCGGCGCAGCTTCCACTGCATCCTAGCCGAACCCCAGCCCCTAAGGGGAAACAAAAGGACAGCAAGGTGAAACAAGGGACTAACGAGGGGAGCCTTCCTCACCACAAAAGACTTACCTAATTTTACTGCCGGAGGCATTATTCCCCAAGACTTCATACTTTCTCTCAGCGCCTGAATAAGGGAGAAAGCAACAGGTTACATATGGACATTATTTTATCAAACTGTGTTGGATAATACAAATCCTTACCAGAACATTACCGGTTGCCACGAGGAACTCTTCAGTAGGGTCAAGCTGCAAACTGCAAGGAATCGGACAAGAGTGAAAGTCAGGCATTTTAACTATTACGAACTACATACTTACGGTGTCTTGCCGGGAATATCGGAGTCAATATTGTCCTGGAACTCACCAATTCCTTCGAGCCAGTGCAGCAACTGGTTATCTACGCGACCCTGCGCTCAATGCAGGATGGAGAGCTCATCTTTTCAAATCATCAGATGAGACTATAAGAGGGAACATCCAAGGTGATCGGTGGGGAGAACAGCGGGGTGGGGGGGATTTACGCTCAACTCCACGGGTGGTTAATTCCCTTTCTCCACATGCAGAAGAATATTCCTACGGGCCGGCCAAGCAAACGAAGCTAGGTGGGCCAGTCCAGTCCGTCATCTCGGCCCTACGCGTCACATTGGTGGAGACCACAGCAGTCCAGTCCAGATCAACGCCTCTGTGGGAGCCAGGTGAGCGTAACAGAACGTGAAGCCTACCCACAAATTCCCACCCGGGCGTTATGGATACCTCAGAGACTGACCAATGGGCCCAATTACTAGGGGAACTGAGGGCTGAAGTGCATTCCACCCGTCAAGAAACCAATGCTCTTAAGAGAGAACTGATTTTGTCAAAGGAGGGAACTGATGATCTTGCTAGGCAACTATTGCAAAGCCAGGCTGGACAAGCACCCCTACCTGGTTCTGGGGGAAATCCAGCTCCTGTGTTATCGAGTAACCCTGTGCAAATAAACCTACCAGGACATATTCCATTAGCCCCACCCGAACGCTTTGCCGGAGATCCCAAAAGGTTCGCCGTGTTTATGAACCAATGCCGCTTGCACTTTTTATGCAGACCTGGAGCCTTCCCAAACGATCAAGCCAAGGTAGCATTTGTATTGTCATATCTCAGCGGCAGCGCAGCTGATTGGTCAATTCCACTAGTTACTCAGGATGACCCAATTCTTTGGGATTTTCAGGGCTTTCAAACTAGCATGTAAAGACTATTTGCCCGGCACTCCCAAGGACAGGCCCTGGATAACAAACTTTTGTCCCTACGACAGGGTAACCAGGACCTTCTATCCTACATCGTGACCTTTAATAGGTTATTAGTGGAAACTGGATGGTCTGAGGTAAAACGAATCACGTTTTTTCATCGAGGGCTTCGAGGAGAACTCAAGGATGTCTTGGCTCAAGTCGTGAACCCACCAAAAAAATGTGCTGAATATATAGACTTAGTGGACCAGTTAGATCACAGACTTCAGAACAGAAAGGCTGATCGAGCCAAGTTTGAGAATCGGGTGTTGGTCAAAACCCACGCTAACACCAAAGGAGCAGATGCTTCAGGACCCATGCAAATCGGAGGGGTTAAAGGACCCTTAACCCAGAAGGAATGAGAAAGGAGACGGCAAATGCAATTGTGTCTATATTGTGGAACTTCTGGACATTTTCTACAGGATTGCCCTGTAAAACCACCCAAGAAGGTGGTAGGAGCTGCTGATAAAAGCCATATGGAGTCAGACTCGGGAAACGACCACGACCGACACGCGTAGAGGTCCGCATGCCGAGCTTGAAGAAGGATACTCAGACCTCGCATTTCATCATACCAATGGTCCTCGTAGATCCAGGGCAGCCATCGCGTATGCACGCAGTAAGGGCATACATTGATAGCGGGGCCATAGGAAATTGGCTTCCAGGATGAATCTACCTCTCTGCCGAAAAACCACCTCAGATGTCATCACCACAGTCGATGGAACTGAAATTGCCTCTGGGCCTGTAACTCATTCCACCGCGGAGATGACACTATTGGGTCAGGATGGGCATCGAGAGACTATTGTGATTAATCTAATCAAAGCCCCACAGTTCCAAATAATACTGGGGATACCTTGGTTGGAAACACATAATCCTTGTATTGATTGGCGAGAGAAGAGAATAACCTTCCCGGATTGTGCACAAACCTGTTACCCAAAGAAAAATCAGAACGCAGGCCTGGCCACAGTAACCACAGCAGTCATGCAACTACCTCCAGAATACCAAGAATTCCAGGATGTCTTCCAAAAGGAACAGGCAAACACCTTACGTCCTCACAGATCGTACGATTGCAAAATCAATCTCATACCCGGTGCACAACCCCCTTGTAGCAGGATCTATGCCCTTACGGAACCTGAGAACCTTCACCTACGACAATACTTAGACCAGTACCTTGACAATGGCTTTATTCGCCCATCCAAGTCCCCTGCATCTTCAGCTTTGTTCTTCATACCCAAAAAGGAAGGTGACCGCAGAACGTGCATAGACTACCGCACATTGAACCAGATAACTGTTAAGAACCGATACCCGTTGCCTCTGATCCCTGAAATACTAGACCAAGTGAAGGACGTTTGTATATACACTAAATTAGATCTCCGGGGGGCATACCATCTGGTACGTGTAAAAGAGGGCGACGAATGGAAGACTGCTTTCCGCACTAAGTATGGGTTATTCGAATACCAGGTGATGCCTTTCGGGTTGTGCAGTGCACCAGCAGCCTTCCAATACTTCATGAACGATGTCCTTCATGAACTCATTGACGTTTGTGTTGTCGTGTATATCGATGATATTCTAGTATACTCCTCTTCAGTATCTGACCATGTGAAGCACGTACGAGCAGTCCTTGAGAAATTGCGTCAGCACAAACTATATGCAAAACTAGAAAAATGTGTTTTTCATGCCACAGAAGTTGAATTCCTTGGGTTTATCCTGACCCCAAAGGGAGTCCGAATGGACTCACGAAAGGTGGACGCAATCCTCAAGTGGCCATCACCAAGTTCAGTTAAAGGAGTACAAAGCATGCTCGGCTTTGCCAATTTCTACCGTAGATTCATCCCAGATTTTTCACATGTCGTACATCCCATCACAGCACTCTTGCGAAAAAATAAACGCTTTATGTGGACTGAAGAAGCTGAAAATGCCTTCCAAGAACTGAAAGCAAAATTCACGTCTGTACCTGTGTTAAAGCACCCGCGCCCTGAACTTCCATACATAGTGGAAACTGATGCATCCAATCTAGCCATGGGAGCTGTCCCGTCTCGAAAGGACCCTGAAACTGGCCAGCTTCACCCAGTAGCGTTTTAGTCCAGAAAGTTCTCGGCACCCGAGTTAAACTATGCGGTTACCGACAAGGAGTTATTAGCCAATAAATCTGCCTTCAAGGCTTGGCGGCACTATCTTCTCGGTGCCAGGCAGACCATTACTGTGATCACCGATCGCCGGAACTTACAGTATTTAGAAACAGCCAAGGCCCAATCGTCACGTCAACTCCGATGGGCATTGTTCTTTGCCAAGTTCGATTTCGTGATAACCTATCGACCAGGTTTTAAGAATGGTAAACCAGACGCCTTATCCCGAATAGGGATGGGAGAGACAGAAGTGAACCCAGAACCAGTACCTATAATTTCCGAACAAAGGATTTTTGGCATGACTACTCTACAGACACTAGAGGACATTCAGGCAAAGATCCAGCAACTCTTTGATCCTACAGCCCTCCAGGACTGGGTAAAAAAAGGCCCGGACTACTCGGTCACCAATGATCTGCCTTATTACCAAGGGCGGCTATTTCTGCCACACAAGGAACTACAAGATCTAGTCATATCCCGTTATCATGATACCCTAACGGAGGGGCACCCAGGTATTGCTAAAACTGAAGCTAAAATTAAAAGACAATTCTGGTGGCCCACCTGGCGAAAGGATATTAAATCATTTGTGATGTCTTGTGGCATTTGCGCCCAAACCAAAAGTCAAAAGAAAAAAAACAGCTGGACTCTTACAACCTTTAGACATTCCGCCTACACCATGGCACACCTTATCGTTAGACTTTATTACCGATCTACCTCCTTGTTTGAAGTTAAGAACATCCTGGACTCCAAGCTGATAAAGTCAAAACTTTTTTATTTGATCGACTGGAAAGGTTACGGACCACAGGAAAGGTCATGGGAACCTAGTGACCATGTTCATGCACCCCGATTGGTGAAAAAATTCCACAGACATTTCCCAGACAAACCGAAACCACAGGGAAGAATGACTTTAGGAGGGGCCTTGGGGGGGAGTGCTGTCATGATGCCTACCCCCAGGGACCCAGACCAAGTCCAGCAACACCGGAAGCAGGCATCAAGTTACCCCAAGCAAGCCCAACAACCCCTGCTAGGGGCTATTTGGGTGCAGTCCTGGTGCCTATGGCACCAGGCTCATAGATTAAAACTTACCTGATGCAGACCATGCTGCAAACTTACCTGATGCAGACCATGCTGCAAGAGTTCCAAGCCAAACGAGGCTTGGAAGGGACTATTTTACCTAGGGACTATTTTTTTACTCGGGTGGGGCTGGGGAGGAATACTTACCTGGGACTACTTTGGAGGCTATTTAAACCACGCCCGAAGAGCAGCACACGCTTCGCGTTATTCTGCATCCAGCAGCGTAACGCTCACCGTGCCTGCAAGTCTGCATCCAGTCTTCTGCCACGCCCGCCTCGAGTTTGGAGCCCCTAGAAAAAGGGAGAAAGAAGGAGAAAAGGTTAGAACAAGAGCAATACCTTTGATCCTTACCTGAATTCCCGATCCATTTCACCTTCGAGCTGGAAGAAAGAAGTTATTTTATGCGCGTCGCCTCGCTTGCTGCAGCGCCACGCTGAACTCACCGGCCTTCGCAGCATCTTCACATTTCACTGCATCCTCCTGCATGTTACCTCCGCACTCCGGCACCTAAGGAGAAGTCAAGAACAGCAAGGTGAGCCAAGGGAATACACAGAGGAATACCCCCTATAGACTTACCTGATATTACCACCAGGGGTACTATTCTTCACGGGTCGGCGCAGCTTCCACTGCATCCTAGCCGAACCCCGGCCCCTAAGGGGAAACAAAAGGACAGCAAGGTGAAACAAGTGACTAACAAGGGGAACCCTCCTCACCACAAAAGACTTACCTAATTTTACCGCCGGAGGCATTATTCCCCGAGACTTCATACTTTCTCTCAGCGCCTGAATAAGGGAGAAAGCAACAGGTTACATATGGACATTATTTTATCGAACTGTGTTGGATAATACAAATCCTTACCAGAACATTACCGGTTGCCACGAGGAACTCTTCAGTAGGGTCAAGCTGCAACCTGCAAGGAATCGGACAAGAGTGAAAGTCAAGCATTTGAACTCTTACGAACTACATACTTACGGCGTCTTGCCGGGAATATCGGAGTCAATATTGTCCTGGAACTCACCAATTCCTTCGAGCCAGTGAAGCAACTGGTTATCTACGCGGCCCTGCGCTCAATGCAGGATGGAGAGCTCATCTTTTCAAATCATCAGATGAGACTATAAGAGGGAACATCCAAGGTGATCAGTGGGGAGAATAGCAGTGTGGGGGGGATTTACGCTCAACTCCACGGGTGGTTAATTCCCTTTCTCCACTTGCAGAAGAATATTCCTACGGGCCAAGCAAACGAAGCTAGGTGGGCCAGTCCAGTCCGTCATCTCGGCCCTACGCGTCACATTGGTGGAGACCGCAGCAGTCCAGTCCAGATCAACACCTCTGTGGGAGCCAGGTGAGCATAACAGTTTTTCATGCAGTGTATTGGTGAGAGAAATAACATTTTCAGTGCACTCTTTGAAAATCAATACAACCTCTCTGCCGCCTTTAACACGATCAAACATTTTTCCTGATCGGCCGTCTGACGGAGGCTGGCTTCTAGGGCACTGTTCTTACATGGTTTTCTTCTTTTATTTCAGATCGTTGTCAAACCCTTTCTGTTCCCCCTTTTCGTTCCACTTGTGGTATCCCTCAAGGGTCCGCCATCTCATCCATGCTGTTCAAAATTTATATTCAGCCTTTCACTAAACTTATCTTCTGACACGGCTTCCTCTGCTATTCATATGCAGATGATACATAGATCCTGGTCCGCCTTGACCCGTCTTCTTCCAAGTGGTCCACCAGGTTCAGGAACTGCCTGGAGGCTGTGGGGGAATAGATGTTTAATCATTGACTTCAGTTGAACGGCGATAAAACAGAGGTGATGGTGGTTGGCCCTCCTATTGTGTCTTCATTGTGGACCCTAGCCTTCTGGCCTTCCACTCTTCGTCTCTTACCCTCCCCAATCCCTGTTGTCAAGGATTTGGGTGTGAAACTATCTGTGTCACTGGCCATAGAGCCCCAAGTTGGTGTAGTTTGTCAAGTGGGCTACTTCTATCATAAAATGCTCTGCAAGGTCCTCCCGCTTATCCCAATGCAGCTTCGTGCACCGGTGGTCTTGGCCTTGGCCATTTCTTCAATTGACTACTGCAATACTTTGGTTTTAGCCCAGCCTGACTATCTCCTATGACGTTTCCAAGTGCTATGGAAGCTTCATTGGCTTCCGGTAGCCCAGCATATTCAATTGAAGGCACTATGCTTAGTTCCCCGTGGCTACTAGGGTCAAGATGCAGAATACCTTCAGACAAAATTCCGCCCATGTGATCCATCCCTCCCTTCAAGAAGAAAAGGAGACCCCCACGCCCTATCAGTTTTGGCAACCTTCATGTGGAACAATATGCCCTTATCTCTTAGTCAACAAATGCACACGTGTCCTTCTTCCATGCACATAAAGCATGGCTATTACCATGATCATCTCTTTCTTCACAATCAGTAGGAAATCCTCGGGTGAACACATGCTTATTAGTAAGTACAGTAAAAAAAACAGTACATTATTTTAAGAGTTTACACACTAAGGCCTTTTTAAAACCGATTACAAATACCTTGAATATCAAGATTGTTCTAAAAGCCATATTGCTTGACTAAAGCTATGAGTTGTCTTTAGTGTCTACCCCATATAGGGTTATACCATTACTCTTAAGCTCTTTCCTTGTCCCTGCACACCTTTTTTTAATACCTCACCAGTTCCAAATTCTTATGGCTTGTTGACAAAACTTATTGCAAATAAGTATGCAATGCTAATTCATCTAAATGAATAGAGTAACTACGGCATATCAGCAGAATGCATTAAAATGTTTGATTTCAACCAATAGTTAGATGACCTGGATATATTGTGAAGTATTCTACTCTTTTTTCACACAGTATTTTTTTCACTACCAAAAACCGGTTTCCATTGTTCCTCTCTTGGGTAAAATCAAACAGATTAATTTTATTTACTAATACAATGAACTGTTTATGTTATCTAACCAGAGTTTGTGGTCTCTCATACATAATTTTACAGTTATGGGGCAAGGCTCCAAGGTTCGATATTGATTTTGGATATGCTCAATGTCAATAGTCATTATCCATTTCATCTAGACAATCTGAAACATATTCAAGAATAGCTGGTCTTTCGCCTTCATTTTTAGCAGCGAGCCTCATATATGTACAAAAATAATTCTTATCCAAGGCATTTTCCATTTTCATTAGCGAGTGTACATACTTTCATGGTTCTTAGCAGTACAGGTACCTGAATATCAAGAGATTTTGGATGATCAAACTAATTGTGAATGTCCTGCTGCAGAAAGTCTACTTCACTTCAACCTGACACAACTGGGTAGTTACTGCTTTGTTTTGATTACTCAATGTCTGTGACCTTTTTCAATAATGTGAGGTATGGCAGTGACATCATTTTCTGTCTTCATCAGATCAAGCAAAGTCATCAGTCAGATATTGTTGAGATTTGGCTTTTAGATGGTATTGTTTCACTACCTAAAGGCCAAAACTATGAGATAGGAGAAGGGTGGGATGTGAGGAGAGACATACAGCCTGTTGGTGTTTGGATTTTTGCCCACCCAATTAAAGGAGTGGGCACGACATGCCCCATCCTGTTCTCCAGGGATCTGAGCTTGTTATTGCGCAGTATCATCAAACTATGGGCTGTTTAGGGGGCTGCACTTGTATTTCTAAGTAGTCCTCTGAAAGGTAATGGATTAACTGCAGCTGTAAATTAGCTCCTGGGGAGATATAATCTATTAACTCAGTGTGCCCTCAGCCAATTAGTTTATGAACAATACATTTGTCCAGCCATTTGTTCCTTTAATTGAATTCCTGTTAAAACATGCAACAGGAAAGCCAAAAGTAGTGCCTCTTCTATAGGCCTTTGACAAGTACTAACATAACAAGTCCTAATACTCAAGCCACTGTGATGAACCCGACAGTGTCATCACTCCTTCCCTGATGGTGACTTTTCCCCATGTGGCCAGGGGATGGCAGCCACTACCTGATCCTACCTGGTCCTGACCCTGGGGGCGGTTATATTGGGGAGGAGCCCCTGGGGAGAGGTGGCCCTCAGGCTGTTGGGGGGGGGAGAGAGGATGACATCCTCGGGGGAGACATGGTATCCCCCATTTTTCTCAGCTCCACCTACAAACACTTATATACCACACAAGCTAATAGCCTACTGTCAAATGGCTGAAAGTACAATGAATAAAGAATGTCCACCTATGGTTTTTACATCAAAGCCACTTAGGACAGATATTCACTTATACACTGAGACGAAGATGAGGAACGCAGTAAGAAAGCTCGCCAAGACCAACAAACCAAAGTGGTGGCCTAGTCTTTGGAAAAGGTTTCATGCAGCCAGAAACTTAAATATCCAACAACCGAGAGGCTAGGAGAGAAGAACAAGTTACTTACCCCTGGTAACATTTCTTTCGAATTGGATGTTCCTCATCTTTTGATATGTTCATCTCCAACTTCAGCAGCTTAGGAAAAAATATTTTGGCAGAGGGCTCTGTGTGTCGATACAGTCAACTCGATGTCCCTCAAGGGTCTTTGTCTCGATGTCAGCGTCATCACTGGTACATTAAGCACATGCAGCGCTAGTTAGCTTCAGTTCTGTTTTACGCCCCTTTTCTTCTTGCAGAATTACCAGCATTAGTGTGCCCATGTAAGACCTTGGAAGAGCGTAAAGTGTAATGCACAGAATTTCTACTGCGGGGTAGGTTGGAAGGGGCATTGAGGAATACGAGGGAGGAATATCCAATCAAAAGAGCAGTACTAAAAAACTGGCAAACCAACTCCTGCAGCAATGCCAAAAACAAATTCACCTTAATCTCCCACCAATACAAAACAGCCATCACCGCTGCCAAAGCCAACGCCTTCATCACACGTATCTCCAATGCCAAATCGCACTCTAAAGAAATCTTCGGAATCTTTAACAAGCTCATCTCCCCCGCCCAATACTCCTGATGAAATAATCAAAGATGAAGCATGGTGTGCTAGCATCCAAGCTGCCATGCTACACAAAATTGACCTTCTTCAAAAGAAAATCAAAGACCATTGCAAAGCATTACCTCAACAGACACGAACCAAGCCCACCAACGCCCCACCCACCTCGTCCAAGCCCACCACACCCGACTTCTCCTTCAGGGACGTCACTGAACCAGAAGTCAATAACTTACTAAAAAATCTCAAACCCTCCCCTTGTAAAGGCGATATATGCCCCCCAATGCTCATCAAAGACTGCGCAGACTGCTTTGCGCCCCTCTTTATGGCATTCATCAATGCGTCCTTTAAATCAGGCATTATCCCAGCGAGCCTCAAAGAAGCCTGGGTCCGACCCCTCCTAAAAAAAACCTACCCTCGACCCCATACAACCCAACAACCACAGACCGATAACTACAGTGCCATTCCTCTTGAAACTACTGGACAAAGCCGCACACTGCCAAATCCAACACTTTCTGGAAACCCACTCCATCCTTGGGACCAGGCAATCAGGCTTCTGGAAAGGACAGGGCACCGAAACAGCCCTGGTGGATCTGAAGAGTCAGATCACCCAAATCATAAATAAGGGCAAGCCAGTCCTACTGCTCCTCCTAGATCTATCAGCCGCTTTCGATCTGTTTGATCACAAGACCCTCACCTCACACCTCACACACTCAGCCAATTTCTCTAAAGAATCAGCTCTCTGGGCCACCTCATTCCTTGAGGGAAGAGCCATGAAAGTCTTCTCGGATACTGCCAACGCCACACCCACTACAATCCATTGCGGGGTCCCTCAAGGTTCCTGCACTGCACCCACACTTTACAACTTGTTCACCAAGCCTCTCTTCGACAAACTCGACTCACATGGTATCACATACACGAACTACGCGGACGATACACAAGTACTTCTACCCCTCTCAGGATCATACCACAAAGACGCCAAGGCACTCCACACAATCTACTCCATCATCCAGGCATGGATGGCAGTTAATGGCCTCTGCCTTAATGAAGACAAGACTGAAATCATGATACTAGGTCAACAGAGCACCCTAGACAAACTGGACAAACTATGCGCCAACTTCTCCATTGACAACTCTATCATCCCCGTATCCACAGCTGTCAAGACCCTGGGAGTATACCTAGACTCCTCACTATCTATGACCAGACAAGTCTGCGCAATCACTTCCTCATCTGCGCATACCACCAAACTCATAAACGCCATCAAGCCATACCTCTCAAAAACGAACTGCCTCTCAAAAGCCAGAGCAACCATTGGAGCCAAACTGGACTACTGCAATGCCCTACTAGCAGGCACATGGGCAAAAAACCTAAACAGACTACAAGTCACACAAAAAAATGCTCTCCGGCCCGCTCTTAGCATCCCAAGAAGAGAGCATATCTCCCAGGCCAGACACTCAGCCCAATGGCTCCCGGTCAAAGAGCGAATCACATTCAAAATTCTCACCCGCACACACAAATGCCTCTCGCTTTCCGCCCCCGCCATACCTATCAAAGACCATCTCCAAACCCTCTTCCTCACGTCCCACCAGGACGCAGTACACCAACTTACTCCACATCCCACACATCAAAAAAGCCAAAGCCGGTGGCCTAAGCTTCCCCTACATTGCTGCCAAGTCCTGGAACGCTCTACCTGCAGACATTAGAGCAGAGAACTTGCACCCGATTTTTCGTAGGAAACTGAAAACCTCTTTCCTTGCACGATAATATGTGACACTCGCTAACCTATGTAAATATTCTGCACTGTAAATTTGTACAAATGTCATATTCTTATTTTTCTTGCTCCTCTGAATATTGTATTATGCTTGTATATGCAACTAAGATATATCTGTAACAAGCGCCACAATGCCCCCGGGCTGACGTGCGCTCTACAAATCCGAATAAATTAATAAATTCCAGGGGTAAGTTACTTGTTCATTCGAATGGATTCCTCATCTTTTGGTAGACCCCCAAAGCAGTTTCAGATTTTGAGGAAGGAGTAAGAATTTTAGAAGTGCTCTTAGAGGAATAGTGCGCATAGTGCGCTCAAAAATGTTACTGTCCCAATCGTTTGGGCAAGTCGTAAGCATAAATTGAACGATTGTAAAAATAATTCGTATGCATCTGACCTTAGTTTTCCGTACTTGTTCACATGCAAAATCATGGAGTCGGGCGTGGCCATCTTGTGATAATCTTATTAGTTGATCGATCTGCTTAAGTTCGAGTGCCACAGCGGCACTAATTTGCATCACCCGCCGTTGAAGCTGACATCACTATTCCTAGCCATATTCTCCACCTACTTTCATGACGTTAGTGGGCAGCATAGCCAAACGTGCCCAGTCATCGCCTGCGTCCTAACGTCAGTTGATGCAGAACCCTGAAATTCAACAATCACATCCTCTCACAGCACAGCGTGTCCCAAATTGGAATAGAAAACACTATTTTTAAAGGCAACATCAATACTCTGTGATTTATAATGTTCTTTTATTTCACAAAAAAACACTCTGAGAACATTTGCAGATGTCCTTTTAACACCAACTTTTGAATGTCCTTGGGTTACAGCATCAAAACTTTATCATGGGGCACACAGTGTTCCTTTCGTGAGAAGATGCGCATTCGACGCACCTTGATTCTCAAGGCTTCGGCATCATCTTCTTGCTAGATCACTGTAAACGATGACAGGTTGCTCCTAGTCACAGGTACCACCAAAGGGCATACCCGTTCCGGGCGATCGTCCCACAACAGCGTAATCGAAATCCATCCATTTAGGCGTATCTGCCACTGCTGGCTGAAGAAACCGTCACTCAGCATCTATAAACGATGACATTCGCAGAAAGGAAGAATGCAGCTGTGTAGAAAACAGAATAAGAATATATTTCAGTAGCCGTTCTTTATTCAAATGTATCCATTTACCCTTTAATTCTGCACTGGGTGAAACATAATAGCGAACACAAACCACAAACAATGTAAACACAGAAAACCTCAGGGAAAGTTGTAGTCTACAATGTGCTTGAGAGGTTAGGGCTGTGGAGTATGTTTAGCTCCCGAAGGGATGCGTAAGCTGACGGAAAAATTGGAACAACACATAAATGACATTATAAGGGACTATTAGCAACAAACTTGGGGTTGGTGGAACCTGGGGGAACCCAGACTTGGACTCCATGCTCACTGTGCTCAGAGAAGCACAGCTCCACCTCACTGATGAGGCACAACAAGGCTGAAACACGTGTATGAGGTTGCTGTAGGTACTCTAATTCAGAAGGGAATTGCCATAGCATTTCAGTGCTGGACTGGCCATGTGCCGGGGATAAAGACAAATATGCAAATATATATTTTCCATCTGTAACGGAACTGGAAACATAACATTTCGAAAACTAAACCAAGTCCTCTTGACATTTCGAAAAGTAAACCAAGTCCCCTTGGAAAATGTTCTGCTCCAGGCTCATCCAATAATACAACATTGATAGCACACAATGATATGCCATGGGACGAAGTGGTTTAAATATCACTAGCCTGCATACACATTGTGTTTGCGTGTCATCACAATATGCCCGAACAAACAACCCATAACAATGTAAGCAGCAATACCGGTCAGAAAATAAAACCTTTACTCGTTTGTCTATAAACTCGTCTTCAGTGAAACGTACATTATATTTGGTATTTCCATTCTCTTGGTGTAGCTGTCATGATGCCTACCTCCGGGCATCCGGATCGAGTCCATCAGCCCCGGGAGCAGGCATCCAGATACTCATTAAAACCCCAACAGCCCGGGCTGGGGGCTGTTTGGATTCAGTCCTGGCGCCATAGGCGCCAGTCTCATCATAGAAATCAGTCCTGGCGCCATAGGCGCCAGGCTCATAGACTTTACTTATGCCAGCAGCAGCGCCGTGTTATACTCACCAGTCCACCGCATCTTTCGACTCGGCGCTGCCTCCATCATTTTCTTCGTCGAAACCAAGCACCTGGGGGGAAAACAAAAGGAATAACAAGGTGAGCCGAGAAAACAAGGTGAGACAATCTCTTTGCCACCATAGGCTTACCTGCTTTACCACCGGAGGTATTATTCTTTAATTCGCCGCATCTTCCAATGCCGCACCTTTAAAGGGAGAGAAAACAGCTAGTTAAACTCATGCAACCTTTACCGGACAGTGTTTGGTAATACAGACTCTTACCTGAACGCCATCAGCTGCCTCCAGGCAATATTATTTTGGTCCCAGCTGCAACCTAACGAGGGAATGCAACAAGAGTGAACATCGGACATATTGAACATATTGAACATATTGAATAGTCCTCCGGAACTCCTCCAGTACCTTCAACCCAGTGAAGTAACTGGTATCTACGCGCCCCTGCATGCCATGCAGGATGAAGAGTTCATCATTTAAAAACATAAGGTGAGGTTACCAAAAGGGGATATCGGAGGTGATTAGTGGGGAGAACGAGAACTGTTGGGGGGCCATCACTAAAGTCCACGGGTGGTTAAATCCCTTTCTCCACTTGCAGGAGAATACTTCTACGATTCCAGCAGACAAGATTAGGCGGGCCAGTCCAGACTGTCATCTCTTCACTACGCACCACGTTTGTGGAGACCGCAGCTGTCCGGGTCCGATCGACACACCTGTGGAAACCAGGTGAGCGTAACAGTAACACAGAGTGTCCGCTCAGAACAACGGTTTTCATAGAACGAAAATAAATGTTCCAATGTCAAGTTTTAAAATATTGAACCTTATCATTTTTGCGGGTATTCCACAACTTCCGTCCTTCAATCCATAGAGAATCCTCCCTTTCTTCCAAGGTCGAACAACAATTGAACCTTTTCAGGAACGTGTACGGTAAGTTTAGTTTTTGTGAAGGATAGCCACAAATCAAAAACATACTGTACAAGATGCGTCTGTGTGCACTCCCTACACGCTACATCAAACAAAGTGACCTTCACTTCATGGGAGCAATTAGCACAGCCGACCAACTTGGCATTTGAAATATGTTCGAAAAATAAAAGAATTGTTTGCTGGCATCAACCAATGCTGCTCTATTGTGAATACTTTTCTACCCCTCAATAGTGCTATTGATTTAGTTATTTTTGGACAACAGTTACAGTTAGGGTAAGTAAAACAGATAACGAGGAAACCATTTTCAAATAGGCTCAGTGACATCTTTCTACTAGGCCCGAAAATCCATCTCTTTTTATTTATTGTAATGTGATACAGTTTTAAAAAAATTAAAACTTTACACATTTAACACAAATTTACAGGAAGGCACAAGAAATTAGAATACTTACTTAATAATTAATACATCAGTACATCAAATGTCAATCAATTCATTGGACTTTCTCGTATAAATACATATACTTGATATGTATATTGACAGAAGAAAACCTTAGTAACACACTTAATAAGCAAATTTCCCTGAAGGGGTGTTCAAATTAATCAGATCTTAGGTCAGGTCATTAAGATCAGAGCGAAGAATGATACCTCTTACTGATCACAACTACTCATTTGTTTTTCGGCAATTAACCAGATGTTAAATAGTGCGATATGGAGCCTAGAGTTTACAGTGTTAATACAATAATTCCAGAACTCATGAGATCCCAGATGATCCATTTTATGTACATAAGTTCTGAAATACTTGGAATAATGGTGACTCATCGATGGGCACTGTGTTAACACATGTCTTGCTGTTTCAGAGTTGGATGAAATACCACAAACTGTTTTTTTATAGATTGTCGAGACACATGAACCCAAGGTCTATTTACTAATGTGGGTAGATAATTGATGCGCAGGAGCAAGATGAAACGTCTCAACGCCGGGGAAGGGCAGAGATTGAGATATAATTGACTCTTCTTGAAAGTATAAAGGACATAAGTCACAAAACTATAACTTTTCAAGGTAGCCAAATGCACATAATTCTCCTGCCAGTCCCAAAGTGCGATGGACTTCTGCAGACAGTAAAACATCTTTTGGTTATCTTGGCCCCAACACGGGGACCAGCCGCTTGTCTCACTCAGCGCCAACATATCTTGCTCCAATTTAGACTGTTTACAGCCTCCCAAAAGATTTTTTACACATTTCAATAAGGGGTTAGTTGTATTGTTCTTAATCTTAATGTAAAGCTCAGCTCTCTTACGCAATACAACAGATTTAAGGGAAAGAAGCCCTAGTTTTAAACGTAATATTGCCACCGGGATGGATTGGGGGAGACCAAGTATACGTCTCCAGAATTTCCCCTCCAAGAGCTGAAGCCAGTCTAGATTCATGTTAGTCAATGATTCTAGCCCATAGGTGAACATAGGTATGAAACACTGCACATAAAGTTGTCTTGCACCCCAGATTGAATAACCACTCTGATCCTGGGTAAACCTACATATTAAAGCTGTAAGTTGAGCTGCTTTTATCATTCTTGCCTGGATACAGAGTGTATAGTTACCTCTATTATCAAACTCCACTCCTAGATATTTATAGGAGTTTGTGTAATTAATTTCAAGCCTGCCAACATACATAGTGGGGCGTGCAACTTTACCTGCAGTATATAGAAGTACTTCGGTTTTATTCTGATTGATGGTCAATTCATTCACCTCTGCGTATTGCCACAGCCTAACCGCTGATCTCTGAAGTCCACTGAATGTGTGATCAAAAATCACAACATCGTCGGCGTAGGCCAAGATAATACACTGGGTCTTACCCACTTTTGGGGGACAATTCCGTATGCCCCGAAGGTATTCAGGTATGTCTGAGACAAAGAGGTTGTAAAGCAGGGGAGCAGTAACGCAGCCCTGCTTAACACCCCTTAACTGTGTAACTGGGCATGTTAAATTACCTGTATTATCTAAGCGTAGCTGTACCAAGGTGTTTGTGTGAAGTAGCTCTAAATAGTAAATGAGAGCTGGAGGACAAGACCAACTTTTAAGTTTGTGCCAGAGTAGAGCTCTATTGACTGTGTCAAAAGCTGCCCTAAAGTCGACATAAAGAGCATATAAACGTGGACTATTGGGCTGTAATGCCTTGTTCTTAAATGAATCCATGACTAACAAATTGTGTGACGTTGAGTAACCAGGGCTAAAGCCGCTCTGAAAATGGTCTAAGATTCCCGTTTTTTCCACCCATGCTTGTAGCTTTTTTAGTAGGAACGAAGCAAATAATTTTCCAGTGCTATCTAGCATTGAGAGGGGTCAGTCGATAATTAGAAGGGTCCAGTCTGTTACCCTTTTTAAAAACTGGTATCAGAATGGCCCTTTGCCATGTGGTCGGCACTCTACCATCAGCTATTACTTTCTCAAACAGTAACTTCATTAAGTGTGCCCAAAATAGGGGATTACTCTTTAAGACTGCGTTGGAAAGTCCATTGGGTCCCGGGGCACGAGAAGCTTTTAAGTTTTTGATGTTACTTAATAGATCATTAATAGTGACTGTAAAGGGGGAAGGTATTAGGGAGATATAACCAGATGACTCTTCGAACCCAGCACCACTTCCATTACGCATTTCAAGAAAGGAAACCCATTCCTGTGCACCTATTGGGTTCAGCATTGGGATTCTCCCTTTACACTTTGCTCCCCCTAGGATTGCCCATATATTACGGGAATTTCTGGAGCAAAGCACACTTACTGTTTTACACCAGTTGCCCAATTTCAGATTTTTTTTATAGTGTTTTAACCACGTATGGTATTTATTTTTTAATTTTCGAGTATTGAGGGCAATTAGATTTAAACAATGGTTAGTGGTTCTGAGTTTCCTTATATCTCCCCTAAGTTTACGTTTTGCATTGCAAATTATCTTATCAAATGGGGGAATCGAGGACATTTCCTTCAGTGCCAATGGGCGTCTGCATATCGCATGTTCCCCCGAGAAACTGGTTATCCAGTTTTCAATTTCATCGGGCGACATGGCACCTAGTTTTGTTGCATAGTCTAAGTTCCACTGGTCAGTAACCCTAGAGGCCTTAATAATATTATTGTCAGACCAGATAATTCGGTTTGCTGGATAGTTTACAATAATTCACCGCTATGGATATTCTGAGGAATGGAAAGAATAGTTTCTATGGTCAAAATAAGCGGATTATGATCACTCCAAGGGCTCTGGGTTACTGACATATCGAGGACCTTAGTTGCCACTTCGATACTGGTGTAAATATAGTCGATTGTACTCTGGTACAATCCCTTATGCCAGGTACTCTTTCCTGGTCTATCATGGGTTCGACCATTCATTATCTCCAAGTCCCAACATTTGAAGAATAGACGCCAGCATTCACCCTCAGTATCCTCTAATGCAGTCTCCATTCTGCTGTCTTGGTGTAGGCCATTAGTGTGAACAGATCCCCGGGCCCCAATAATATGACAATTCAAGTCGCCGGCAAAAATAATGTGGTTAGACCCGGTGTTCATTCTCCATTTGCCAATTAAATTGTGGAGTGCTTCTTGTATTAGTTCTCGATGCTTAGCACCCGGGGGGTTGTAGACATTGATTATGAGCACTTTTATCGCTGTGACATCCATTCCTAGTACTGCTTCAATTGCACAGATATAGTCCTCATAAGTTGTGGATAGCCTAATACTAGGGATGGTTTTCTTCACTCCAATCAATAATCCACCAAATGGGCAACCCCTGGGTCCTTTTTTAGCTGGACAGTAGTGTATAGCATAACCATCCATGAGAAGTGGTGACATGAGCCAAGTCTCCTGGAGTAGGAAAAAATCTTGAGTACCAATAAGCAGAAGAGAACCCTGAGCGGTAAGAAGATGAGTGAAGCCTCGAGTATTCCAAGACAAAAGAGAACAAGTTCATTGCTTTTGGAGGACCATAGGGAGTGAGTCAGCCAGCCATTTCAAGGTGTTTTGAATATCACTTAGTTGTACCTTCTTGTTAGTAGGGAGGTTAGGCATTATGGCCTGACTGGTCTTCCTAGTGCTATCTACGCTTGGTATTAATGGGTCCTCTTCTTCTTTGTTTACATCAACCCCCAATCCCACCTGTGCTAGACTAGATTTATGAGCACGAATTAGCTCGATCGTTTCATGTACCTCACAGTGTAGCGCAGTTACATTGGGGTTGGGTACTTTCAAAGGTTGCACAAAGGAGAAATCTTCAGACCGTATAACCCGCAGTTGTGGGATTAGATGAGGTTTGGCCAGCACTTGAGATCTGTTCAGCCATTTATTTGCATTCCTTTAATTCAAATTTTTAATGTAGCATATTTTCAATAGAGTATTGTTAGGTTTATCGTTTTGTTTCACGGCTGATGAAGATTGCTGTGGATATTTATCTTTCCTGCGTGGAGTAGAATATACATTAGATTCTTCCTCTGAATAGATTGGTGAACCTGGCTCCTGATCATTGCTACTGACATAAGAGATCTCATAAGGTTTATCAGGCAGTAACCAGCTAGTTAGTTTGCCTGCTTGTGCACTCAGGCGCTTCTTTGATCTGCGGGCTCTTTTCCGTGCTTTCCTAGATTTTATTGGCACGGGTGCTGTTGCTGGGAGTGGGGAGGCTATAATCACTGGAACCTTTTGGTTCTTTAACCGTCTGGTCAGTCTCCGTTGCTTCTTGGATATAGGAGCAACCTCCCCTTCCATTAAATCAGATGCCCTTTCTTCATTAATAGAAGGAGTCTCAGTTGTAGAGATTTCTTTGAGACTCGCAAGTTCCAGATGGGGGGTGTCTTGCAGGATTCGAGGGTCGGGTAGACCCAGATGGAGGACTGTATTAACATGAATTCTACCACAAAGTTTGAGTAGAATTTTTAGGGCAAATTGCATGGTGCCCATCGAAGTTTGGAGTTCAGCAATTGATGTTGCTTGGGAATGGGAGTTATCGTTTCCCCTGATCTCATCGGCCCCGGCTGACCCTTCCAGGTCGATATACAGATTAGGTGAGGCCGAAAGGCGGTCCCTATCCAAGGTAGATGATGGGATATCGGGGAGAGGTGATTGTAGGTCTTCAACTCTGCTAGGGATAGTGCCACCAGTTGGTATCAGGTCTTGAGGCTCAGCGAATGATGCTGCCAATGCATCTGTCGCACGCAAAATCTGCGCTTCAACTGTCTGGCCACCATTGGTGGCAGGATTTCCACTTCCTGGGAGAGGGGTCATAGATTTTTGTATGGACAGACAGAGATTCAACAGCGAGTTGTTATCAATATCCTCATAGTTAGAAACATCCAATGGTTGACTCCCATTGTGATTAGATTCATGGGAATCACCTAAAAGGTCAGAGCCCAATTTTTTTTTTTTTAGGGATGACTTTTTGGAATAACGCAGGTATAGTGCCTTTATCGGGCTTCTCCCCCTCATGCACAATCTTATTGTCTTTAACAGTAGGTGTATGATCGTCCTTGGCACCGTTACCCCTCCTCAAGTTGTAGCGGGTTTTGGAAGTTTTAGGTTTAACCATTTTGAGCAATTTGAACGATTAAAAGGTAACCAGGATCAAAGAGGTTGTTAACACCTACGCAGTCTCCTGATCGCACGTATATTTGCTTACTTAGCAATATTTCATGGAATAGTAAAGTTCAGCTTCACAGCCCTTACCTCCACTGAAGTTCGTAGTGTTTCGGTTCGATTGTATAGGGCCCAGTGTAGCTAGGTTATATGGCACTCCAGCACCAAACAGCCATAAAATAGTCAGCGCCCTTGACACCGTCGGGCTTAACGCCGCAAGGGTGGGTGGGGGCTGGGTAAAAGCCCAGTTGGAATCACGTGACGAGTCACGTGATGGCGATAGACTCTGCCTCCTCCAGGAAGCGGTCTGGGCACCGCAAGAGCTTCCCTTAGCTCGCAGTGCTGTGGCAGGAGCTGAGAGCAGGTAAAAGTTCCTTTTGCTAAAACGAGGCTTCCAGGAGCAAGTGAACACCCCGCTCGGGCGGCTGGGGGCTGGCTAAAAGCAAAGTTGGAATCATGTGATGAGTCACGTGACGGCGATAGACTCCGCCTCCTCCAGGAAGCGGTCTGGGCACAGCAAGAGTTTCCCTTAGCTCGCAGTGCTGTGGCAGGAGCTGAGAGCAGGTAAAAGTTCCTTTTGCTAAAACGAGGCTTCCAGGAGCAAGTGAACAGCCCGCTCGGGCGGCTGGGGGCTGGCTAAAAGCCCAGATGGAATCACGTGACGAGTCACGTGACGGCGATAGACTCCGCCTCCTCCAGGAAGCGGTCTGGGCACAGCAAGAGCTTCCCTTAGCTCGCAGTGCTGTGGCAGGAGCTGAGAGCAGGTAAAAGTTCCTTTTGCTAAAACGAGGCTTCTAGGAGCAAGTGAACCTCTTTTTGTACAATTGCAACTCTCCCATCCCCAGCGCATAGCTCAGCCAGCCCACCCCATGTCCTCCCCATTGCCACGTCTGCATGCTCCATGTTCTCGCGGAGGAATGTGCTCTGCGGATAATGTGAGACACTGACAAGTCATAAATCGAAGTGCCCATTCATCTCCACTGAAATTCCTGTGCACTAACAACCTACACCCTGCCAGGCCTGAGCCCACCAGCTCAGACCCCGCAGTTACTTTCATTCTTATATCCATCTGACCCTCCCGTGCCCTGATCAGTCAAGGACCCACAAGAGCGGGGCGAAAGCGGGAGGGGACAAAACACAGAGTTACACTTGACAAAGACGATACATTTGGAAAGACAATTTAGACGCTATGGCCACCTATGTCGAGCTTTACAGACACCAAGCAACAATAGACATGCATTTTATTGTTCGAGATATACATTAATGAATCATGAACCGGATTAAATGTGCATAATTAAATACTTCTTAATGCTTTTAATTGCTTTGAAATTCAAGTTTTATAGCATTCCATTGTTCATGTACAATGTACAAACATTGTGGAACATATCCCAAAAGTTATAGTGAACACATTAAGAACACTGCTGCAAATCATTTCAACAAGTCAACTGTTCAACGAGGTCCGCTTTAGGTGGACAGGGCTTGTTTGCAATGTTTTGTGGCAATGTATGTGTCCTAGGGACAAAATCAAGATCGACTCCATGAGTATTCATGGCCAACACAGTCAAAGTGAGATCTTTCACAAAATCAAATTCCATTTCCTGGTATATTGGCTTGGCCACCCATTTTTGCTTCGTTTTGCAATGGCCATTGTGTAACGAAGCATCCCAAAGTTTCCTGCAGTTCTCAATTCTTCTCTCCCTAGATTCTTGTTATGCGCTAATACTGCTAGTAATGTTCTAGACTGCATACCGTCTATGCCGAAATGCAAACTTTTGGGTCTGTACTTTAGGCACATATTGTGGAACACCTCCAAATCTCTGGTGTGACAGAATTCTGTGAGTCTCTTTAGGTCTCTTGAAAGAGTTTTATCAAACACGATCTTCCTAAGAGCTTTGTGTGGAGGTGAAGATGGAACCAACCACTCCTTGCGTTCCTGCTCCTCTGATAAAGGTCCATGTGCAGATTTGGAAAATGTTGGTTTTCTGCCCATGAGTGAATGTTGAAACAGTGGTGCATCAATGAGCACCATTTTTCAAATCGAATTTCCACAGACCCATCACAAGTTTTGGAGCTCCACCAAAGATGGTTGCTGAAAGACTGACACCACTGTAAAATATTTTCTGAACCCTTTTTTTTACCAGCAGCTGTGATTATTTTAGTGACCGATTTGGCAACATGCCATACATCAAATTGATGATGAATGTTTGGAAGCTGCTCTCGCATGGCCTTGGCTATTGAAACATGTCTGTCAGTGGCTATGAGGTCTATTTGTATTCCTCTCGATTGAAGATGTTCGAGGGATTTTATGAAACCATAATTCTCCATGGCCACAGAGGGTTTACATTGGGACACCGGCACAATCTCCAAACTCACATTTTTTTTAGTTTCCATGTCTTGAAAGTGTTATGTGCAGTACTTTGCTGAAAATCCGGGGCTGTCACACTGTTTGTCGCCAGCTAGCCTGAACCGTTTGCCAGAGAATGTGCTTTCAATTGACATTTGTTCAATTTTGCAGGCTTGACTAATAGCGGGGAATAAGAATTCTCTTTGCTATTTCCAGTACTGCGTTTTAGCAAGGAACTGAACTCCCACAAATTGACAGAAACTGGACAACTTACGAAAAGTCGAGACACTGACAAGTAAAGCTGCTAAACACCGTAGATTTCCAGCTGGCACTTTTCCCAGCATCGGTTGAGCGGACCATGAAAATGTATGATGGAGGTTGACACAGGTGGCTTGGATTTTCAGGTTAGGGCCTTGTAATACACAAGCCACATTTACCAATGGCTGCCCGCATATTTCCCCCTTCACTGTATGGACACATTTCAGCATCAGTATAATCTCTACCAGGCAGCTGTCGAAAACAATGTATTTGTTCTCCTTTATTAGCCAATCGTCCTGCATTAAATGTGGTTTGTGACTCAACTGTGGTGGACAAATCGCCCAAACTAGACACACTGTAGTCGAGATCTTTGGCAAGTTCCTCAGTCAATTGCGTTGAAGCTTCAGTCTCTGTTAGTTCAGCTTGTGTTATTTACACACAAATTGGAGAAACCATCAACATCGATTGTTTATTGCGTGGACCTTTTTTTGCGGGTGTAGATTGTGTCAAGTGGTCAGCGAGGAATTCCAAAGCATCTTCTTCATATTCAGTTTTATCTTGTCGAGTTCTCACATTGCAGAAATGGTCCAAGAACACTTTGCTGGCTTTGCCGGTCACATTCAATTCAGTTTCTGGCCATTGGACATAAGCATCTCAAGTCTGCTTATTGACTGGACTACGCTGTGCCTCAAATAGTAGTTGCTCCATTTCTGGCAAGCAGCATCTTTGGTTTCATTTGTTGTCTGTGTCTTTATACTTCTTTTCCTTCTGGGCCTCTAGGAGATGGCTTGTAAAAACATGTTCAATGTATAGCAGACATACAGTAGAGAGCACTTAAAATACAAAACATTTTATGGAGAAAACACCAGCCCAAAACACATCCAGAAAACAAAATTGTTTGTTAACCTTGTTGTCTTGATTTTCTTTGAAACCGTGGTTTTCTCAGTAACGACCGCACCAGCAAGCTGATTCACCACCTCTGATTCATGTGCCTCCTCTTCTAATTCCACACCTTTGAATAGAATATTCATTAAAAAAAAGTCAATCGTATTGGAAATTAAAATCTTTCATCGCACACATTGCTTACACACATACCCTTACAAACAGTGCATGTCATTTAGTCAAAATATACATTTCAAATTTCACCTGATTGATGGCAAATGTACTTGATCAGAGATTAGCGTGCAAACCGTACTGATTGTAATGTTGCCCTCAAGCATTTTGCAATGTATTATGCATTAGGGAGGAAGTGTAACGTTAGAACTGAAATCAGAAAAGTTTGAAACACTGCACATTTATATGAATGTCGCTGTCAAATAGTATCCTATGTAGGATTTGCTTTCTTTCATTCAAGGGAACTGAGTACGCATACCTTATACTATGGACCAGCTGCAAATAATGATGTAATTGTAGTCGAAGTACCAGCATCCCCCTGTAACACAATACCTGTTTTAGTATGGATGAAAATAGCGAAACGGAACTGAGACAATGGGATGCAGACAATGGTAAATATAAAGAGAAACCCATAAATGACAGCTAGTGTAAACAACAGACAGGACAAAAAAAAGATTTAATATTATTTGAAATTCCAAGCATTATACATTATCATATTTGAAAAGTGAAATAAAATTACCTGATAGGCGCTTTGAAGTTGTAGATGACTCGTGAAAATAAATGGATGCAGAATCCTGCTCCTGCAATGTCAGTGCATTGTCATGAAGTGGTAAAAGGGAAAATTAGATTTGCATTAGATATGTGGGGGAAATCCAACTGTCGGGAATATAAACTTCTGCAAGTCTGTAGGGCTCACCATTGGTATACTGGACATGTAAGTGGTTTTGTCACGTTCGAGGGTCTGTGCTTCCGTCAGTATGCTTTCCTAAAAAAATGTACATGTCAAGCAACCGATTACGAAAACATTATGCTTCTTGTGAAGGGCACTAGGGCATTGTTTTCCATGGTCATAATTACTTCATTTGAGGCTCCATAAACCAGGGACAGATGTGTAGTAAAATGTGGTATACTTAAAATGTAATACAATCTGGTAAATATACTAAGACACATTTACACCAAAAGTACCAATCTGTTCATGGAGTTACCTGTTCAGTACCCCACCGCCTACAGCTAATTCATCAACCGTGACTCACCTGAGGCAGCGTGTGCATCAATAGAGTTGGGATTGCATTTGGAAGCAATTTACAAAACATTCTGGATCGATGCTTTTTTGTGTACTGCGATTGATTGTACATATACTGGGTAAAGTGCTGGCTGCAGATGCGGAATCGATTGGCCCTCAAGTCTGCCAAGACAGCCTGGGCTCTACTTTCAATCTCGTCCACCGCAAAACCACAATGTCGAACCCATCTTCTTACTAAATCAATATCCTTCGGGACTGTATGCAGGATTGTGCCCTGACATTTGACATGGCTCCTAGAACGGCAACCCAAAACCATAGAAGCAGGCATTCTTGAAAAATCTATAAGATCTGTATAAAAAAGTATTAATAATTATAAAATAATTGTACTGAATGCATGAGATTGATGGAATTATATCACAGTTTTCTATGCAATGTATTGGTCAAAGAAGCAAAATCTGTGTAGCGTAGTCAAATACTACATACATACAGAATTGATATTCATACAGAATTGATTGATATGATGCAAATCGCTACGTGTTACTCGTCCGTTGAATGTACTTCCATGCATCAAAAGGAAACATGCTTATAGACATGGTCCGAGAAGGATGGTACAATTGACACTGATGAAATATGCTATATATCGCGAACAGAACACCTGAAACATTAGACAATGGTAAAGTCGGTGATATGAATGAACATTACACTACTGGGTACATTCGGTCGAAATAGATAGAAGTTTTGAGATCAGAAAGCAATGAATATAGTGAAGTTAAAAGGTGACCTGCCTTACCTTGACTAACAATTAGATTCAGCAAGCAGGGGAGTTAGTACAGGAGAACAGGCAGCACGATCAAGAGTTGACTTCCAGAGCTCAGAGATGTTCTCTAGATAAATATCAAGGGGTTTGTAAAGGATTAGAAAAGTGGGTGTGTATGTGAATGTGTGACATGTGCCTGGCGCGGTCTGCCTTAGGGGAGACTGGAGACACTGTGTCTGCGGAGGCCATGTGAACAATGGCCCATGAGTGGAAGATACCTTTGAAGTGTACATGGTGGTTGGCACCTTGGCCGTTCCCACCCTGCCAGCCCCCTTGGGAGCGCAGGGCCACTGGTGCGAACTGCCATTGATAGTGGAGGGGGATGGATGGGCAAGAGGCATGCAGAAAAGGGCCGGAATACTACTGAAGGGAGACACACTTATGTGGATTGCAGGGGCGCGGCCTGCTTCAGGGGAGCCTGGAGACAATGGGTCTGTGGAGGCCATGTGAACAATGGCCCCTGTGCAAAAGATACCTTTGAAGTGTAAATGGTGTTTGGCACCTTTGCCATTCCCACCCTGCCAGCCCCTTTTGGAGCGCAGGGTCACAGGTGCGAACTGCCATTGACAGTGGAGGGGGGATGGATGGGCAAGAGGCATGCAGAAAAGGGCCGGAATACTGCTGAAGGGAGACACACTTATGTGGATTGCAGGAGCGCGGCCTGCTTCAGGGGAGCCTGGAGACAATGGGTCTGTGGAGGCCATGTGAACAATGGCCCCTGTGCAAAAGATACCTTTGAAGTGTAAATGGTGTTTGGCACCTTTGCCATTCCCACCCTGCCAGCCCCTTTTGGAGCGCAGGGTCACAGGTGCGAACTGCCATTGACAGTGGAGGGGGGATGGATGGGCAAGAGGAGTGCAGAAAAGGGCCAGAACACTGCTGAAGGGAGACACACTTATATCGATTGCAGGGGCGCGGTCTGTGTCAGGGGAGCCTGGAGACATTGGGTCTTCTTGTGAACAATGGCCCCTGTGTGGAAGATACCTTTGAAGTGTACATTGGATTTGGCACATTAGCCGTTTATAATGAAGGGGGGATGGATTGTTGCAGAGGGGGTGACCGTAAAAGGGCACCAACCATTCCTTCATTCCTTCATGTCCCTCATAGACAAGAGAGCATGTCCTCGATTCACTGAAAAATGTAAACAACTATCCATAAAAGCTCTTTTGTATTTTATTTTGTTGCTGATGTTGATGGCACAAATATACTACACATTGTATACTTCGGGTTGCAGCACAGTGTGGGAAAATCCCCTGTACTGTCCGCTGTCATTAGGCAAGTTGGCGCAAATGGCTCCAACGACACAGACGGGTATTACTCGTCGAACGCAGTATCCAACCCTCCCATGATGCCACCATGTAAATGAACGATAGGCCACCAGCCTGTACAAACTGTGGAAGAGAAACATACATACTGGGCCTCATTACGACCCAGGCGCTAAGTGGTTAACGGCGCCGTAAAAGGCTGCAGCGCCGTTAACCACTTAGCGCCTTACTACGAGGTCCCTTTGCGGGATCAGACCTGAACGGCTGGTCTGGACCAGCCGTTAAAGTAGGGACCCGCAAAGGGACCTCGCAGGCAATTACGGTACCGCAATTTGCGGTACCGTAATTGCCGCCTTCCCCATTGAGCCCTATAGGGCAAAAATGGGAATGGGGCAGGGCCATGGTGAAATGGGGAAATACCGCCCGGCCAACCTTGGAATGGGGCGGTATTTCCCCATTTCACCATGGCGGACTCGTTACAACACCGGCATCAACCATGGTGCTAATAGCGCCATGGTTTAGCACCGGTGTTGTAATGAGGGCCACTGTATTTAAATGAACCTGATAAGTGTACAAACCTTAGTTGAAAATGCATCCTGTATCCTATGGCATAGTTGCCCGTACAAATGATTACTTCATGGATCAATCAACTTGGGCTTTAAAGTGTAGACATATTACAAAAGTGAACATCCATGCAATCCATAACGTTTGGGGCACAGAGAAATATTGTTTCTTAGTTGAAATTGAAAGACACATAAGATGGCCACTATGATTTCCCCAAAGCACGAGAGATGTACTGAATTGCCACACTACATTCATTTGCCATTGTTAGATCAAAGTTACGACAATATAGGAGACAGACAAGAAATGTTAGTGGCCTCAGTGGTCAAAGTGACATCAAATCTAGAGTACACTTACTCGTTACTTGGATTGCGAGGGCAAACTGTTGTGCGAAGTTCATGCATAAGCACCATTATAATCCGCAAAACGGACCTTGTGAGGCAGGCTGCCCTGAAGTCATGTAGCTCGTTAATGCACAGCGGCGGTGTCTCTTCTTCTGATATGTAGGCCAAGCATCCAGAGTTTTCTCTGCAGCAGCAGTTCTCCTCCTCAGTTGGCAAGACCTCGCACCGATTGCAGCCACACCAGATGGAAACATCTTCCATGCGTCTAGGCTCTGGCTCAGGATGCAGGGATTCGTCATCCCAAATGTCGTCCGATGCCCCGTCATTTCCGCATCTTTCTCTATCAACTAATTCTGCCTTGGAATACTCTGGCTCGTACTGTTACGGCTGTATTGTTGCCATTATACGACAACATTTAAATCGATAGTAATGCTAGTACAATTATCTGTTCGCACGGGCTCCGAGCAACAAAAATAGCTGAACACAGCAGAAACGAGTCACAGGCTATACAAAAAAAAACAGTGAAACAATTGATAAAGCAACTCTGATGTTGTCTGATAAGAAGCGGTCTGCTTATACTTTTTGAGGAAAGAGGCGTCCTTTCCATGGAGACACGTCATTAGCTGGGGCACAGAGTACATTGACATGAGACTTTCATTCATTCACGTTGTGAAATGGGCCATACGTGTCTAGTGATGTCAGCTTCAGGGGCGGGTGATATGATTTAGTGCCGCGAGGGCAGATGAACTTAGGGTGATGCAGCAACGGATAAGATTAGCACAAGATGGCTGTGCCCCGCTCGTTGATTGTAAAAGTGAGGAAAACTAATTTAAGGTGCATAGGAAATGTTTTTACGATCGATCACAGTTTGCATAAAACCACATGCCCGAACGCTCCAGACAATACAATAGCGCACTATTCCTTTAAGATTTGTCATGGACAGAGTGTAAAACCACCTTCCCAAATCCTCCTTCCTGGCCTGAGGATAAATCCAGACAGTAATGTTTAGTAAAAATGTGAATGGAAGCCCATATGGCTGCCACAAAAATATCATGCATCGGCACTCCCCTTGTGGAATGGGCACCAAGGTCTTCTGGGGGATCTTTCTCAGCCAATCTGTAGCTTTCCATAATGTCCAATACAATCCATCTAGACCAAGTCTGTTTAGTGACTGCAAGTCCCAACTTGTGACCTGTATCCCCAACAATATATTGGTCATCTTGACATAACTTAGCCATTTTAGAGATGTAACAGCTAAGAGCTTGCCTTGGATCAAGTCTATGCAACCTTTCCTCATCCTTGGCAGGATGTGGAGGCAGATAAAAAGATGGCAACAATTTTCTGGGAGAAATGAAAATCTGATCAAATTTTCGGTAGAAAAGTTGGTTTGACTTTAAGAACTACGCTGTCCTTAAAGAAGGTTGTATCTGGAGGCTTACAAGATAAGGCCTGAAATTCGCTCACCGTGCGGCTGATGTTAAGGCAACTAAAATGACGGTCTTAAAGGTCAGCAATTTTAATGGACACGAATGCCATGGCTCAAAAGGAGCACACAAGGAATTTCAGGACGCAATTGGAACCTAAAATGGAGATGGAGGGAACACGCTAGTAAGTACTTTTATAAATTGTATGACTAATGGTATCTTGAAGTAAGATACCTCTTCCGACACGTGCTTGAAAATTGAAAGCGCCACCCAGTATACTTTAATGGTCCCAATCTGGAGCCCAGATTTGCCAAATGCAACAAAAAGGATAACACCATAGGTGCACTGCACATAAAAGGGTCCACATCCTTTTCTCTACACCAGCTGTAGAATTTGTTCCAACGGCAGCTGTACAAGGATTGTGTTGCTAGTCTTCTGGCCAAAAGCAAAATCTCCATCACTTCATCTGGAAGGTCCCAATCCTTATATCTCAACCTTTCAGAAACCATGCATGAAGGTTGAGTGTTTTGACCTCTGGATTGAGAACCCAACCCTCTTGTCACGAGAGAAGGTCCTCTCTTTGCAGAAGACGCATTGGAGGACAGATGGACATGTCCAGAAGGTCTGGGTACCACATCCTCCTAGCTCAATCGTGGCAATTAGGATAATGGATTTCTTGAACTTTCTCAAACTCCTGATCACGTGAGAAATGATGGGGACTGGAGGTAACGCATACACAAGTGGAAATGCCCTGTCCACTACGAACGCGTCTCCTAGAGCTCCTCTTTGGGGAAATTCCCTTGTCAGAAACAGTTCACACTTCCGGTTGACACTGGTCACGAACAAATCCACTTGAGGTGTTCCCCAAAGGGTGACAATCTCTTGAAGGACTTCCTGAGCTAGTTCCCACTCTTGGGAGACTGTGCTCTGCCTGCTCATAGCCTCTGCCGCCGTGTTCTTCTTTCTGGTCAGGTGAACCGCTGATAGGGAGATTCCTTCTTGAATTGCCCAGAACCGGAGCTGCATCACCTCTCTGCAGACTGAAAGTGAACCTATGTCTCCTCTTTTGTTGAGGTAATACTTGGCCACTGTGTTGTCCGTCATTATCAGGACATTCTTTCTGCATACAGAGGGCAGAAAGGCCTTCAGCGTTAGTCATATCACCCTCAGCACCACAAGGTTAATGTGTAGTTTGGACTCTGATGGAGAAGAATGACCGCTGATTGTCAGATTGTTGGCGTGCGCTTCCCCACTGCGTGAGTGAGGTGTCCGTCACTACTGTTATTTCCGACCAGGATTGCCAAAAAGGTTCTCCCTTCAGGATGTTGTCCTTGCAGGCCAACCACAGAAGATCCTGCACGACTCTGCTCGGAACCTGAAGAAGGTCAGACATATTGCCTGAGAATTGAGACCACTGTGTCCTGAGAGCCCATTGTAGGGATCTCATTCTCAGGCGAGCCTGTGGTACCAGGAAAATGCAGGATGCTATGAGGCCGAGCAACCTTAAAAAGTCAAAGGCCGGAAGATGCTGGGCATTCTGGAATTTGGTGACCATCTGTAGAATGTGCTGAACCCTCACTTCAGGTGGCAATACTTTTCTCAAGGATGCATCAGGGACTGCATGATGAACTGGAGTCTTTGAGATGGTATCATGTGGGGGGGAGAAGCCCAGTCTGGCGAGAGTGGTAGGTGATGCTGAGATGCTCCAAGGCTTGTACAGCAGAATGTGCCCTGATCAGCCAATCGTCCAGGTAGGGGTAGACATGAATCCCCTCCTCTCCTGAGACTCACTGCCACCACCATCAGCTTGGTGAAAACCCTCAGGCCAGAGATCAGCCCGAATGGCAGAACTCGAAACAGATAATGAGAACCGCCAATGGCGAACCTCAGGTACTGTCTGTGCATGTCTCTGGAGGATAGCTCAGGGGCAACATGCTCGCCTTGGAACCAAGATGACACAGAGCAACACAGGTGACACCATCCAATCCTGGAGCTGGAGGGCCTAATGGATCTGAGAAAGTGTGACCATCTTTAACTTGTCCATCCTGAGGAACTTGTTCAAGCATCTCAAGTCCAAGATGGGTCTCAATGCTCTGTCCATCGTGGGGATTAGGACCACCCTTTGTTCCTCTCTGCTACAGGTACTGGCTCTATAGCACCTTTCTCTAGCAGGATCAAAACTTCCTGCACAAGGAACGGATCTTGAACTTTGAATGAGTGGCTCCCCAGTGGATGGTCTTGCGGCCTTTTTAGAAAGAGGAGGCAGTAACCCCAGGCTACCATTTCCAACGCACACGCATCTGAAGTAATACCCCGCCATTCTTGCAGATGCTGTGAGAGTCTGCCTCCCACCGGATCTTGTGGGTTAAGGCCTCAGAGAGGTTTTGATGGGGCTGAAAAAGCAGCTGAGGGTAAAGCAGCCATTGCCTGGGCAGGCTTTGCACCTCCCCCTCGTCCACAAGGAGGGAATCTTCTTTGGCCCCTTTGACTTGACAGTCCTCTCGCTCTTTCAACTGAAGAGTAGAAACAAAACGAGCTACCCCTCCTAGATTATCCGCTGGGGTGAGCCAGTTGTGGCCATCTGATAGCAGCACCAAGGGATTTGGCTGCCGCCTTTGAGGTCTGCAGCTTCTCCAAGCTTTCATCAGCCTTGCTGCCAAACAGCTGGGTGCCGTCAAAAGGCATGTTGAGGTGCCTGGCCTGCAAATCCTGACTTCCTCAAACATGCAAGCCTACATATTACTGTGCTTGCCGCCATGGCTCTGCTGATACTGTCAGCAGAGTCCAGTCCTAACTGAAGAGACTCGCACATAGCCTCCTTTCCGTCTCTTACAATATTCAGGAAGCCGTCTCTTTCTTCCCCTTCGGGAATAGGCTCAGCCGCCCTCGCTAAACAGTCCCATAGGGTGAATGTAAATTGAGCTAAGGCCCAAGTGGCATTTGCAGATTTAAGAGCCATGCTCCCAGCAGGGAAACACTTTCCTTGCCAAAGCGTTGCAACGCTTATCATCCCTGTCTGGGGGAATTGTTGGATAAGCTGCTTGTTTATAAGTAGAAGTCACAGCCTGAGCTACGAGGCTTTCTGGCATAGGATGTTTAGACAAATAGTCAGGATCGCTACTGGTTGGCCTGTACTTTTTTGGTGAGGTTTTTATTCAGTGCCTCCCAGTTTGCCTTTACCCTTTTTTGCAGGGCAATATGAAAAGGATTACCAGATCCTTCTGAGGACCCTTATCAAAGATATCGGTCAGGTCATCTTGCTCGAATGGGGGAGTAGGCCTGCCCCATTCTGGAAACTCTAATGCCATAGACATAAGATATCTGTATGGGGCATCAGTGTGTTCTGCCGGGGACCGGTTCACCAAATTCAAGTTCTGGTGAAGTGCAATCCCACTGGCTGACTCAAGGGTTTCAGCCTCGACTCTTCCGAGACCAGGGCTTCTGGGATGTTGGGCGTACCATACTGTAAACCAAAAGGAGGGGTATCTCACACTGGGTGTCTGAAGGTTCATGTTCTTCATAAATTGAAGACAAAGGACCTCATTACGAGTTTGTTGGTAGCAATGCCGTTTTTACCGGCATAGCTACCCCCAAACTTGGGTCCGGGTCCCTAAAAATGTGAATTACCGGGCCATTCCGACCTTTGCGGGCCCGGTAATTCCCATTTTTTGGGACCCGGACCCGGTAGGTCCCCATTCCCATTTGAGCCCCCATAAGGCTCAATGGGAATGGGGAGGATGGTAGCAGCGGTACCGTTAATAAACGGGTGCCGGTATACATGCTTGGCCAGACCACACGTGCAGTCGGGCACCCGCGAGCAGAACACGTAATGAGGCAGTGAGGCAACAACAGCGCTGGTAGCACTACCGGTGCCGTTGTTGCCTTACCGCCAGGTTCGCAATGAGGCCCAAAGACTTGAAGAAATCCTTCCTAGATAAAAGGTTTACAAATGTTTTCAACCTCCTTAATGAAAATGGCAGGTTTAGAGGGCAAAGGAGTCGATGGTCTTGACCCGGATGATGTCGATGGTTTCGACACACATGGCATCGATGCTTTCGATCCTGATGGCGTTGATGCCAATAGCATAGATGATCTTGATGCTAATGGTATCAAAGTTTTAGAAAACTTTATCGAAGCCCTCGAGGGTCTTGATGCCCGACCCGATAGAGTCTTCAACGATTTCTCATCAAGTCGAGACATTGAAGGTTCTCGTGGGGTTTTTGGCCTGTGTCCCGAGATTGAAGGCGCACAGGATTTTGGCTTAGTCCTCTCCTTGTCGGCATTCAGCAGCATCACTCTTGGTCTTCTGTTTCGAGGGGATCAGGGCCTCCTTCTTGAATATGTTTAACATTTCCTGTCTGAATGTCTCCCATTCAGCAGGAGTCGATGATTTGGTTGGGCAAGATATTTTCTCTCAGGGGAAGTATATGAGGAAGAGGAGGAAGGTGACCTATGGAGTCTCTTTTTCTTCTTTGAAGAAGATGAAGAATGGTGCGACCTACTCCTGGATCGAGAGTGCTTGTAGGACTTTTTCCGTCAAGGAGAGTCGCCTTTCCACTCATCTGAGGAGTGCTTTTTCGACTGGGTCGTCGAGGGGGATTTAGTTGGGGGCCTACCCGCCACTAATTTACCTTTTTGCTCTTTCAACGCCTTACCGATCATTGCTTGACAGTTTTCCTTCTCACACTCCACGTCAAGACACCACGGACACACTCAATGAGGGCCCGTGAGTTACATCTTTGCGCCGCAATCATAGCATTTTTTTAACCCGGTCTTCAGGCTTCATGGGGTAGATGATGAGGCCATCGTTTTCGAGTATGTTGCAGTTTATAACTGGAACCGAAACGTGCTGTAATTCTCAAAGTGTTAGCTTTAGTTTTGTTTTTCCACGATAGCTAACGGATATACAGTGTGTGCAGTAGCATGAGTTTGAACCTTCAAAAGGATCTTTTTTTAAATCAGACACTGTAATGATCTTATTCAATATTCTCCCTGGTCTTAAAGCTTATATTAAAATATCGGAATGATGTTTATAAGCTTGACCAGAAAGCTCCTTAAACAACATACACACTAACATCAGATGTACAGAGCGATTTAAAATCATACCTGCAAAAGGAAGAACCCACATTTTTTAGACGTCAATGTCAATTCAGTTTGGTAACATTTGCTAACATTTGAGCAAGCTTTTTAAAAAAGAAAACTTACTAGGACATCTTCAACAGTTCATTAGTTTCAGGCTTCCAGACACCTCTCACTAGCTGTTCAAAGTTGGAAATCAGACCACCACCGGCACCTTTTAAAATAAAAGTTAATGGTGAGCTTTGTAGAGTCACATTTTGTACATTGGCACAGATTGCTATAGTGCTATGAGGCTGAAACATGTCTGGGAATGCTTGTGGTCTCATGAAGGAGGGATGTGACCTAGCCGTACCACCTGGACTGCCTTCTTTTGGGGTGGGACGATGCGTGATTTGCATATGATCTTTTCCCCTATCTGAAATAGCTTGGCAGGCTACACAACAATGGTTTGGCGTGTTGCCCAGAACTGTGCCACAAGTTATGATTAATTCTAAACCTTGCAGCCATCCCCTTTTGGTTTGTCACAGGCTGCTACAAACAATAATCTCAAAGTATAGTGCTTTACTTGTACTGAGAGAAGCAGAGAGACCAAGAAACATTTAACACACATTGGTCTTTGGCGGCCTGCCATGATGCAAAAAGGTACTCCTTGCAATAGCACAGCCATCAAACCTTACTGTTAAGATTGTCTTTTGCTCCATCTAAAACCAAACGGTCCCAGAACCAGAAAGAGGCACACTCCAGGGATATCACTGGTGTGAACTGGAAAAAAAAAAACTGTTTCAGCACATGCTTGTGAAGTGTACAGTCTTGCTACCTTTTTACTTATAGTGTGCTTTTTAATACATGAATGAACTTTACAACCATAAGCATAACCAATTACTTTCCTCTTAGCTATTCTTCGCCGGAGTGGTGAAGCGTTTGTTAGGTCAGAAAGAATGGCAAAGCCAGGAATAGGCCTTTCACTCTTTGACGCCCATGTGTTATTTCTTAAGGTCCTCGTTTCAATAGGTTATTGGTAGGTTAGGTAGATGGATTTCTTTTGGAGTTTCAGCACCTGCCACCACCTCCTTCAGCGTGAATATGAAGATTAATGCTTTGCTGCCATCCTGTCTGTGGTGTTGCCCCTTTAAAGGCTTCAGCACCCGGTGGTGTGACGTTCCACTTTGCCGCGTGCCTTTAAATAAAGGGGGCGTTCCAGAGCTTGGCAGAGCGACCGGGGAGCCCGAACGAAGCAGACGTCTCCAGAGTGAGTCTGTGGAGGGAGTGGGGCTCACGGGACATCGCGGGGCTGCACAGAGCCCCACAACAGTGGCGACGAGACCGGAGTCACGCCCAGGCCTGGCGGGTAAAGTGAAAATAATTTTTCATTTCGAACGAGGCGTCTCGTTCTATGCCGCTGAGAGTGTGTGGACCACGCGGCTGGTGGTCATTTTGATGAATAAGGCCTAGGATGGTCGCGGCACTCCAGGAGGGTTCCTACACGCCATCCAGATCTAATTTTTGGATATATTGAGAGCGGGCCGCTGTTTCTGGACACACAGCACATCAGCTGTTGGATTTTTCAATTTTTGATGGGCAAGTTCGTCGAGTTGAGGTGAGGTGTTGGGAGTGGCCTGCTATTTTCTTTGTTGGTTCCCTTAGGCCTCCCAGGTACAATTTTTGGACACTTCCTGCTTTTGCCTGTGATCTCTACTGCTTGATACTGGCTGTGTGTCTGAGACTGGAACATGGGCATATCCTGAATCATATTTGGACTGGTGTGGTGGATTTAAAAATCAAGGCAGCCTGCATCTATCTTTCATCCTGTAAACAAACTGTCTGGATGAGTTGCGGCTCCATCGTCATCCAATGTGGGGTGCTCGTGCGCTTAACCCATGGGTGATCAGCCTGATCAAGCTGGGGCCCAGCCAGTAGCCCAGCCACTGCCCCAGATCCAGCTCCCACCTGTGTTCCAGCCTCTGCCCCAACCTGCGCCGCAAGCTATGGCCCAGATGAGACCACCAGGGGCGCTGCAACCAATCACTGAGTTTGATGTCTTTGGTCCCCCGTCCAGCCTGGGGCCTAGGTGGAAGCAGTGGATTGATTGCCTCGACATGTCATTCAGGGTCACCATAGAGACCAATGAGGACAGCACACTGGCAACCCTGTTGCACTCTGCAAGGCCTGCGGTCCATGAAATGTTTGAGTCTCTTCAACTGACAGATGGAAAGATGGCTCTTCATGACTACTTCCTGCCTTTGGCGAATGCGGACTATGAACGCTTCGTGATGCTTTCCACCCGTCAGAAAGAGGATGAAACTCTCGACACCTCTGGCCGTCTCCGGCGGCTGTCAGTGGCATGTGCCTGGGACAATCCCGATGCAATGGTCAGGAACCAGCTGATCCAAGGATGCTCATCGGGGAAGCTATGCAGACAGGTGCTGCGGGAGCCTGGGATCACCTTGCCTCGTATCCTCGAACTGTGGTGGTGCCAGGAGGTGTCTGAGGTGCGAGCGTCCAGGATGGAAGCAGGAGTGTGCCCAACCAAGGTGGAGGAGGACTGTGGGCTGTGGTGGCAGCGGTGCCAGGAGGCCAGCAGGCAATTTCTGTGACAGGGGCGGAAAGCCAGGGGAGGCGTGTCTAAAGTACGGGTATGACCTGCCCTACCCTGCCGAGTGCCCAGCGGTGGGGAAAGCGTGTGGTCGATGTGGTCTAGCTGATCACTACGCCCAAATGGCCAGGGCCTCCCTACCGGTGATAGTGCTGAGGGGTACTATTCGGTCTGGCTATTTTCGGCAATCACACCCGCCTAACGTCACCCAGGTCGACCAGGGTGAGGAAGATGCACAACTAGAAGAGGAGGAAGAGCAAAACATTTTCTTTGTATCCAACGTTGAGGCCCTCAAATCGAAGAACAGACGGCAACCGCGGTGCATTGTCACAGTGAATTAATCATCGGTCCCGGTGCTGGTGGACACTGGGGCCTCTGTCAACTTGATGGCGAGGGGACACTACAATGACATGGAGTGCCCCCTGCAACTGGCTGCTTCCAAGGCCTGCATCTTCACTTTTGGGGGATCCCAGCCAATTCGCCTGGACAGTGCTTTTGCCGCAGACGTGGGGCATGTGGATTCAAAAATAAGGTCTACGTGACACCTGTAAGCAACGACACGCTTTTGAGCTGTACAGCGGCTGAAGCCCTAGGGATCGTGAGTTTTGCGTACTGTGTGTACGTTGAAGACATTCAAACGTTGCTGGAAAAACACTCACGTCTATTCCAAGAGATTGGGCAGCTGGTAGGAGATACGGTGAGACTGCATATTGATGAATCAGAGCAATCCATCGCCCTGAAACACAGCTGGGTTCCTTTTTCATTTACGCGAGTTGGTGGATAAAGAACTGGACAATCTCGTCAACCTGGATATCATCAAGAAGGTTGAAGGCCCTACCCCGTGGGTGTCCCCCATTGTCGTTACACGAAAGCCGAAGCAACCAAACTCGGTGCGGATCTGTGTTGGCATGTGGCTCCCCAACAAGGCTATCAAAAGAGAATGGCATTTAACACCTACCATAGATGACATTGTTACCGAGCTGCAGGGGGCCCGGTTCTTTTCCAAATTGGACCTCAGGGCAGGGTATCATCAGGTCGTATTGCACCCTGAATCTCGATATATCACGACCTTCACCACTCACCGAGGGCTGTATCGATATAAGTGACTGAGTTTTGGGGTGTCCTCTGCAGTGGAGGTGTTTCAAAACATTATTCGTGGTGCCCTGGCAGACCTAGACAGTGTTTTGAAGATAAGCGACGACATACTGGTGTTTACAAAATCAGAACCGGAACACCTGCACAAGCTCGCCAAGACTTTTGAACGGCTTCAGTCCCTTGGCCTGACGCTACACCATAAAAAATGTGAATTCCTGAAGCCTACCATTGAATTCTTCAGGTTCATGTTCAAGGAGGCGGATGAGTCACCCGACCTCCGCAAGGTCAAAGACATTGCCCACCGGAGAATGTGTTGCAGGTACGGAATTTCTTGGGCATGGTGACATACTGTGGCCGCTTCATAAAGATCTTGGCCTCTCGGTCAGAGCCTTTGCAAGCTCTCACAAAGAAGGAGACCGCGTGGCAGTGGCGGCCGCTAGAACAAGCGGCCTTTGAAGACATTAAAAGTGCCCTTCCAGCAGAAGACACCATGGCGTACTTCGATCCTCCCCTCCAGTCGAAGATCATAGTGGATGCCAGCCCTTTTGGTCTGGGGGCAGTGTTGACACAGGTCGGTGCAGATTCAAGTGTCAAGCCAGTGGCGTATGCCAGCAAGGTGCTGTTTGAGACTGAGCAGCGATACTCCCAGATCGAGCGGGAGGCCTTGGCTGTGCTATGGGGTTGCAGGCACTTTTGGCTGTGCATTCTGGGTCGATCTGCGACGGTGGTGAACAACCACAAGCCGTTGCTGCCCATCCTGGCAGGCTTTTCCTCGAAACCACCGGCGAAGATTGAATGGGGGATGCTGGCGCTCCTCGAGTATGGTGTCTCACTGGTCTATCGGCCAGGCGCCAACAATGCGGCTGACTATTTGTCTTGCCTCCCTAAGAGGGGGCCCTGAGGGCTGGGCGGATGGCTGTGCAGAATAAGCAGACGCTCATGTTTGGTTGGTGGTGGAGGTGGCAACTCCCAACTCCCTGCCCTTGGAAGGCCTAGAGGTGGCTGCGGCCCAGGACGAGTGTTTTCGCATCCTGAAATCGGCGATGCAGCAGGGCTCCTGGTGGATGGTGCTGGAGTCTCTGGCTATGCGAGGTGAAGGTTACACGTTAACAACTATGGAAGGTGAGGGATGAACTGTAATTTTCCGGGTCTGGCCTCCTACTCAGGGGTGACCGGATCGTAGTCCCTCAGGTGAAGGTCCAGGAAGTCAGTGGATTGGCGCACCAAGGTCATCAAGGGGCTACAAGACAAAAGCCTGTCTGCGCCTAAAGGTGTGGTTCCCTGAGCTGGAGAAACGTGTGGAGGAGTTTGTGGCATCATGTGTATGGTGCCAGGTGCTTCTCCAGCGCAGAGGGCGCCTTCCATTGAAGCCATGCCCGAGGCACGCAACCATGGGAAGTGGTACATGCAGACGGCTCCATGACACAAGCACCCACTTCCTGGTGGTGGCAGACGAATGGTCCAGATACCCGGAGGTCAAATTCATTGAGTCGGTGGCCTTTGAGAATGTGGTGGTGGCCCTGGAAAATATCTTGGCGGCTCATGGACTCCCCAAGATTCCGTGTTCGGACAATGGGGCGCCAGTTCAAGACAGAAGGTTTGCGGCCCTGATGGAGGACTATGGGGTTCAGCAAAGGAAGATCACCCCGCTGTAGCCCAGGGCAAACGGGGAGGCGGAAAGACTGATGCGAACCCTCAACAAAGTGTTCTGCATCGTGCAGGGGCAAGGCCGGTGCCTGGAAAGGGCGGTGTACGAGTTTCTGCGTGTGTACCAGACCACCGCACACACATCCACGGGAGTAGCCCCAGCGGAAGCCCTCTTCAAACGATGTTCGAGAGGACTGATACCTGAGGTCGGGAGAAGGTGCCTGCGGTCATTGATGATCAACAGGTGGAAAGGGACCACAGGGTAAGGACTGAACAGGAAAACCAGAGTAGAGCTCTCCAACCTCAGAAAGTCATGCCTGGCGATGAGGTGCTTATCAGAAACAGGCACCCACACAGGAATCTATCACTAACTTACGGGCCTGAGCCATTGGATGTAGTGGCTGTTAAAGGGTCCATGGTAACGGCCTCCGATGGCAATGCATCTGTCACCCGAAATGTATGTTTCTTTAAAAGACATGGGGAAACTCATGTCTTTTAAAGAAACATCAGGACATCATGGAAGTTCCAGATGAGGACGGGGGTGTGGCCCCTCTTACCTGCTCTCCAGTCAGTGTGACGGCTGTCGAGGGACCTCTCTTCAGGAGGCGAGCAGGAGGTACCCTCTGAAGACAGGGCGAGGGAAATCTGTTCGCCCGAGTGACTGTGTTGGAACCGTGAGTCCAAGCGGCCCGGTGGGGCGCAATAGTGGTAAGGGGACCCGGGTGGCAGTCATTAAAGGGGTAAATTTGGGATCTCATTTGTTGTGGGTGCTGTGTTTTAGTCTTAGCATTATTATGTTGGTCATTGTTTGTCCTCATGAAAAAGGAGGAGTGTGGTGTTGCCCCTTTAAGGGTTTCAGCATGCGGCATAGTGACGTTGTACTCTGCCGCGTGCCTTTAAATAAAGGGGGCGTTCCGGGCTGGGCAGAGCGACCGGGGAGCCTGAACGAAGCAGACGTCTCTGGAGTGTGTCTGTGGAGGGAGGGGGGCTCACGGGACATTGCGAGGCTGCACAGAGCCCCACAACACTGTCTACAGAAATGGAATGTACCATATTGTTTTTTGTGTTAAAAATCTGGCTTTCACCAATCGTACTCTCCTCCTATAGAGAGCAAAACCCCTTAAGAAAACTTGTATACGTAACTGTCAGAGAGAGGACTTAGGTGTCGTAATGTTTTTTCAATGGTTTTTTGGTGCATGCCTGTGAAACCAATGCAGAACATTGTGAATATTTGTAAAAAGGCAGAAAGATATCACAATGTGTCCTTTAAGGATTTGTAAGGGGCGTTTCGACAAGAAAAAAAATAAATGTACAATTTTTTTAGGCAAACGATTTATCTAATTCCATGTGATAAAAACTGGTTTATGAACATATAATGAATAAAATCTACACTGAAGACTATATGGAAATCAGCAATGCCTTTAGGATCTGAGAAAGCACTCTTTTTATAAAAAATATTCCCAAGTAGAAAAGACTTTCAAGTCACAGAGAAAAATGGGAATGATTTCATCCTGCCTAATTTCAAAAGCAGTTCTCCTGTAGCAGCAGTAAAGGGAGCAATCCACCCTGCAAATAATATGGGGGTCATTACGACCCTGGTGGTAGGGGGTTAACGGCACTGGTAAGGATGTCGGTGCCGTTAACCCCCTACCGCCCTATTACGAGGTCCCTTAGCGGGTCCCTCTAAGGGTGGCTGGTTTTACCAGCCGCCCTTAGCGGGAGCCGCAAATGGACGAGGGAGCAACTAACGGGCCCGCTATCAGCGCGCCCGTTATTAGCTCCCTTCCCATTCCGATTGAGCCCTATGGGGGCTCAAATGGGAATGAGGATTGGTTTTTTTGAATGGGGACTTAACAGGTCCTCCTAGGTTGGAATGACCCGGTAAGTCCCCATTCAAGGAACCCGGACCCAGACCGATTTTTGAGGCAGCCTTGGTGCTAATAGCACCATGGCTGCCTCCAAACTCGGAATGACCCCATATGTATGCAAATAATATATACTTCGTAGAGGTGTGGATGATCAGGTGCCATCAACTACTAGAACCCATAGAGTTTACTTGCACATCTCTAATCCAGCCGAAACGGGAGCCTCAACACTTTCAAGTGCCAAGACTTTGTTTTTTTCTCAAAAATGTTTTATTGAGCACAAGGACAGAACAGACTAGAACAAAGTATATAAAACATGCAACACTATCAACAGCTTCTCCACAGAAATAATAGACAAGATAAGGCAACATGTTGACAGCTCCAAACTCACTGCAGGCATCCCACGCATACAAGTCTACAACAAATCAAGATGGACTGAATTCAGGACAATTATTCCAGGATACTTGACCACCATTCTTGCAACTCACAAATCCGCAAACTGCAAAGACATTCTCCCATTCTGCAGTTCATCCAAGATGAAACACTAGCACAACTTCCCAAAGTCTTCAACGCATCCCACACACAAGGCACCTTACCAGATGCACTGAAAATGGGGCAGATCCGCCCCTTCAGGAAACCCACACTCGAAGCAGATGACCTGTTTAACTCTTGTTCTATCATGCAAAGCGATTTATAAGACCATGGCCATCCATTTCATGAAAGGATCGCTCAGCACCAATCCAGTTTATGACCATGATGCAGCACAAAGATGTCCACCATCCAAGTTATTGATGATGATATACACATCATGGACAAAGGAGACCACTGTTTACTCATCCTGCTCGAGCTCTCTGCTGCTTTCGATTCCATTAACCATGAACACCTCCTATATATCCTCACCATGTACATACGCTTTAATGGAATAGTCTTGCAGTGGTTTGCCTCATGCCTCTGTAAAAGAGACCTACTACTCAGTCTAGATGTACCCAAACAGATGCCAGTATCTCACAGTAACCTGGGGGGTTCCACAAAGCTCAATACCTTCCCACCGTCTTCAACCTCTACAGAACTCCTTGCCAGCACCACTATCAAGATACACCAATGTACAGATCACAACTGCTTTACCTAAAGATTAGTTACATCAACATCCATTGACTGAAGCACAGTCTCTGCCTCATCCAAGCAAAAACGTCAAGTGCATACCTGTAGCTCAACCCTATAAAGAAAGAATACATTTTCTTAGGCAACCCCACTATGCAATTCCAGAATTGGCTTGCTGACATGAAACTCGACAGACTCACCCTCAAGTCTCACCACTGTGACCATGCATTCAAAGACACATCGCCAAGAAGACCCAAGCAGCATAGTGCAGCTTGAATCCCTCCACAAGGTCAAGCCTTTCATCCCTGCGCAGAGTATCAGAACAGTTACCCAAGCCCTGGGCACCCCCCACCTGGGTGGTGGCCCTTCTCAGAGTAGTCGCACCTTTCTCGAGCAGGGAGAGAATCTCCTGCAGAGATTCTGGTTCCCGCAAAGATTTCCTGTTTAGCAGGGAATCTGGGGGCATTTTTAAGAATCAGAGACACTATCCATGGGCTACTGTTTGCAGTCCCCAAGAATCTGAAGCAATGCTTCGCCATTCTTCGAGATGCTGGATTAATCTGCTTCACACCACCGTCTTGTTGACCAATGACTTAAAATGGTTTTGATGCTGTGGCTGCAGCGGAAGGCAAAGAGGCCGAGGCTTTTACGGTAGATTGGCCTCCACCTCCTCATGCACCAAGAGGTAGTCTTCTCTGGCCTCTATGAGACATTTTTCCCCTTCTTCTACTGACTGACGAACAGAACCGGAAGGAGAGACCCCCTCCAGCTTTGAGAGGCCTGAGTAGCTCTGTTGGTGAATTGCTGCTCCTAACGACTTAACAGCTGCCTTGGATGCCTGCAGTTTCTCTAAACTCTCATCAGTCTTAGAGCCAAATAGGTGAGAACCAAAAAAAGCTAATGTCTAATAGCCTAGCCTGCACATCTGGGGCAAACCCTGACTTGCGCATCCATGCAAATCTCCTAGTAACCGTACTTCCTGCCATTGATCCACTCACACATTACACCTGTCTAACCCTGATTGCAGTGATTGGCACATAGCATCCTTACCATCCTGGACAATGTTAAGGAATCCTATTCCTATTTTCCCTTTAGGAATATGTTCTGTGGCTTGAGGCACAACATCCCACAGGGTGAAAGAGTGCTTTGCCAAAGCACACGTAGCGTTTATGGCCTCTAGTGCCATGCTCCCTGCCAGAAAAATCCTCTTTCCCAAGCCATCAAACCTTTGCCGTCCCCGTCGAGAGGGATCGTCGAATAGGCAGCCGCCTTCGAAGTATGCGTAGCAGCTCGCGCAACTAGGCTTTCCAGGGTAGGATGCTTAGAAAAATACTCTGGTTCTAAAGCTGAAGGCTTCTATTTCCTTGCCAGATACTTATTCACTGGTGGTGTAGTTCTGGCTTCTGCCAATTGGCGAAGACCCTGTTCTTCAAAGCCATATGAAAAGGCAAGACAGAATTCTTGGGAGGTCCCCTATCCAGGACTTCCACGTCCGATCATCCTGCTCAACATCTCTGACTGGATGACCCCAACCCAGGTATTCTGTCACCTTACCCATGACAGACCTGTAATATGCATCAGCATGACCAGCATAATCAGGGGTGATAAAATCCACTTCAGGTGAAGTGATCAACCACCTGGCATCTTTTAAGCAGTCAACAAGATTCTACAACCTGGAGTCATCCAAAATGAGCTCTTCAGGTACATTTGGGGTACCAATCCAAAAGGAGGACGATGCTCCTCTTCCTCAAATATGAAACCATACACTTAAAGAAGTCTTTTTGGCACAAAGTCTTACAACCTTCAACGGTTCCAAAGATGAAATCGATGGCTTTGAGATCGAAGAACTTGACACTGACTCCTTCAACGGAACGGAATAGGGAGGCACGAGTCGACAAATCCATCAACGACACTCAAGGGTACTTCTACAACTCCATCTCGGGGCTCTTAGGCACGTGACTAGCAGTCTTTGATGATGCCCTGTCGGCCTTACGAGGTGTAATGTGGGCAGATGCTTTCTTCGTTCCTTCTGAGGGACAGGAGAAGCCGCCTTCGAGAACACCTCAAGCATTTGGAGGCAAAATTCCTCCCAATGAGCCTTAGATGGCGATTTGCTAGGAAAGCCTGCCCTTTTCCTGTTGGCCAAGGAATCAGAAGATGTAGGGGAGTGATGACGTCTCTTTTTCAATCTTTTATACAAAGATGACAACTAATGTATCGTGAATCACTCTTAGATCTGGAGCGCTTATAGTGTTTTGTGTGCTTCTTCTATATCTCAGGAGAGATGTCCCTTGAACTCTTCATTCATCAACAATGTATTTTTAGAAGGGGTGTTTGAAGGAGATTAGGATACCGGCCTACCGAAGATGAGCTTACCCTTCCTCCCCTTCAAGGCTTGAATGGTCATAGATTGACATGACCCGCAGTCATCGACTTTATGATCCACCCAAGACACCAAAAGCTTATCCTGTATGGATCTGTAATTGACACTTCGATCCACAGTCCACACGCCTCATAAATCCCCTCTTCGGAGTTGACATACTTCAAAGATAAAAGGCAAAAAAGCAGTTGAAAATCGCTCAGGCGATTGAATTGCTCGAAGCATGCAGTGTGCAGAAAAATGGAACTGAGGCATTGGGCGTGGTGCGTACTATTTATTCGAATGTCGACGTCACGGCCGAGAGCGGGATGGAAGCCGCAGAGGGACCTCAAGTCAGTGACACATGGCGCCCTCGGCTGTCGAATATTTTTTCGGAAGCTGCAAGCTGGATATCGGGTATATCAAAGATGAGGAATCCGTACGAGGACACAATACATTAGAAAGATGCCTTCACCTCTGATTTCATTGATTGTCCCAGCGGAGTAACTATCATCAGAGACAATTATGTTGCATTGCCCTCCCTCTAAATCATGCTGTTGGCTGGCAGGTGCAGTTCTCTGCTGTATTTCTGCTGTCCGCCAGCCTCTATATTGGGGCAAAGGAGATCAAATCATGAACATTGAATTGTCTGTTTTACAGTGTCAGAACTTGCAGTATAACGTTCTGATATAGTATACTATGTTTAAATGTAAACATCTGTTTAGTGAAGGCTGTGGGACACTTGCTTTTAATTTCAGAAATTGGTAAAAATAGTAATCCTCTGATATCCTATAGTTCTTCTGCATTGGATCTTTAGCAGACTAACCTGCTTACTGAATATTTCCAAAATTCAAGGTTGTAATCTGGTTAAAAAAGAATTCCAATTCAAATACACATGGATTAAATCATTGTTTAAAGACACTTCATTAAGGCCATTTTCTAAGGCCAGTGGGGTTTGTTTCTAGGATAAAACAACAGGCCATACTCACTTTCTAACTTCACCCTTATCACCTTACACCAGAGATTCTACCTCTAGGATCTCTGTTCTGCTACTACATTAGAGACTGTTTCTGAAACCGTGCTGGAAAAGGTGAAGGGGCATAGAGAGGTTTTTAAAACCTGTGGCAACACAGCTCCTGGGGAAAAAACTAGCAACGATTGGTGCATAGAGTCCGATGAGCACTGCAGCCTATGGAAGGGGAGGGGAAGACAGAAACACCAGGGCCGAAGTACAAAAGGAGACATACAGAGGCAGACTGTGATTTGTTTGGGTGAGGTCACAGGAGGTGAAGCAGGGCCGAGAGACCAGACAGTGGACAGATGGAGGGGTACAGTAGTAGCGAGCTAGTGTAAATGACGTATTTGTGTGGGATAGTGGTACCAGTTGTGTGTGGGTAGTGTAGTTTAGGAAAAGGGGGAGAGGGCTGTATAGAAGGTGAGTTAGAGAAAAAGAAAGACAGAGATAGAGTGGGAGATAGGAGTAAGGGATGACGATAGTAGTTAGAGTGAAAAGGAGTGGGCGTTGGCACAGAGTGAGGCTAGTAGAGAGGAGTGTGAACAGTGAGGAGGGCACTATGGGCCTCATCATGAGTGAAGTGGTATACAATAAGAGTGAAATATCACCAAAATACTGCTGAAAACAGTGCAGTTACCTCCCCCTAAATGGTGGAGGTAAATGCGTACAGGTGATGGAAAACAAGTCACAGGTGCACCCAATCCACTCTGAAAGACTACCAAAAGGCATTCACCTGACTCAAACACACTTTCCAACACCATGCTGCCACCAACTGTCACTAACTGGGACATGCACTGTTCCACATTGAGCTGCAGAGACAGGAACAGTAGCACATGGCACAGGGAGGAGAATGAGGATGTGCCATGCAAGGCGAGGGTACATTCCCCAGGTCAGGCCTTCACCCGGGACATGAACATACATCCAGCTGATGACTCTGTACTTGCTAAACAGGGGGACCACTGTAGAGCTACTCTCCTTGATCCAATACGAAATACAGAGCAAGATTAGCATCAGGAATGCCTCACCCCCGATGCTGCACCTTGTGTCGGTCCTACATTTCCTTACAACTGGCACCTACCAGCACACTGTGGGCATGCTGCATGGCACGGCCCAGCCAACATTTTCATATGTGCTTGTGCAGGTGCTGGAATAATTCCTGCACCATGCCTCCTGGCACATCAACCTGGCCACAAACCCAGCACAGATAAATGCTACGAAAGACCATTTCTATGCAGCAGTCTACACGCACAACTTAATTGCTGCTCTGGACTGCATGGTAAGAACATAATGTTCATTTTATCCACAGTCATCCCTTGGCGGATTGACACAGCGTCACCCGACGCCAACCTGATGAAACACCCTAGATCGGGGTTCCTATAGGTAAGTCCTTACCCATCTGGCGATACTTACTCTATTCTAAGAGAGACGGACAACTAAATGCCTTTTGTCTTGTCCACAGGATCAAAAGACCTTGTAAATTCTAAACAGTGTATTTGGACACTGTTTTCTTCCAAGCCACTGCGCTCCCCAGACCCGGTAAGCACCGGCTCTTCTCCTCTGTGATTTATGTCACTCTTTTACTGCTAGATTTGCCTTTTTTGATACACTCCTAAAACATCCCTGTCTGTTTGCCTCAACAGACCCCTTAAGATACCTCTGCCTTTGGAATCATCTTGTCCTGATGAAGGCCGTCCCACCAGAGCTCACTTAAGCTCACTTCCTGGCCGAAACACTGTTGTGTTGACCTTCTGTATTGTTATGTGTTGTTGTTGTTCAACCTTACATTGTTCTGATTACTCATATTACTCATATGCTATCACATCACTAAGTCTGCTGGTTTCCTTCCCAAGGACACCCGAGTAGACGTAGAAGCAACTGACTGAGACCACAAATATCCAGCATTTGTACCCGACTAACTGGTTAATTAACCTAAAAAATGTACACCGGCTGATGTATCTTTTGCTTATGATTACGTGTATTGAAAACACCCGCTGCAATCTAATTAAAACCCTGTTGCAGCTCACTGAATCGTCTCATCAAAATATTTTTTACAACTATTCATCTTAGTATAAACTCCACCACCTACAGGTGGCTATCTCTGAGGATTGTGTTCATCTAAGCACTCAGCAGTGAGACACGTATGTCCTTGCTCAATTTTGTTCTTCTTACCATGTTACCCACCTACCCACCTGGGCAGAGTAAGGTATCAACCAGGTGCCCTTTTTGATAAATTGCTCTGGACTGCACCCATGTGGCATTGGTCGTCCCACAGTCATCAGAAAAGGTATACCACAACAGGAAGCAGTATCACTCCATGAATGTCCAGGTCACCTGCAATGCGGACCTCATGATGACACACTGCTGTGCCCGCTTCCCTGGATCCACACACAATGCTATGGTCCTGCAGAACAGATATTACAGAGTATCCCCAAACCACAGGAACTGTGGGTCAAATATTAACATACAACAAAAACGTTCCTGCTTAGGCCAACAGTAATAGTAATTCAAACATCAGTGTAAAACACATCAAATGTGTTGAATAACATGCATGAGGCTAGAGACAGACATCACCAACATTTAAAGTGTGAAATGCATTTAATCAAAATGTATTAAAGTGACCATGCTAATGTGCAAAAAGTAGTCAATACATCAGCAGGCGCATATTGAAACAAATAAAAAATGTTGAACAAAAAGGAAGAAACAACATGAATTACATACAATGAACAAAAACTATACGAAAAGAGGAATTTGCAAGAAAGACAAAGATAGCATCAGTCACCCACTGATCAATTATTGGCCGACACTATATTGAAGTTTCAGCAATACATAATTGCACACACCTTCCTCAAGACCAATCATTTCAATAATACTTCATCGATACATTGTGTTAGGACACGCCTCTGCAGAGCCATCAACTAGCTAGCAGTTTGTCTCCAAGTATATACATTGGGTAGGTTTGCTTTTATTAACTCTTAATAGAAACGTTATAATGGCAATAATAATAGAGGCTATTAATGCCTTCAATAGACTAACACCCATAAATTAAATTTGTCCACAACATACGAGCCTCAGAGTACTCACCGAATAATTTGGGGACTATACCACTATAACATCCAGATCCCTAGTTATCTTCTGAAATATTATGTAGTTATCGTGTGACATGGATACTGGGTGAGTACAAGTGCCATCACACGAAATGATCTCGCAGCACTAGCGAAATGCTATGTGAAGGGAGGGACATTACCACAACTGATCAATGCATGTCTTGTCAAGGCCCTGCCCTCTCACCCTGCACATGACAGCCACCAACCCACAGGACTATGCAGGTCAAAGCAGGACAAAGCAGTAGTATGTTGGTGATGTATATTGCCCCAACAAATTAACAAGGGGGGTCCTGGGAGTCACTCTGCCAGACATTAGTCCTGGTTACGAGAGACTTACCCAGAGCCTTTAGCTTACTATCTTTCACAAAGAAGAAATATCCCAAACATATCAGTCTTTGTCCTGCCCTGGAGCAGTCCAGCACCGAAATGCTAGGCAATTCTCCTCTGAACAAAAGTATCAACAGCATCCCCAGACACGTGTTTCGGTCTGGTTGGACCTCATCAGTAGGGAGGAGCTGTGCCTCTCTAAGAGTAGTGAGCAAGGGGTCCACATCTGGATTCCCCTAGTAACTTAGGGTGAGACCCAAAGTTACTTGAATATGCAAATTATCAAGGGGGGTCCTGGGAGTCCCTCTGCCAGACATTAGTCCTGGTTACGAGAGACTTACCCAGAGTCTTTAGCTCACTATCTTTCACAAAGAAGAAATATCCCAAACATATCAGTCTTTGTCCTGCCCTGGGGCAGTCCAGCACCGAAATGCTAGGCAATTCTCCTCTGAACAAGAGTACCAACAGCATCCCCAGACACGTGTTTCGGTCTGGTTGGTTTCCCACTTGTCAAAGACTTTCGATTGTATGAGGATTTTGCCTATTTGCTACACCTTCGCATGACCACTGACTTTCTTTCACTTTCGTTGGCCTCTCCTAAGGCCTTCTAGTATTTGCAGTCTTTCCAATTATCTTACTTTCAATCTAACAGTTTAATTCTGGATGCCGAGCTTTTTGAGAAGGTAATACTTTATTACCGACCACTCCGTTATTCTTAGCATATGTCACTCTTAAACACATTTGCAATGTTGCAGGCTTCCCTCACGGTTTTCCATGACACGTGACACGTGCAGCTACTGCATTCATCGTTCTAGTTACAATGTACTTTCGCATGTGGTTTAACGAAACCCTGTGAGCCTCATGAAATGCTTTGGCATCTTTCACTCGATAATGCCAACCGGTTTCACAGTTCACTCACCGCTAGCGCTTGATACCATTCGTCCAGCGTTTGCTTGAAGCCAAGGCTATCGGCACAGCACGGCCCACCTCCTCCCAACTCTGTCGTTCACCGGGAGGAGGGCCCCCCTTCACCTTGTGCATTGGCAGGCAGATTTCCTTTGAAAAATCTGTGCAACCTTCACTCTGCAGCTGGCTGGACCACCGCCCTTCTTTCACCTCTTGGTCCCTTCGGCTCTGCTTCCAGGGTCGCTCCAATTTCACGGAATCTGTTCTCCTGTTGCTTTGCTGGTTCTGGTCGCCTTGCTCGCCTTTCTCGCCATGCCTCTCAGGTGCTCTCAGGCTCTGCCTTTTATCCCAGTGCAGAAAGGGAACAGGATTCATGTGCAAGTCATCAGGATTAAGTGCCTGACTTTGCCAAACCCTGATATTGGGACTTGTCAAACGGAATGGTAGTGTGTCAGTCTGCCTTTCTCGAAGCGCTTTGTCCGTGCAGCAGAGTGTGTGTAGGAAGGGGGGGGGGTAATGTGCCTATATAGTGTATAGAATGAGGGTGTTCTACAGGGAAATGGGTATGGGATATCGCGTCTCTCTGCCAGGTGCCCCACTCTCACTCCCCAGGGAGCCCCACATCCCGGTGATCCACCTGCACTTGTCCACCCCCGGGGTCTGGATCCAATGGCGATGCCTTTGGATTCTCACATACCATTTCCCTATGCGAAGTGAGCCTTTCTGTTTCATTGGGGAACCGTTAAAGGAAATCCATGTTTCCTTGTTCCTTTCCTTTTCGATATTCTATGGTAAAACAGTAAGGTTCAAGGTCTACAAACCATCGCATCATTCTAGGGTTTGAGTCATTTCTCTGGCTGATCCAGCGGAGAATGGTCGGTTATCAATCTGAATTTCCTACCTAATAAATAGTAGCCAAGATGTACAATGGCTCACTTGATAGCCAGGACCTCCAGTTCTATAACAGAATATTTATTTTTCTCTTGGGAATAATGTCCTATTGGCAAATAGGATGGGATGTTCAAAGCCATCGCTAACTTGGTATAACATGGCTCCTAAACCTGCCAAGGAGGCTTGTAGGATCAATTCTTGGGAGAAATCAGCTACTTTTAAGATAGGGGCTTGACACAGAGCCTGTTTTAAGTTGGTATAACAAATCTCATCACAGTCCAACTGACCTTTTGCAGTTCCGTAATTCTAAAGTTTGTCAGTTAATCTGGCTGTCTTATCTGAACATTTCAGAACAAATTTTCAATAATACCTGATGAGGCCTAAAAAAGCTCGGAGATCTCTCTTGGTTTTTAGGATAGGAGCATCTAAGACAGCTTTTACTTTTTCGGGCAGTGGTTGGTCAGAGCCATTGCCCATGAAAAATCCTAGATATTTGACTGCCGACTGAGCGAGTCAGCATTTTTTTGGGTTGGCTGCAAGTCCTGTCCTCATGATTGTATAAAGATGCGAAAGGAATTCTTCCCAGGTCTGGCTATATGACGATATTGTCGATAGAGGATATGCAAAAATTTGACTATGGTTTTAGTATTGAATCCCTAAGTCTTTGAAAGGTCACTGGAGCCCCATGGAGTCCAAATGGCACAACTTTAAAATTGGAGCAATCCAATGGGGGTATAGAGAAGAACAAGTTACTTACCAACTGGTAACGTTCAATCGATTGGATGTTCCTCCAACGTATTCCTCATCTTTGATATTCACGTCCAGCTTTGGCTGTTTCGGAAAAGGAATTTTGTCAGAGGGCGCTGTGCGTCGATGGCATCAAGTCGATGTCCCTCGAAGGCCTCCGTCGAGGGTGACGCCATCCGGTGCACAAGTAGCACGCGCGGCGCCTGTTTTTCCCTCCTGTTCATGTTGGTTGTTAGTGTAGGCAGACAGTAGACAGCCCTGCGAGAGCTGAAGTTTTGACAGCATAGGAAATTCTGCAGAGGGGTAGGATGGGAGGGTGATGAGGAATACGTTGGAGGAACATCCAATCGAAAGAACGTTACCAGTTGGCAAGGAACTTGTTCTTCAAATGGATTGTGTCCTCCAACATATTCCTCATCTTTAATAGACTCCCAAAGCAGTATTCAGAATTTGGTGGAGGGAGCAGAATTTGAGATTGTCAACATTTTATAAAGCCGAATACAGTACCACCTTACCAAAGGCAACATCCTGAGAGTGGGAAGCACCTAGACAGTAATACTTTGTGAATGTATGCAGTGAAGACTAAGTTGCTGCATCACAGATCAATTTAATAGGAACGCCCCTTTGAAGGGCTGCCGAAGAGGCTATACCTCTGCTGGAATGAGCCCTTAAGCCTTCTGGCAGGTCCTTGCCTGCCAATTTGTAACATTCTGAGATGCCAAGAATAATCCACCTTGATAATGTCTGTTTTGAAACAGCTTCACCCAATTTCCTCCCGGTATATCCAATAACGAGTTGGTCATCCACTGAGTTTGGAGAACCTAGAAATATAAAAGCTTAAAACTCTTCTAGGGTCCAACCTATGCAGACTTTCTTCCTCTTTACCGGCAAGCGGCTGGTGGCAGGCGGGCGGTAAAACGCAGCAGAACAAATTTCTGATTTAGATGGAAATCAGATACAACCTTATGTAGGAAGGAGGGTTTTACCCTTAACACAACCCTGTCCTTGTTGAATACAGTATAGGGTGGCCTGGAAGAAAGTGCCTGCAATTCTCTCACTCTACGTGCAGATGTCAAAGCGACTAATAATATGGTTTTGAAGGTTAACAACCTCAATGGACATGTGTGCAAGGGTTCAAATGGAGCACACATTAAAAACTTTAGAATCAGATTAAGGTCCCAAACTGGCACTTGAAAAGAAGAAGGTGGGAACACATTTGTAAGCCCCTTTAGGAATAGACTCACCAAGGGAATTTTAAAGTAGGAACACTCTTGCGAAGAGCGCTTGAAGATGGCAAGCGCTGCCAGGTAACCTTTGATGGTCCCAACATTGAGACCTTTGTGTGCCAATGACAAGAGGAAAGATAACATCTCTGGAATTGAACATAGAAAAGGATCAACATTCTTTTCCCTGCACCAGTCGCAAAACCTGTTCCAACAGCAACGGTACAAAGATTTTGTTGCTGGCCTTCTTGCCTAAAGCAACACCTTCATGACGTCATCCGGGAGGTCCCAATCCTTGCAGCTCAGCTTTTCAGAAACCAAGCATGAAGGTTGAGAGTGTTGACCTCTGTAAGGAGAACCTGTTCCTCCCTTTGTGAGAGAAGATCCTCTCTCTGCGGAAGACGAATTGGAGGACAGATGGACATGTCTAGAAGGTCCGGGTAACACGTTCTCCTGGCCCAATCTTGGGCAATTAGGATCATGCGGCTTCCGAACCGTCTCAACCTCCTGATTATTTGAGGAATGACGGGGATCGGAGGAAACGCGTATAGTAGTGGGAAATCCCAATCCATCACAAACATGTGTCCTAGAGCTCCTCTCAGAGGAAATTCCCTTGAGCAATACCTTTCGCACTTCCGGTTGACCCTGGTTGCAAACAGGTCTGCTTGAGGGGTTCCCCAAAGGGCGAATCTCTTGAAGGACTTCCTGAGCTAGTTCCCATTCATGGGACACTGCACTCTGCCTGCTCAGAGCATCCGCCGTCGCATTCTCCTCGCCGTCTAGGTGAACTGCTGATAAGGAGATTCCGTCCTGAATTGCCCAGTACCAGAGCTGAATTGCCTCTCTGCACAGTGGTAGTGACCCTACCCCACCTCTTTTGTTGAGGTAATGCATGGTCACTGTGTTGTCTGTCATTATCAAGACATTCTTTCCCTGTATAGAGGGCAGGAAGGCTTTCAGCGCTAGTCTGATTGCCTTCATCTCCAAAAGGTTGATGTGTAATTTGGACTCATATGGAGACTAACGACCGCTGATTGTCAGACAGTTGGCATGGGCTCCCCACCCTGTGAGTGAGGCGTCCGTCACTACTGTAATCTCCGGCCACGGTTGCCAAAAATGTTCTTCTTTCAGAATATTGTGCTCGCAGGCCCACCACAGGAGATCCTGTGCGACCCTGCTTGGAACCTGGAGCAGGTCTGTTATCCTTCCTGATAATTGGGATCATTGAGTTCTCAGAGCCCATTGAAGGAATCTCATTCTCAGGTGGTATTCTGGCACAAGACAAATGCAGGATGCCATGAGGCCGAGCAACCGCAAGAAATCGTAGGCCGGAAGATTCTGGGCACTTTAAAATTTCGAAACCATCTGAAGAATGTCTTAAGCTCTCGCCTTAGGTGGCGAGCTCTTTCCCAAGGATGTTTCTAGTACAGCTCTGATCTATTGGAGCCGTTGGGAAGGTGTCATTTGTGACTTCATTAAATTGAGGGAGAAACCCAGTTTGTGAAGGGAGTGGCAGGTGACTTTGAGATGATCCAGGGCTTGCTCAGGAGAGCGTGCTCTGATCAGTCAATTGTCCAAGTAGGGGTAGAGATGAATCCCCCCCTATCCTGAGATACACTGCCACCACCACCATCAGTTTGGTGAAAACCTTCGGGCGGAGGTCAACCCAAATGGCAGGACTCAAAACTGATAGTGCAAGCCACCAACGGCGAACCTCAGGTATTTTCTGTGCTTGAGATGGATTGGCACATGAAAATAAGCATCCTGAAGGTCCAATGACACCACCCAATTCTGAAGTTGAAGGGCCTGAAGGATCTGAGAAAGAGTAACCATCTTGAACTTATCCTTCCTGAGGAACTTGTTCAAGTATCTCAAGTCTACGATAGGTCTCAGTCCTCTGTCTTTTTTGGGGATCAAAAAATATGGGGAATACCAACCCTTGTTCCTCTCCGCTACAGGTACCGGTTCTGTAGCACCTTTCTCTAGCAGGGTTAATATCTCCTACTGTAGGAGCGGGTATGAAATCGTCAAAGAGTGTTTAACCAGTGGATTGTTGTGAGGGTGCATTCAGAATGGAAGGCAGTAACCCTGAGCTATTGTTTCCAGCCCAAGCATCTGAAGTAATGTTTCGCCATTCTTGCAGATGCTGAGATAGTCTGCCCCCCACTGGTGTTTCATGACGCAAGCTCTCAAAGCGAAGCTGTGGCTGGAGCTGGCTTTGCACTTTTACCTTGTCCACCACAAGGGATTTTCCTTTGGCCTCTTTTGACTGGCCATTCCTCTCGCCTTTCCAAATGAGGAGTAGTAACAATAGGATCGTCCCCTCCAAGATTGTCCTGATGAACGAAAATGCTGAGGTTGCTTAACAGCGGCCCCAAAAGATTTGGCAGCCGCTTTTGAGGTCTGCAACCTCTCAAGGCTCTTGTCAGCCTTGATGCCAAAAAGGTGAGACCCGTCAAATGGCATGTTCAGAAGAAGGGACTGAACATCTGGTGCGAAACCCGACTTCCGCAACCATGCAAATCTGCGCATAACTATGCTAGTAGCTATGGACCTACTGACGCTGTCTGCAGTGTCCAATCCCGACTGAAGGGATTCACGCATGGCCTCCTGGCCATCTCTAACGATAGCTAGGAAACCCTCACCTTTCCCCCTTCTGGTATGTGCTCTGCCGCCATGGAAATGCACTCCCACAGAGTCTACGAAAATGTGGCTAAGGCACAAGTGGAGTTGGCCAACTTCAAGGCCATACTGCCAGCTGAAATTACCTTGCATGCCCATCCATCCACACAATTGTCGTCGCTATCTGGGAGGGAGGGTAGGGTACGCCATTTTGTTAGATGTAGCTGTGGCTGCCTGGACCACCAGACTCTCTGGAATGGGTTGTTTGGACAGATAGCCCCGGTCGCTACTGGAAGGGCGGTGTTTTCTAGTGAGGGATTTATCCACAACAGGGATAGAATCCGGGGACTCCCAATTCCTATTTTGCAAGTCCACATGGAAGGGTAAAACTGGGTCTGTAGGTGGAACTTGGTCCAGAATGTCCTAAATACTCTACCACCTTTGAAAAAATTAGGTGTTGATAAGAAGAGTTTGCGTGTTGGCCTGGCTCTGGTTTGCCAAACTCAGTCTCTGGCGATATATCCACACCACTGGCATTGCGAAGTGTCTCAATAAGGTCTTTCATTCTATTTTCTTCAGAGATTAGACACTGTGGCACATTAGGAGTACCAAACACCAGACCAAAAGGAACCTCCTCTTCCTCAGATCTTTCCTCTTCTTCAAATATTGAAGACAAGGATTTAAAGTACTCTTTATTGGGCAAATGAGTAAGATTTTTCAGAAGGTGGAGTCAGTTTTGTGGAAGGCTTTGGCTTAGCAGCTTTTTCTTTTGCTCCAACATGCTCAGAAGGCTGAGATGACACCTTAGAAATCTTTGGCGCCAATGGTTTTGGTGTCAACATCGACAAGGGCGTTGATGGCGTCGATGTAAATGGCGACAATGCGTTGAGGCCTCGACGACCACCTTCGAAGATTTCACCTTTGTAGTATGTGGAGCCTTGGACGGCATCGTAGACCTCAAGCACTCGTCAAGACTCAAGTGACTCTTTTTCCCCAAATGCTCTCGATGGGTTTTTCTTTGATCACCCGGGCCTGAGGAGACGCGAGTGTCAGAACGGGAACGCTCTCGGCAGGCTTCCGAAGAAGGCGTGGACAGAGGATTGGCCTTCTCAAATACATCAAGCATTTGTATGCGAAATGCCTCCCACTCAGCAGAAGAAGAATGCGTGGTGGGACACCTACATTTCCTGGGGGATTCGTCTGACGACGAATATGGCGACTGGTAGTGTTGCTTCTTCGATCTCTTCGTTAAAGACGATGAGAGGCGGGAGCCACTTCAGGATCTCAACCTCTTTTCCTCACTCTTGCGTCGAGGAGAATGAACTCTAGACTTGACGGTCGAGTTTCGGTCAGTTTTGGTTTTACGACCCACCTGTAATTTTCCCTTCCTCCCTCGCAGGGCTTTACCTGTCATCGCCTGACACTTCGAGCAGGCCTCCATTTCGTGGCCTTCTCCCAAACACCACAGGCAAGATTGATGCGGGTCTGTGATGGACATCTTTGAACTGCATTCCTTGCACTTCTTGAAACCCGAGCGAGGGGTAGTCTGGGTCGATGATGAGGATATCTTCGATGATTTTCTTTCAAAGAAATGAACTGCGTATTAGAAATATACTAACGAGGCGCTCCGAGTTTCGGAAGCAACACGTTCTGCAGAAAAAACGAACTGAGGCCAACGGGCAACGCGCGTGCTACTTATACACCTGATGACATCACCCTCGACAGAGGCCTTCGAGGGTAATCGAATTGATGCCATCGACGCACGGCACCCTCTGCCAAAATTGTTTTTCCGAAGCAGCCAAAGCTGGATGTGAATATCAAAGGTGAGTAATACGTTGGAGGACACAATCCATTCAAAAGCATTTTTTTCTTTCTTCAGTCCATGCAATGGCACCTGCCAGTAACCTTTTGTTAAATCCAATGTAGATATGAAGACGACACTACCCAGCCTGTCGATCAGATCATCGATTTGTGGCATGGGATAGGCATCAAATGTCGAGATTGTATTTACTTGGCAGAAGTCAATACAAAACTGCCGGGATTGGTCTGGCTTGGTGACTAGAACGATTGAGGAAGACAAAGGACTAGAGGATGGTTCTATGATATTGGCCTGTAACATCGCTTCTACCTCTTTGATAACTATTTTTCTCCGGGACTCGGGAAGCCGATAGGGCTTAAGATTGACTATTTTCCCTCTAGGGGTTCGGATGTAATGGTATGCGCCTTGGACTCTAGCTGGCTTTTCACTGAAAACATTTGGGAAGGATTCAATAAGATCCATTAGATCTCCTTGTCTTTCTTTAGATATATCTTGGCGATTAAGATCACCATCATCCTTTTCCGCTGGGGCTAAGCAAGCTAGAATAGAGGAGGTAGTTGTTGGGTTCTCCTTCCACTACTTAAGGAGGTTAATGTGGTATAAATGGATCTTCTTTTTATCTGGTTGTGCCACTTTGTATGTGCAGGTGCTTGTACGTGCTAAGATTTCATACCCACCATGCCACTTCGAGATGAGCTTATTCTCTGATCTGAAGTGGGTAACAGAACGAACACCTTCTGCCCTACAGAGAAGGAACAGAGCTTTACTTTTTTATTATTGCTTGCCTTTGATGGGCTGGGGCTTTCTCCATATGGGATTGCACCAGGGTTCTAACCAAGAACATATGCTCTTTTAAATGAGTGGCTGTTTTGGGATAGAGGTATAGTGACTTCTTCCCTTTCTTCCCAGGTCTCTTCAAGCATATCCAAGACAACTCAGGGTTCTTTCCTGTAATTTAAAGGGGGAAAACCCCTTAAATGCTTGGGGGGGGGGGGGTTGCTCATGGGGAACAGGGTCCAGGGTATCACTAGGCTCCAATCTTTCCCATCCTCGTTTACCAATTTCTTCAATATCATTTTCAGGGTTTTATTAAATCTTTCTACTAACGTGTCAGTCTGGCGATGGTAGAAAGAGGTGTGGTAATTTGTAACAACTCTTTTACTTCTACCATTAACTTGCTCATGAAGTTAGAGCCTTGGTCAGTCAGGATCTCTTTGGGAAAACCCACTTGAGAAAAGAATGGTATTAGATGTTTTAAAATCTATTGAGTAGAACTGTTTCTTATCGGGAACGCCTCATGGTATCGAGTAGCATAGTTCATGATCACTAGGATGTATTTATTTCACAGTTTGAAAGTTTCCAGAGACCCACAATATCCATCCCAATTCGTGAGAAGGGGATTTCTATTATAAGTAAAGGATTCAAAGGGGCAGGAAGGGGAATATGGGCACTATTCTTTGCCAAATTTGCCAGGCTGAGATACAGTTTTTCACATCTGCATGAATGCCTGGCCAATAGAATCTCCCCCCAACATGAGTTTGAGTTTTGGCCTACCCTAGATGCCCCCAGTCAGATGGGAGAGGGCAATCCCGAGTACAATTTTCTTGTGACTCCTAGGTATTACCAACTGGGTTTGGACCAGACCATCCACAGTGGTGTCTCCTCCATATACCAATCCCTGCCTCAGGAAGAAGAAAGGGCTGCCTTTTCCCTGTCCTTCCTGTCAAGGTGCAGGCCTTGGGATCACTTAAAAGGGGGTCTGGAGTGAGTTGTGGACGTGGTCCACATGTGGACAAACACGAAAAACTCCAGCGCAAAGGGATATTGCCTTATCGAAGGCTTCTGTGCCCTCTCTGCAGGAACAAAGGCCTACAGACTTCAACTCCCAGCAGGCTCTGGGCCAGAAACTACAAAACCCCACCCACGTCGGGTGGAGCACATCCGCGCATGTGCGCGCGCACGTTAGCACGGGGCTTGTGCTCGAACTCCCGAACGAAGAGGACGTGTTCACTGCAGCTCCGAGGAAGGGGATACACGCGAGGGGCCACGCCCCAGCCAGCCATCACTCGGGCCCCTCACACGCCTGAGATAAGTGCAGCAAGCGCAGGGGAGCAGTTACAGCAAGAGCTGGGAAAGACGCGCTGGGGCAGCAAAGCCGCGATCAGGGGCGTACAGTCAGGATTCTCTCACGCGCAGCAGGGCACACGCAAGGGGGCATCGCCCAGACTCCTCAGTCCCCTTGTTCTGCAAAAGATAAGTCCCGTGCAAAACCCAAGCTGAGACTCGCGCAAGACTGGCACCGAAGCGCAGCGATCCCACGAGCAGTGCATATTATTTGCATGCATAATTAGCCTGTGCATTAGCTAAGGGAATCGCTATTGGGAGCACTGCGGCGTGGCTTGTACAGAAGTCGCACTGCGCCACATGCGGCTAGCGGCATGTTTATTATTTAATCTTCGTGTGAATAATAACACGTGGATCAGCATTGCGGGGCCACGTGCGGCTTAACCGCATATTTGGGTGAAACTCACTCACGGGGGCATATGAGTTAGAACGTGGGGGTGCATGAAGGAATGTCGTTGACCCACTGATGCATCTGTTGTGTGTGTGAAGAAACACTCACAAGGTAGTAACTCATAACTCTCTTTGCAGCATTTATCTGCTCCGGAGACCGGACCTGAGAGTGCGCAGGCAGGAGGCCAGCACTCAAAAACAGAGATAAGTCCCTTTGCTCTAATTGCCTCATTGATGACAGTCTGTAATGTGGGCATGTAATGTATCTGTAAGGTTGGAATGCATGTTTAATTGTTAGTTTGTATTTACCCTATCATCCCCCAGTCCTGTCCACCTTCCCTCTCCTAACCCTTGTTCCGGTTATCCCGAAAAAACAGTTCCTGTCCAACCATCGATTCCCTAACCCTCTTTCCCCGCCGGGGTCTCGGAGGTCTGTGTAAGCTGTGACTTGCAGGCACTCGGACCGCGGAGGGGGTGGTTGGTTCGTGCCACTCCTGCGCTTGAAGGTTGGAGCCTGACACTTCCTCTATGGGTAGGGTCTGTAGTGAAGCTTCAGCGAGTATGGGATTATTTCGCTGAGCAAATGCTAAATCTGGGAGGAGGGTGGTCTCATCATCCTTGAGATTTTGGATATCTAAGGTTTTATCTACTTCTCCAAAGCCCTGATTCCCCCTTTCTGTCTCTTCAACTTGGATTACTTCCTCACACCATGGGAACACTGCTTTTTCAAAAATCCCCTGAGCTATCTTATCTCAAGGTTTTATTTCTAACGTGTTTTCACCATGGTTCTGCATCAACACCTTTATGTCTCCTCTAAAATTTGAATCTATAACTCCTGCCAATATCTCTATACCAAACTTCCAGGATAGGCCAGACTTCGGAGCTAACCTGATGTAACAACCGGGGGGGGGGGGGTATCAGGACCAAGTCGGAGGGAACTATCCCTCTCTTTCCAGGAGGAATCGTGGCCTCCCTACTGCTGCAAATATTGAATCCAATCGACTCTCTTGTGGCAACTGAGGGATCAGAGGCTCAACTACTAATTTTCTAAAACTTGAGGGTCCCCCAATTTTAACAATTTTGTCACATTCCACAATGACACCATATGTAAGGAAGGCATGGTTATTAGAAGCGCATCAGAGACAAGGAGCATAATCCACAGGTGTTTATTAAACAGTATAGGGGTGAGAAAAACACCTAATCAAAGCCTAAATTTAAGATGGGCGCAAGCTTCAACCATCAAAATTAAGAAAACGCTGTCCTAGTGGTGTTGTGCCAAAACAAAATGGCCAATATTCAAAAACGGATTATCAAATCTTTACTCTATATAACAAAAGGGTGTGTGACAATGATATTTATAACAAAAGAGTGTCTTGCAAACTGAAATTTCCAAAAGGGTTTTGATAGTTCAGGACTGCTGAATTAGTGTAATCCCTGCCCCACTTTACATCACGTGGAGCACTGGCATGACTGTGAGCACCCCTTGAGTTTATAGGCACACAGAAGCAGTTTCTTCAGAAAAGGCAGCATCCCTTGAATCAATGTATTTTGCTTGGCATCACAAGACTTTCCCAAGCTCTCACCATGCAAGATTCCCCTCTTCCCCAGCTTCCTCACGATACCCCCTTCGTTGGGTTCACCTCCATCTTTACACCTCTGTTCAAACACTTTAACAAAATGCAGGATTCACTTTCCCTTGCTTTCACTTGGCATCCCCCCGTCGGGTTCATTATAGCCTTAAAATCACAACGCGGGATTCACTCCCCTTAGTTCTCTCTTGGCATCCCTCCATCAGGCTCACACTGCCCTTGCAACTTTATCACAATGCTTTACTTTACAATTGTTCACTTGGTTTCCCACTCGTCAATGACTTTCGATTGTACAGGGATTTTGCTTACACATTTGTATGACCACTTTGACTTTCTTTTACTTTGGTTAGCCTCTCCTTTACTTTGATTGGCCTCTCCTAAGGCCTTCTGGTATTTGCAGTCTTTCCAATTATCATACTTTCAATCTAACAGTTTCACTCTGGGTGCTGAGCCTTTCAAGAATGTAATACTCAATTACTGGACCACTCTGTTATTCTTAGCATTTGTCAGTCTTAAATACATTTGCAATGTTGCAGGCTTCCCTCACGGTTTTCCAGGACAGGCGGAGCTTATGCATTCATCGTTCTAGTTACAATGTACTTTTTCTCATGGTTTCACAAAACCCTGCAAGCCTCATCAAACGCTTTGATAACTCGATAACGCCAACTGGTTTCACAGTTCACTCATCGGTAGCGCTCGATACCATTCGTCCAGCGTTTGCTTGAAGCCAAGGCTATCGGCAGAGTACAGCCTGCCTCCGCCCAACTCCGTAGTTCACCCGAAGGAGAGCCCCCCCTTCACCTTGTGCATTAGCACAGACATTTCCTTTGAAAAATGTGTGCAACCTTCACTCTGCAGCTGGCCGGACCACGGCCCTTCTTTCGCCTCTTTGTCCCTTCGGCTCTGCTTCCAGGGTCGCACTAAGTTCACAGGATCTGTTCTCCTGCTTCTTTGCTGGTTCTGGTCGCCTTGCTCCCATTTCTCGCCATGCCTCTCGGTTGCTCTCATGCTCTGTGTTTTATCTCAGTGGGGAAAGGGAACAGGATTCATGTGCGAGTCATCAGAGTAAGTGCCTGACCCTGATATTGGGACATGTCAAACGGACTGGTAGTGTGTGAGCCTGTCTTTCTCTGAAGCACTTTGTCCGTGCAGTAGAGAGTGTGTAGGAACGGGGGGCGGATAAGGTGCCTAGATAATATATAGAATGAGGGTGTTCTACATGGAAATGGGTGTAGGGATACCACGTCTCTCCGCCGGGTGCCCCACTCACACTCCCCAGGGACCCCCCATCCAGGTGATCTTCCCACACCGGTCCACCGGGGGGCCTGGATCCAATGGCGATGGCTGTGCTTCGGCCACCTGGATGACAGATCCCAAGGGACTAGTCGGTGAGACACCCTTTGGTTTCTCACACTTGTAATTATTCCTTAAAATAGCATCCTTGGCCAAAATAGCCTTCCTGTTGTTCTGAATACCAAGCTTTCCAGCATCTCCCGATTCTGCAATCTTGGTCCGTTTCAGAGGTAGCTTGGTTGAATTTGACATGAGCCAGCGTCCATTTTTCCTTCATGGATGTCCTTGCTACGTTACATATTCCTCTACAGCAAGCCTCTATATGTTTCCTTTCCACCTTGCATTACTGCTCATTTACAGTTATTGACCAGTAGGTTACTTCATCTTCTTTGTATTCACAATTAGTTTAACTTTAGTGACATATTTCTCTTGGTGATTCTGTTACACTGTTAATTCTTAAGTATTTTCAGATCGTTTCAACATAGGTTCATCTATCCTCTTTATGATATCACTCTACCCTAATCAGATTTCTCTTTAACATTCCATGATGTCCATAGGTGCGTGCTGGCATCCTTCCATGCAGCATCTTTACATACATTCAGTGCACTGGTACATTCTGTATGACTGTCTGTGTGCATAACGTCTCTCATATACTCAATACGGTGTAGGAACGATACATGGTTTCCCACATATAACCCTTCACCTGCTGTTCCAGTATGACGGCAGTGAGGGGGCGGGAGCTAGGGCAAATGCACCCACCTGTTCTTCTTCATTCCCCCCTCTGGTCGAATGTTCTATCATATTCTCTTCTTCCATTGTCTTAATCTTCTCGTCATCATTTGTCTTCATCTTCTCTTCATACGGCTATTTCTTCGGAATCTAAATCTTTGTCACCCCCCTCAGGTGACCTGCATTCTTTATATGTTCAGCCACACTCCAGATCGAGTGACAGCACTCTCCAGATGGTGGACAGAATATACAACGTCCTACATATTTATTATGATCCTTGGTGTAGTAGAACTTTGTTCCCGGAGATGCAAGTGGATGTTTCTTTATATTCTCATGGGTACTTCCCTCATTCTGCATCTGCTCATCAGTTCCAGGTCTATATCAATTATGATCTTCATCCCGATATCGTTTTTGGCTGTCTTCTGGCATTGTCCCAAGATGACCTTTATGAGACAGAATCCTGGCAACACCAACACTAGTATTGCCCCATGTTTTTTAAAAGCATTTGCCAGCCAGGGTGGAATCCACAAGAAAGATGAAAACCAATAATCTCCTGCTGGCTCACCAGCTTCACCCTCCATTTTCGTTTGCATGGTCGTCAGCATAGTTATTGCCTCTGTCATGGTTCCATTACCTCCATCATCAGATGGTGGGAAAGTACAGCAAGAAGGCCCGATTTTGGTGCACATGCCTCCTTCCATTGCTGTAATCAGGTCTTGGACAAATCAGTTTGGGAGTGTTATCAGCCTGATGGCTTTCAATTCTTCTATGATAGCATTACATCCTTTTATCGCTGAATTGATAGTTTGCAGTAGCTCCCATCTTGTACTCTGCAGCCACTTGGCGTTTACTGCAGCTTGAAATCCTGGCAAAAATATTGCTGAACAGTTTATGATCATCTGGAATATTTTCATAGGCCTCCATTGATTTTGCTGAGAAATAATTCTCTCTCTACAGCTGGCAGAGTGTGGGTGATCTATTTTTCCTCTGGTATTCTTTTTTGGAAATTTATCAATATGGAGGTCACTTTGGGGAATCACCAATGCTGGAAAATGTATCATCTAATGAACATATTTCTCCCCAATCCTTAGGCAACTTAGGCATGCAAGCTCTGAATCCACATGCTCAATATCGATCAATTAACACTGCAGATCCTCCATTAATTCCTGGGACTTCAATTATCTGTCCACATCCTTTGTTTTTTCCAACCAGAATCAGGCCATCATTCTTGAAGCATGTTGTTGCATTCCTTAGTGGCACTATGGATACTGGTCCTGCTTTGTTGTTGACCCATGTAAGTAACTTTGAGTACTTAGCCCATGATTCCAGGCATTACTATCTGCACTATGCTTGGCGATTCTTTCTTCAATAAGCGTGCAGGGCAAGCCAATAGTCCTTCTTCCCATCTGGTGCTAGTGAAAACACGTCCATATATCACTAGCCAAGGTCTCTCTCCGCATCTTGGCTCTCCCAGTTTTTCAGTTATGTCTGAGCAATTCAGCTTCTTCATCGGGACAACCTTTATTCGTTCTCCAATTCGGGATGGATACATACGTTTCTTGCTTCCCCATCCTAGTCCATTTTCAGGTGCCTTCATATGGGAACGCTAATTTTGATCGCCATCATAACATAGCCCATGTCCCTTCAAATTGTCCTCTGGTTGTGCATACTGCTAAATGACCGAGGCATTTTGCATTATGCATAGACATTTCTCCTGCAATAAATGTTCTTGCTGCGTTCATGGCATACAGTATTAGGGAACAAACATAACAGCTTTCGTCTGACGTTGTTTCTCCCACCTCTTTCATATGCTAACATCATAAATTATTTTTCAAATGAACTGAATTGTCTAGATACATATTTATATCTTCATGGATCTCCTCAACATCCCTTTTAAATCGAAATAGACTCCTAGTTATATTGTAAAACAGACTCTCTGTACCTCTAGTGGGGACAATAATAGATTTTTCATTGACACCCTCCATATCTGTATCACTTTTTATAACATGTTGGAATGCCATAATAAGGAGAAAAACACAAATCATAATACCAAATAATATCATCATCAATATTCCATGAAAACCTATCAACTTTCTAGATGGTAGTGAATCTCTGAAATGTTCAAACCTCTCCATTTTGTGTTTACTTTATTATGCAAATGTGTTATTTTTTGTGTCACTTTTGTATAAAAAAATATAATATAATTGCCAATATCACTCTCCAAACAATACAATTATTTTTGGGATTTCTGAAAAACGTAATATTTACTACTCTTCATATTAGGGCTGGATGAGACTGTAATATGTAGGAAAAAATAGCATTCAAGTGTGTGTATGGTCACTATGATAGTTAGCATACACAATGAACGATATTCTTTTTTCTCTTCATACTCCAGATTTTTCTCTCATTGTCTCTTTTATCCTATCTAAAAAAGTCCCAGGAGAGCTTCAAGTCTATTTTCTCCTTCTCGAATTTGGAAAATGTTAATCCCTAATCTAAAGGACTGATGTGCTCGTCATTCTCTTTATCCTTGCCATCAAACGAATTAGCATGCGCCAAACTACTTCTCTTGCTTCACTGTGAGCAGCTGCACGAGGGGTCGGTGTTTCGCTTTTATAAGGTTTGATGTTGTGTAGATACAGCTATGCTCTCAGTCCCGTTAATTTCACGGCCATGGGGATAACTTCTTCCACTTCAGGTGGCACCTCAAGGCAGGGCATACTCAGGTGCGTACAAATTTACACACCAGCACCTGGCCGCCTGGATACAAACTTGGGGGCTTTAGCAAGTCTTCCATTTCAAGAGGTTGTTTATCTTTGTTGTTTCTTTTTGACCTCTCCCTTCAGTTCTTGATCTATTGAGACATGAAAGAAATACTTGCAGCCATTGTTGTTAAGTAATCATGCATCTCCACACCTAATGACTTTGTTACACCCTGGCCATCAGTTCTTACCCTAGCTGGAGGAGCAAATGGGGTTCTCATACGGCATCCAGTCACCAACTCATGAGGAGTTTGATGGTGATCTGAGCCAGGCTGCTTTCTCAGGGAATATATAGGCCATAGGGCATGCAATGTAGCCATCCCTTCTTTAAGGCTCAGCTTTGTTTTTCTTTCCTTTAATAACCCATTTAAACTCGTACAGGCACCGTTGGCCTGTGGGTGATAAGCGGATGAAAACATATCTTTAATACCTAACAGGAGAACGATCTGTTCAAACAGCTCATTTACAAAATGTGGTCCATTGTTACACCGCAAAACCTTGCACACCCCACACATGGCGAACACCTTGCATACAAGCAATTTAGCGGCACACAAGGCATCAGGGTGCATGCATGGACCTGCCTCAATCCATCTAGAAAAAGGACATACTACAACCAGCATATATCTGTAGCTGTTGCAGGTTTGTAACATATCCATATAATCTATATGTAGATGCTGAAATGGGCCATTGGGTCTTGGAAATGCTGCTCTTATTGCTCACAAAGTGTGCCCTGCAGTACATTTATGGCACACAAAGCAATGCACAATGAACTGTGGCACATGCTCTAATAGATTGGGCGAGAACCATTCTTCTGCATTTGTAGCAGCAAGACTCTCTCGAGTCGTGTGTGCTGGGTAGTGAAGGTGCTCCAGCGCTACTCTCAATAATGCTAGAGACATAACTGGCATTCCAGTGCTTTCCTGTCTCCAAATTGCCTCAGTGGGGGATAAAGAACACCCACTGCTTTCTCCATAAATCCAGTTCTTCTTGTGGGGCTCGATCTTGTATTTCAATCTACTGGGCAATAGACAGCATGTTAAAACCCTCCTTTACCAGCATGCATCTTCCTGTCATTTGTTTAACATCCTCTTCAAGACTAGATATGGGTGGATAATATGCTGCTTTTTTAGCCTCTAAATCTGCGGCTTCGTTTTCATGGGCAATCAATTAAATCTGTTCTTTTGGAATGCGGTGCACATTTTACGACTGCTAGAGACGATGGTAGAATGAATGCTTCTAGAAGCCTATCCAATGGGGCTGCAAGTTGCCCTGGAGTGCCGTCTGCACAGAGGAAGACCCCTCCTTTTCCAGCATGACAAACCTGCGTGTAGTTGACGTCACATAGGCGGAGTCAGAGTACAGCGTACTTCATCATCCTCAAATCTCTGCAGCGCTTCAATGAGCATCACTAATTCTGTAGCCTGTTCTGAATAATCAGAAGACGGTCTGATACTCGTCACTACCTCAAATTCACCTTCTCGATTCAGCGTTATTACCGCTGATCCAGTATGCCTTTCCCAGTTGTCTGATCAATTCTCAAAGAACCATCAATAAAACCAACTCCCGCGCCCCCCACCCCTCCCGAGGGAATTTTCTCTAGCCTGGGGAATATCATTATAACATTCAATGTCGTTGTACAGTCATGTGCATAATCATCCTCTCCTGCTAGTTCTACTATAAACATAGCTGGATTTACTGTTTTACATCTAACAATGTTGATTGCAGGGTTGGAAATCACCTCATACCCAGATGCTCTTTGTGTGGTCAATGTACTTTTGGGTTTCTCTACAATTGCGAATAATGCATGCTCTACAAATAATGTTATTGGGCACCCCATTGTTATGCTTAAAGCTTTTTCAATTGTGAATGCAGCAGCAGCTAAATATTGCTCACAGGGATAGTGTCCCTTCATAAATGGATCTAAAATCCCACTACAATAAGCCAATGGTTGTGTCCATGTCCTAATGTCATCTTCTGTGGGAGCACTGCAATCATAACTTTTCCATTTGAATGGGAAAATAAATCAAATTCTTCATTATAATCTGGGATCCTCAACACAGGGGCTGTACTGATTGCCTGTTTTAATTCTTCAAATGCTTCAATCATCTAATCTGTCCATGTCATTGGGCTTTTGCCCACCTGTGCTTCTTTTAAAAGTGGTCGGATATATGTATTGTAATTGAAAACCCAGGGCCTGCAATAATTACATAAGTCTAGAAACTTTTGCATTTCCCTCACTGTTTTTGGTTCTAGGGTTTGCATGATTGCTTCTGCTCTTTCAGGTGTCACTTTTTCCGTTTGTGAGGAATCAACTGTCCTATGTACAAGACCTCTCCCTGACAGTATTGTAACTTCTCAATATCTAACTTGTATGTATCCTTTCTCTGACAGTATAGTCATGAGTTCAACTGAGTCTTCTCTGCATCTTTCTCACTGCACACCAAAATGTCATTCATGTACTGGATTACTGCACTTTAGAGATGGACATTACCCAGGTGCACCTGGAGGGGATTCACAGTACCCCTTGGGCAAACAAGTATGTTTCAGACGGGTATTGCTATAGGAAAAAAAAGTCACATTTTCTGAGTCTTCATGAAGGGGAATCAAAAAAGAATGTATTTTTTAAATCTAGAACTATCCAATATTTAGCCTTAGCTGGGATGTTATACAGTATTGCTGCGGGATATGGAACTAAAGGAAAATCAGCTTAGACTATATTGTTTAGGGGCGAAGGTCCTGTATAAATCTCCACAGCCCCCCTTTGATTTCCACAGGTACACAGCCGTGTTACATGATGAATTTGATGGCAAGAATATGCCTGGCTTCATTAAAGCATAAATGGTCTCAAATATACCTTCATCTGCCTCTCTGGACATGGGATATTGCTTTGCGCATGGTAAAAGGGCTCCTGGTTTTAGTTTAATTTTAACTGCACCTATCCCATTTAATAGACCCACATATGGGCTTGTGGTCCATACAATCTTTGACACTTTCTTTAAGTCTTCCTGAAAGAAAGACAGTCTTCTTTTTACCAGCACCATTCTCTGCCGTATTTCTATATTCTCTACTTTGATCCAATAAGTGAGACTTATAAAAAACACTAGTTCATCGTCAGAGTAGTGATCTCTAAATAGTTAATCATCTGTCAAATCTGTCAGACTATATCCATCACTGAGGGCTATCACTGTTCTCCATCGCCTGCCTTCATCTTTCCCATGAAGCATCACCCTTTCATCTAGGACCACTGCTGCTTCTAACTGTAACGGGATAATCTGCCCTTCCTCTTCGTCCATGGGAATCTCTGATTTAAAGAAGAATTCATTAGGTATTCTCAATATTTGATCTACCAATCTGGGTAACCATGATAATACCATAAGAAAAATACCTCTGGATCAAAAGGGACTCCTTGTAATGCCTTCTGGCCTGTAAAGGCTAATATAAACTCACCCACATTCATATAGTGTATCCCTGGAGTAGAAAACACTATTCCTTCATCGATGAAAGGCATTGTCATGTTAAGCTTTGTCATCAGGTCATGTCCTAATATGTTAACTTGCGTCTGCCTAGAATGGAATAATGGCACTGACATATTGTGTTCTCCTAAAGAAATTGGCAATTCGTCTGTGAAAGGAACTAAACTCACCCCAGAGAATCTGTGAGCATTCATGGCAGTAGCTTTTCCCTCCCAGACACAGGAACGAGTGGCTCCAGTGTCTACGAGAAATGAAAATGTCTTGCTTTCTACCGTTACTCTGACCGTTGGTTCCTCTTTGGGGTCTAGTGTCACCAATAATACTGGTTGTTATGTGGGCTGTCCTATTGTGGACATAACTCACCCCTGTACTGTGAAAGGGTTTCCTCCTATCACAGTCACACTCCCCAATTTGGGTGCAGGTGCATTACTTGTCAATACCGCTCCCTCTATGGCTATTTCTGACAAATTCTTCTGGACTAACTTTGCTTCCTCCTGCATTTTATCCTCAACTTTCTTTTTAGTCTTCTCCTTTGTTAATCGGCAATGATGCACAATTGTCAACTGTATTTCTGTCCATGGTTTTGCTTCCATTCCCATCTGTTACTTATATTGCCTTTGTACTGGATCGGGCAGCCTGTGATACAAAATGTAATTAAAATAATGCTACTGTTTTATCCCACAGTTCACAAGTCTCCTGAGACCATCTATCTTGAATATAAGCAAGAGGGTCTACATAGTCCCCCATTTCCCTAGTCATAATCGCACCCATATCGGGATATTGCACTCTGAGCGCCGTCATACGTCTGCTCTGCAATTATTTAATGGCGCTTCATCGTGTGTTGTGTTTTGCGCAGTCACACCTGCGTATCTTGCTCATTTCCAAATGTCATCAGATCCTTCCCCTAGAATAGCTGCCAGTAAGCCTTTTACATCGCCTTTAGCTAGTGTCATTCTCCTTGACTCAGAAATCCTTTTTCCGCACCAGAAGTCAAACTCTGCAATTTACATCTTAAATTGTCTTTATCCATCTGTGGCCACAGTATATATTGTGGTCGTCCTCCCCCTTCTCCACTAATGGGAATTGTGAAAATCCCGGTCCATAATCATACTTGCCTACACTCTTCGCAAGATGGGGTTAGTCTCGCCCGTTTGTCTCCTTCCTGGTAGTAATCTTAACCTGCTTAGATATGGCGGGGATATATCCCCTGTACTGCGCGATCATGCTTGTGGTCGCTCAGTATATGGTGTTGTTTTTCTTTTTTTTCTTTAGGGTCCTCCAGGTCTGACCATTTTTCCCCTTTTTCTACACTTGATTCTCTTAAAAACCTGCATGTGCTCTCTCTTTGAACCCTCACATTCCCCTAATTTTCTATGTCTGACATCATTATGCCCCAACTCGTGTGACGGTTGTCCTTTTCCGCGTCATCGAGATCTAATCGGTTTAAAGACAACGTTCCGTACTCGTCCGTTATGACTTAATCTAAAATACCTTCTGTTCCCCCTAATAGGGATCCCTCTGCGTTCTCTTGGGTTGCCTTATTTGACTGTATACATTCCAAAGTATTTGCGCTATATCTACTGTGTCCTGCCCATCAGCCCTTGATGAACTATGCATTCCTTGCAGCAACCTACAGAGCTGTTGTGAACCTCTCTTCCTCCAATCCTTCTCATGCATCAATCAGTACTATGCTCCTATGACATAAATATTCTATCACGTCATCTTTTAATCCCCTACTGTTAATTTCTTCTTCTCGCTTCCTGACGTCCCTCGATTCATCTTCCTCTGGTCTTCTTTGCAACCTACGTACTTTGGGCTTATATCTCTTCTTGGTTCTTCTTTTCTAATTTCTCATTTTCTTTCCTTGCCTCATATCTTCTTCGTTCTTCCCTTTGCTTTCATTCTTTATCCCCTTCTTTTTATGCGCTTTCCTCTTCCTTTTCTTTCTTTTCCCACTCTTCCCTTTCCTGTCTTTCTCAAATTCCATCAATGCCCTTAAGTAATATGTGCCTACCATCCATTCATTCTGTGCTACAGTTATTCTCTTAGCTGTATCCTTTATTGCTTTCTGTTTCTTGCTTTTGCTTCCTCTTTCTCCATTTGTCTGTCTTGCCTGTCCGTTCTCTCAGCGCACTGTTTACTTTCATTACGTTTTAATGTATCTTTTCATTCCCTGCTTTCGTTCTCTTCTGCATTATCTTCACTGTTATAAGAGGGAGCACGTACGTTGGATTAACATACCGCGCTGCTGCTTTTAATTCCTTTAAAGGGTAAAATCTGTTCTCCTCTGTATCTATGCTCTTATCTTCTGGAGGGGAAAGGTGAGCCAAAGGAGTTTTATCCTCCCCTTTATGCTGTTTGAGCATCCACTCCCTCTCGGCTGGATCAGTTAAGGAAAGCGTCTCGTGGGCGCTGGGTACCTGAACTTCCGGTTGATGGTTGTGGTGAAGTCGCCAGGCTGTCCGACTGATGATTGCTGAAAGTGCAACGCGAGGAACCGGCACAACACCCACCCTGGAATCAACAGGATCAGAGGTGAACCGGCTCCCAACGCCACTGATTCGCACTTCCCTGATTTACGTGATGTTGGGACAGTGCAAGCACTGACATGGAAGGCAGGTTTTGACTAAACGGAGATGGTCCACAACAGGATTCAGCAGCGAAGACTCCAAGAAGTTGCAGCAGTCAGAATAAGAGAACTGGAGTAGGCAGGAGCAGTAGGCAGGCTATGGAGGCAGAATAACCCCTGAGGAGACAGGAGGGCAAGCACTGAGCAGAAGGCTGAGAAAGTCTGGGGAAATCAGGAACCCAAGAGCAGCCAGAAAAGGGTGTCTGGTAGGGAGCAGAGAACGAGAACCCCAGGGAGAACCAAAAGGCAAGGAAGGGAGCTGAACACTACCCCCTCAGGAACTGGCAAGGGAAAACCAGGAGGGATGGCAAGGGAAATTCAGGAGGGAAGGCAAAGAAAACAAGGCTGAAGGCTGCCAAGGGTGCAACTCAGGGAGCTGCATGGGCGAAGACGCGATCAGGAAACAAACTGCGTTGAGACGCGGTTTGTTCCAATAAACTGGCCCTTAATATAGGACAGGCAGCACCCGAGAGGCTTGGAACGCAAGCCGTGCTGTCCCCGGGTGCTGACCCGCCCAAAACGAGGCTTGGGAAGCAAGCTTGCGGCTTCCCAAGTGCTCTGTGGACGGCGCATGCGCGTAGGCCACGCAAATGGGACACACGGAAGCGGCAAGAGCCGCGGAAGACCGTGCTCCACCCAACCTGAATCAGGGGTAGACACGCCAGGACAGGGCACGCCGGGACCGGCAGGTGCGCCCCGCACCCCAGGTAAGTGGCGTGACAGGATCTTCTGTCTCACTCTGGTGCATCTTCCATAATTCTAAAATAGCCAACCTTTTGTGTAACTTTTTTCTCTTATGTGTGGCATGCAAATAAGTTGTCATTTGCCACAACATGGTTTTTCACAACAAACCCTCCTGAGTCCATGGCATGAGTGTCTTATTAGTCGTGCCTCAGACCCATTTCCGAATGATATTTCCTTATGGTCGCTGTGTATCTCTGCAATGTCCTACACAGAAGAGGAGTGTCCCCCATGATGACGGGTCGATTTCCACCGTCAATACTTACCCGTCCTTTTATTCGATTCTTTATTTTATCAAATATACCACACTGATCAATTGGCACAGGCACCATTAATCACTGTTCATAATCTCAAAAAGAAATATTTTAACTACTTACTTTTATTTAAAAAAATCTGTGCAATGATATTGTGTTTGCTCCTTCGTTTACACTTTCTATCAAGTCTTGTTACCTCGTTCCTTTATTATTAGTATTTTAAGAATCTCTTCTTTATTGGTATATTCATTTCCTTTAATTTTTACCCTCCTGATTGGTGAACCCTTGGACCAAGAGACTTACGTCAATCTCCTTAATGTTTTACTATTGTTTTATATTTATTAGTGTAAACACAACAAAAGTTTTATATTGACATTTTATAACCCCACACATGCAATTTTCAATTATACTGCGTATACCTTCCTTTACTATTTTAGTAAATGTATCCCTTCTCCGTTTCAATCCATTTTGGAGTTTGATACGCACTCTTCTGCGGGCCGTGCCTCACGAATTCTCAACACCCCGTTTTGGAATCTTTACTTTTAGTGCGTACCCTTCTGCCCCCTTGGAACCACGAATCAGGATATCTACTTCTTCTCTTAATAATCTCCCCAAAAAATCTAGTTATATTTCATACGTAGTATTTACAACACAATCCCTCCCTCTACTTTTGCCACCTTCGTTGGTCTACTTACATCTGTGACTCAGCTCGAGTCCCTTGGCATTGACGCTCACTCAATCGACCAGTCGGCCTTCCCTACATGGGGTACTTGCGGGGACGGGACAGGAATTTCATCAAAGGAGCACCTGCCAACCAAATCTTCTTGCATGTGACTGCACCGGAAGCTCTGCAGTCTACTGGCTAATGGCTGGAGCAGCCAGGTGTCCAGGGGTCGGGATCTGGCCTACGTCGATTACACTGTAACCATCCTCTGCTACCAAAATGTGCTCTAGCACCTTGAAGCATATTTTGTGCTAGATGGAATTACAAATAATGATCTCAGACAAAATAATCGGACAGACTCAAGGAATATGGCAACATACTACTTTATTCTCATTTAATAAAGCAGGGAGAACTAACAGGCATCGGACTGATGCATGCACACTCACACAGTAGCTTGATGACATAGAGGTTTTATACCCAATATGCTCATCTATGACGTCATTCTACGTGGTAAATTATAAAACCTATTGAGGGAAGGGATTGGTTAAGGGAACATATCTACATATAGAACATATACGAATTAGTACATCATTGGCTACCCTTTATCTGTAGGGCACGCCTTGAACTACCTCTAAATACGTATAGTGCTGATTATGGCAGACAAAATGCAATATTGTATGTTAGGTTGCCCCTTAGACCCACAGAAAGTACATGAATCAAATCTTAGGTGTTTGAATTCCGCCAGGCTACTCCCCGTTTTCCCAATTAGTCCATCAACTCTCATCGGTTGGCGATAAGCCCAAGTCTTCTGTCTGCAGTTGACCTTGCAGCCTGCTCACTCACTGTCCTGGAACATTCAAGGGAGTGTGAGCATAACGCTATCTTCGTCTGAGGCTCTAATGCATAGTCCTGGTTTCCGACTGGGTCAAATGTGAAGAGACCACAAATTTGCCAATTTCACCCTTCGATTTACTGCTATTTGATTCAATTATGCAGGGTGCTGTTATTCCTCTTGAACTCAAGACACTTGCTCACTCTACCTTGTATAGACGTCATACACTTAATTGTCCAATACTTTGGTGATGCAGACGTTTCGTCGTCTTCTATCTGAGAGAAATGTGTCCTTCATTCATTGATTATCTTGGTTAACTCCCCTTGTGCCTTGCACTTATTCCTTAAAATAGCATGCTTGATCCTTGGCCAACAGAGCGTTCCTGTTCTGCACACAGAGCTTTACAGCCTCTCCTGATTCTGAAACCTTAGTCTGTCGCTGAGGTAGCTAGGTTGAATTCGACATGAGCCAGCATCCATTTTCCTTTCGTGGCCATCCTTGCCACGTTATATATTGCTCTATAGCAAGCCTCTATATGTTTCCTTTCTACTGTGAGTTACTGCATATTTACAGTTGTTGACCAGTAAGTTACTTCATCGTCTTTGTATTCTCTTGTTTTTGAGTTACATTGTCACTTCTTAAGTATTTTCATATTGTTTCAGCATAGGTTCATATATCCTCTTTATGACATCAATCTGCCCTTGTCAGATTTCTCTTTAACGTTCCATGATGTCCATTGGTGCATGCTGACATCCTTCCATGTGTCATCCTTCCACTTTCAGTGCAAGGGTACATTCTGTATGCCTGTCTGAGTGCATAACGTCTCTCATACACTCAATGCAGTATAGGAATGATACATGATGTCCCACATATAGCCCTTCTTCTGCTGTTCCCGTATGAGAGCAGTGGGGGGGGGGGGCTAGGGAAAATGCATTCACCTGCTCCTCTACAATACCCAAAACCCCTAGCCAGCCACCCACCTCCCCCATCCCCAACACACAATTCCCAACCCCTCTCCCCACCCACCTCACACCTCCCTTGTATATAGAGTGCCATAACATGTCACTTCCATGGCCTCTTGCCAGCCTGCTCGGGCACTGTTGGGGAAAGATGGCACAAGGAGCCACGCCTTGTGGTGCTGGGAAATGATCCCTATGTGGGGGTGACAAAGGTGGAGGGCTCGTACTCCTAGCCCCAGATGTGCTGCAATGTCAACAGCATGCAGGAATAGGGTGACTCGGCAAAGGCTGAAATGCCCTCAGTGTGCTCCCTCAGCCTCTGCCCAACAGTGGTGATGGCAGCAGTAGATTGGGAGAGCTGCCGGCACTGGCGGTTCAGGGACCGGGAAATCCTCCTGCATGGTCCCTGGACACTGTCCCCGATTGCCTGCAGGCGTTGTAACTGCTGCCCTGCAAGGTGTTCGATGGACACCTGGCACTGTTCCATGGCATCTAGCCATGCCCATATTGCTGCCATTGAGTGCTGTGGCACTGGCTGTGGGCTCTGCAGAGGGCCAGGGCTGAAGCAGGGCGACCTGAAGCCCATGTCTTCATCCTCCTCACATGGAGAGCCATTGCTTCCTTTGTCTACCCCCAACCCAGTGCTGGTGAGCCTGCCTGATACAGGTGACGAGAGGAGGGAGGGCAGAGGGGCAGCTGGGTGGGCACAGTTGTGTGGATGTAAGACATTGGGGGTAATTCCGAGTTTGGAGGCAGCCATGGTGCTGAGTGTCTGAGTCCGGGTATGCGGAATGGGGACTTACCAGGACATTCCGACCTATGCGGACCCGGTAAGTCCCCATGCCAAATACCATTCCCCATTCCCATTCAAGCCCCCATAGGGCTCAATGGGAATGGGGAAGGCGTTAATAACGGGTCCGCAAATTGCAGGCCCTTTATTAGCTCCAAGGTTCCTTAACAGGTCCCGCTAAGAACGGCAGGTCAGACCAGCTGTTCCTGGTGGGACCCGCTAAGGGACCTTGGAATAGGGCGCTAGGGGGTTACCGGCACCGGCATACTTACCGGTGCCGGTAACCCCTTAGCACCCAACTCAGAATGACCCCCATAGACTTGGAAACATACCAATTAGTCAAACTGATAGTGAACCATTCACTCATTCGTCCCAATTCGGTGCCAATCATCCATCCACAGACTGCTAAAACATATACCAAAATACATTCCATGTATAATAGGACCTTCTAAAGGTTGCAACAAACAACCTTATTTCATAAAGTACATTCAATGTTAAAGATCACTGTGATTACAAAAACATGTGATCGGCTAGTGGAGTGGATCAGATTAATTTAGTCCATATGATCCCATCCCCAACTTTCTTCGATCGGTTTCGACGTATAAAGATGATTTGGTCAACGTCTTCATCAGGAAAACCATGTAGTGTACTTACCACAATGGGCATGTATTTCAACGTCAGAAGTCAATACAGCAAACTGGTTGAAACCAAAATGGTGTTGGTGCCTCGCTGTTAGGAAGAAGCTGACATTATTTCACATTGGGTACTATCAATGTTAGTTGATGGCACCAATAGTGCTCCTGATTCCACAGGAAATGCCCACTTTCTTATTTGCAGGGTTCAAGTGTGGTTTAGCCAAGATGTATTTGTACGTCATGAATCAAGTGTGTCCAAATAAACACGGATCCGATCCGTGTACCGTCCGCTGGCCTCCATAACGCGAACCATGGGGATCTCCACAGGAGTCGGCTGTGGTGTGGTTGTTACAGCACGTGCAGCAGCATTGCTGTGCCTCTTGTGCAATCTACATGGCTGGTGAAGTGGCTACTGGGCACAGATGTGGGGATAGTGGGTGTCTCCACACCTAGCACAGCTGACACTGTGCTGGTCTCTTGTGACCTTGGTGCCTCCCTCTGGCTCTTCCTCCCGCTACTCACACGTCCGGCCTGGGCAGGGGTGGAGAGGTATCCACTGCCACTGGGGAAGGTCTCATGGGCAGTGGAGGGCCCTGCCTCTTCAGCCTCAGTTGACTGTATACCTGTTGGGTGGATAACAGCATGCAGTCAGTCATCATGCATACACATAATTGGGCTAGCCAGACACTCATGCAACATGAAGTCTGATCTTCCTACACACATTGTTTTATGAGCATAGTTGGTTTCAGGCAGATGAGTACAGCCACTGCTAGGTGGGAGTAGTGTCTGCTGAGGGTGTACACAGTGCATGCATGTGCACGTTGGCCTGATAATATTGCTGGTTGTTGTAATGGTGCAGGGGGTTCACTTGGCAACATGTACCATCACAGCACACAAGTGCTTCTCGTGGTTCCATGGCTTTTGATCAGTGCATGTGCATTACAACATATCCCACCTATCCTTGCACATGCATGTTGTCACTGAGCCTTTGTACTGATTGCGATGTGGTTGTCCATTCCCCTGTCCATTGTGCTCATCTTTGCTGGGGTACGCATGGGTTTGGCCAGTGCATTCACATGGGAGTGGGGACTGAAAGACTCATCACCCTCCCCTTGGCTGCTTGCGCCAACTTCTTCACTGCTGATCTCCTCTATCTGTTCTTTCTGGAGGATGTTGCTGGCCTTCTCCTCCCGTGGAGTCACGACAAGGAGCTCCACAGTGCCACCTCCTGTGGCTGAAGTTTCTCACCTGTGCCCGTCGATGAGGCTGCAGACCCTGGGCTTGAGGTCATTCCAGCTCTTACGGTAGTCTTCACTGTAATGACCATTGATACCATCCTGATGGTGGCCCAGACAGCATCCTTCATCTTTCCACAGTTGTCTGCTCCCATACAGCTCCTCAGAGTGGCAGACAACCTCATCAACCAATACCTGGTTTTCTGCCTCAGTGAAATTTTGTTTCCGCAACTTCATCTCTGCCACATTAGGCTTCCTCTTTTCCTGTGACATGATTGTGTCAGGTCTTGTCTCCGGATGGCAACAGAAAATGGGAGATTCAGAGTGGAGTGCAGCTTCAATGTTGGCTGCCACTAGGCTGCCCATCTCAGTGATGACGCTATTTCCGCTGGCAGAATTACCGCTGAATGTCATGGCGGTAAAAGTATTTCCACCACTTTCAGGCAGAATTAACAATGGAAACACAATCTTGCCAGCAATTTTGCCAGATGGAATTACCGTTTCGGCCATTGCTGTATGCAAGCTCGCGCCAAGTTGTAATACAGTGGGAATTCTGCCGGGCACCAGTATAGTAACGGTAATTCCACCAATTACTGCCATATCATATAATATGATAAGGCATTTATAATGTGCCTGTACACAAGTGCTTCTAGGCGCGACAAGACAAGGAGGGGGGACAGAAGGAGGACAAAACAACGATCTTACTAGGCTTTGTGTCATTCAGATCGAGCAAGTGCGGGCAAGAGGGAGGGGAGAAATGCCAGGGGTAGGGGTTTGAAGTGTAGGTAACTCAAGTATTGGTGGTGCTGGAGGGTGGCTCATAAGTGCAGAGAGACAAGGAACTGTAAGGTTGCAGATACAGACCCTTAAGTGCTGTGGGAGCCAGGAGGCAGTGCAAGGGCAACTGGACATGCAGGAGCCTGGACCCGAGTTAGTGTGTGGCCAGGTGACCAGTGTGTGCAGCAGTCAGGGACATCAGCAGGGGAGAGGAAGAGAGAAAGCAGAAGCGAAAAAGGAAGGTCTTTAGTTGCTTCAGGAACCAGAGGTGATTCTGCTCAAATTTGAGAGAGGCAGGGCGGCTGTTCCAGAGGTAGGCCCCAGCCGAGGAATGAGATCTACACCCCCACTCTCTGCTTGGAGAAGCATCTGACCCTCAGAGAGTTGGAGGTGGATGAGCAGAGCACACGAGATGGAAGATGTTTAGGAAGAGAAAGTTGGAAGTAGTGCAGTCACAGGGCCCAGAAAGCCTTGTGGACGATGCAAAGGGTCTTGAACTTGATCCTTGCAGCCACAGGAAGTCAGTGAAGAGATTTCAAAGCTGGAGAGAAATGATCCCTGGGCTTGAGGCCAAGGACAAGACTTGCAGTGCTGTTCTGGATAAGTTGTAAAGGTCAAAGAGAAGAGACAGGTAGATTTAGAAGGTGGCTGTTGCAATATCCAGCCTAGGGAGGGCCAGGGCTCTGGAGACATTAAGCATCTGGGGGAAATTGAGAAAAGGCAAAATATCTCTGAGGAAGTGCAGCTGATAGTGTGACTTCTTAGAGACGTCAGAGATGTGAGGGGAGAAGGAGAGAGTGGAGTCGAAGATGACACCAGGTTCTTAGCCTCAAAGAAAGAAGCAGGAAGAGGGCCCAGGGTGGGCGTCCAGTGAGAGATGAAAGGAGGGAGCAGGTGTCCCGATGAGGAGGATCATAGTCTTAAGGCACAGATCAATAGCGGCACACCATTCCTGAATTGCGGCCAGACAGTCTGGTATGAGAGAAGGAGCAGAGGTGGCTGAGGGGTGCCTGAAGGAGGGCTAGGTGTCATCCGCTTAACACTAAAAGTTAGAGCAGAATGTAGCGATGCAGTGGGCAAGTGGTGCCAGGTATTGGTTGAAAAGCCAGGGAGAAAAATCACAAGTAGAGAGAGTGATAGAAGAGAGGAAAGACCCCGGTTGGACCTGGGAGGGTCGGTCAGTGAGAAAGGAGGTGAACCATGCCAGGTCCTGTCCAGTGATACCCAGGTTGTCGCAGAGGCAATTTCGCAGGATGACCGTGTCAAAAGCAGAGGAAAGATTGAGGAGAATAAGGACAGAAGGAAGGCTACAGTCAAGATTAGAAAGCAAGTCTTCATGGGTGTTCAGGAGAGCAGTTTCTGTGCTTCTGGCACCCCTGAAGCCAGACTGGTGGTCATGGAGACAACCAGCAGATTCAGTTTGCAGATTAAGCTGGGAGATGGCCAGTTTTCCAGGAGTTTTCCCAGGAAAGGAGTGATGGAGACCGGGCGATAGCGAGCCGGAGAGGAAGGATCGGCATAGGTTTTCTTTTAGAAGGGGGTGCACTAGAGAGTGCTTGAAGGGGAGGGGAAGGTTCCAGTGGCAAATGAGTGATTGCAGAAATCGGCCAAGGCTGAAGCAAGGGTGGCAATATGGTCCTTGATGGTTCTGGATGAGCAGAGGAGAACCTGCCTTGATGAGACTTTCATAGATCGGATTTGTCTAGAAACATTGTATGGGGTGAACAGAGGAAAGGAGGAGTACAATCGTCCAAAGAGGGGCTGGGGTAGTAGAGGAGGAGCAAGAGGAGGTAGAGGAAGAGAGAGTGGACAGGATGTCCTGAGTTTTAGTGGTGAAATGAGAAGTCATGGCTGTTCAGAGGGCCTGGGAGGGATATGAGGGGTAGAGACTGCAGCAGCAGAGTGGCCAGCTACTTGTAGATTTTGAAAAGTTTGGCTGAGTTGTTAGATGCCGCAGAGACATGGACTTGGATGTAGGCTCTCTTCTTAGAGAGGACAGAGTCATTACTCCCTTTGATATGATATGATATGGTATTTGTAACGCGCCTATACACAGGTGTTTCAAGGCACGAAAAGCAGGTGAGCAGGTGGCAGGCCAGTTTGTCAGGGGGTCAGGTGCACCTGATGCCCTTCCTCTCAGCCACCTTACAATTGTGTTTAAGGGTGGCGAGATCGGAATCGTACCAACAGTTGCACTTGGATGTGGATTTCAAATGGATCCTCATGACAGGGGCAAGGACGTCAAGAGTGTTAGCGATAGAGAAATGAAGGTTAGAGAGGGCTGTGTCAGAGTGTGAGTCAGCCAAAGGTCTAGGAGGAGGAGAGAAAGCAGTGGCGAAAGTCTCAAATGACACACGCTTCATGGGCCGGAAGACAGAGAAGGTAGGTGGCAGTGCTGGGGTCAGTTTGACCTGAGGGCTAGAGAGAGAGAGAGGTGGGAGGAAAGGAGAACCTGGACACTCCAAGAGAGAGGAGTGGTGAGCATATTGCCTCCCAACTCATGATGAGGCTCCATATCCTTAAAAGGGTAAGCAGGCAGCATATCCCTGAGTACTGGGGAGAAGAAGGGTGTAGTGCTTAGAGGGGAGAGTAGTATTAGTAGTGCGTAGAGAGTAGTTGTAGTGCAGAGAGGGTAGAGCATTAAGTGTGGTTAGAGAGTATGCTGAGTAGAAATCTCACAAATGTGAGGCGGACAACTTTTGTGAAGGTTTTTCCAAAAAATGCCATTTTATCAACTAAAAAGGTTGGATAAATGCCTCACCATCCCTACCCTGAAGAGGATTTCCTGTCTAAAAAAAACTAAAGGAAACAGTCTGACAAAAGGATTATGTCCCTCACACTTAAGCACACACCAACTTAACAAGGTAATATATGGCAGTTCAATAGCAACAAATATGACAGTTAAATTCACAACATAACAACTTTCTCTTTCTAATCTGGGTATATTTCCCTTCGCCAGATTCAAGGAGGATGTTGTTCAATGGTTTCAAAAGGATTAAGGAAATTCCACTTCAATTCTCTTTAATTTCTGCACCAGTTCACAAAACCACTTGTTTGTCAATATTAAATAATTCTGCAGCTGTTCATAGAACACTTGCTTCCATAATATTAATTTGCCAGGATGATTCTGTATCTATTCACAACACTTCAGCGGTTCTTCAATCTTCTTTTTCAAAGTTTTAACCACACCACAGTACATCACTTAGACCTGGTCCATTCACCTGCGAAGCCTATTCAAACAAAGTTTTCTGTTCAGGTGTACTCCCCTGCCAGAACAGATCAAACTACTACAACATTCTCTGACCTGGTGGACACTCCTGCCAGGGCAGAACACACTGCTACTTTTAAGCACTTCTGTGCTAAAGGTCAAATTCCCCCAGAAGTGCCTGGAATGTGCCATCGGGAGATGCTTGGTTCCACTTACGCAGCCTCTTCACTCTTCAAACGGTGTATCATAGTCACTGGATGTGAGAAACAGATTCTCTCACACTTAATGGACTTGAAACTATTATCACAGACTAATTTCACTATTACTTACTTATTTTGCAGAGACCGCCATGCTCCAACTGTGCCCAATAGCCCTGCCCACTTCCTATTTAATTCACGGGCCCACGCATCTTTGTTCGGGCCCCCGGACGTGCCCGCAGGAGTGCCTGTCAAGCCTGTCTGGCTCTGGATGGCTCGGCACGGCGGCTCTAAATCAAACCACGGAAAGTAGCAACCCTTGTTGGTAAGCACACACTGGGATTGTTTTTTATGTTGTGGTTTGGGTGTTGGAATTGTAAGCAAACTGCTTAGGACAAAAATCTAATTCACCTCACGCCTGTATGTACGTGGAACCTGTGCACATTTAATCAATTCTGTGTACTAAATTCATTGGGCCTCATTATGAGACCGGCGGTAGCCGCGCAGGTAAAACCGGCAAGGCTGCCGCCGGTATCATTTTTTTTCTGGTGCCCGGTAATGGCCAATTGCTGGGTCATTACGGCCCTGCCAGACCCGGTAATTGCTCATTCACGGGCGCCGGAATAAAATGCTCCCCATTCCCATTCGAGCCTCATAGGGTTCAATGGGAATGGGCAGGGCGGATGCACCAGCACCATTCAGAATGGTGCCCATGCATCCGACATGGTCTGCTCGCAGGTGCCGGTCGGCCGCCAAGCCAGACCTGGTGGGCAAAAAGGCACCTGCAAGCAGACCTCGTAGTTTGCCGGTATGGTAACAACGGTACCAGCAAGTTTACCGGTAGCGTTTTTCTGTACCGGCAAACTCATAATGAGGCCCATTGTGTAGCGTTATTTAAATTGCTAATGCTGTGACAAAACGTGCCAATGGCAACAACAACCTTCTAACATAGCTTGAGGGTCTCAAACAACTAACAACTAGGGTGTGGCCAAGACATTCGTGTTTTGAGTGGAACCATGGTATTGTTTGTCTATCTAAGCAACTTTTTGGTTAGTTATTTCCAAGTGTCCCTTTACATTCACAATTTGGTTATGTACGCATACATATTATAGGTAGCAGTTGGCTCTCGAAAAGGCGACAGAATTGTGCTCAACCTGTAGCACACTGCCAACTCAACCAACATAGTGAGGGCTGAACAACATACAGTTGTGGAGAAAGGTGCTGTAGCTTTAGTGCAAATTTATAAAAGCACGCCTCGAGTCGATAGTGTGTATTTGCTCATACAGCGCCGTTCATATATATGTGCATAAAGGGACCATTAGGGGGCCCACAGTTATTGTCACTAGTTGCACACCACACATAACGTAATCTGAACTAGTTTGCAAGTTTTTGACAAAATGATCTCATTATTCATTGCACTTTATGTAATACTTGTGTGGGTGTTACTGCCGTCATGGTTGGCGGCTTACGGAGTGGGAAATGCTTGGGAAAACAACCTGCCCCTTTTCAGTTAAACCTATCAAATCCAATCTAATTTCACAAATCATCTTTTTCTACCCAAAACATTCCCCTGGGTCAACGAACGTCCAATAGACTCCCACACAGCGCCCTATAACATGCAATCCATAGCGATTGAAACCAATTCGGACGGTGATCCTCAGTCCCCTTCGCTCCGTCCCCACTTGCAACAAACTCCCATCCAACCTTAGACCACATCCAACTTCCAGCTATGGCCAGTATTACATTACTCAAACTCTGTCTCAATCGTTGCTTCACTCCCATATGCCTAATTCAAAAACCTTGGCTTATTCTGGGTGTATTGAACGTTTTGAGAATCAAATCTTGGATTTTTCTATTTTGTCCCCTATGATAGGAACTGAATGGGCGAAACAAATTAGAGCCTCGCTTGGCCCATCCTTGCCAGTTTCTATGCTTCCTTCAGAGGTCGAGGACACTTGCTTCCACAATCCGCAGAGTAACTTTGCCAATGTGCACACAAAGTGGTTTCCGTAAGCTAATTGTGAGCAACGCACGCGGCCTTCCACTAGTTCACCATCATCTCCTATTTATTCTCCTAAGAGTAAATCCTTGTCTGTAACTCACCACGCACAAGAGGTGCATCCACTTTCTTCTTCGGAAAATCAAGTACAAAGTAGTCCTGAGGGTGAGAACCACTTGCCCTTTCATGACACTTCTCAACATCATGAAACATTTGAGTTTCCTAGTTCTACCTTCCCAGTTATAACTAGGATACTCAATCTTCTAGACAAAGGACATGAACGTACTCATTTGGAGATACGCGACATTAAGAACGCTATGACCGATATTATGTGCAAGCTATACAGATTGGAGGGCTTTAAGACTGCTAATGAACACATGCAAACACAAAAATTGGATACATTAGACAAAATGATTGAGCGGCTAATGGTTCACACCCAATAAGTAACAACGACAAAAAGTAAGCAAACTACTTATCTAACTTTTCCAATGGCATCTACAAGTAAATCTTACGCTGATGTGGTACGGGAAGACGCCCCGAAAAGCGATCCCAGAACGGAAGACATCATAGCTATTTTATGGGAAAGGGTTAAATCAATTCTGCTAAACTAGATGAGGTGTTTCATTACTTGATAACAAATAAGGGCCCAGTTTATGATGGCCCACCAAATTCTAAACCTGCACAATCTGAATCAAATATTATGGCTGAGGTATTAGTGGAAAGCCGTGACAGTCCTTCGCCCTTAATAGCTGCTATTGGTCTGTCTCAACAGGTGAATGTTGTTGAACCAGACCAGGAGGGGAAATAGAATGCATACCTCTGATACTATGGAAATGTTTGTGATACCTTTTTCTGTTTGGCTTGTATTTCAAATAATAAAGAGGATAAAACATTTTTTTTAAAAAGAATTCTATACCTTTGCTGTCATGCAAAATGAAACATGCCCATGCCAGAGCGTTGAAACGTAATTCGAATACCAAAAAAACAGGCTAATGCACCCACAAAAAACAAAAAATGAAAAAAACATTAAAGATGGGGGGCGTGGCTTGGAGCCGACACGGTGCAGTCGCTACTCTAAAGCCGCCCGTGGACTGCCCGCTGCTATAGCTAAAATTGTGCGGTTCCTGTGGCCTACACGATCCATCGACGGCAGCTATGTGGATCGGAACCGATGGGGCACTAACAGCTCAAAGATGAAAGCCGGGAGAGGGAGCACTATGTCCGTACTCGTCGCTTGAATCCCAGTCCCCCCCCTCTGTTGCTCGGAGAATCCAAGATGACGGGCGCACGTATGATGGCGTGCGCAGTCAGGAGTTGGAGGCGATCCTCCCCGTAGCATTTGAGCCGGAGGGGACAGACGAGCATCCGGATATCCAGACAAGAAGCAGGGACTGTTTCCATCGGCCGGTGAGGGCGGCCCGGGCCCCCACGGAACCGGAGAGAAGCCCTGCATGCACTGGCCCCATTTTGCGCACCCTCTCCCTCTTGGGGCGCCCCAGCCCATGCCGCCATACAGCTAAACATTCAGCGGACGGAGATCTGCGCGGGCTGCGTTAGTGGCCCACCTGGGTGCCCGGTGGGGCCTACCTTCCGGCCTATGGACATATGCAACGGCCCTTGAAGCGACTCAATTCCCTGGAGGGGAGATGGGAGACCCTCCCCCCAACGGTTGGCGGCGGGAGCCCTCAGCAGGAGCCCCTTGAGAGATCTAAGGTAGGCCTACCCCGCATGCTCTTCTCCCTGAGCCCTTCCTGGGGCGCCCCGGCCCAAGGCCCTGCTGCCCACGGATAAGGCCTACATCCCGCACGGGCAGCGCTTCTTAGCCTCTGGGGGCCCGCTACATCGCTCCCGTCGGCCACCGTCCCGCCGCTGACAACCAGCGCGATGACCAAGCAACAAAAGATCACCAAGTCTTCAGACATAGCAACTCTGCTGACAGCTTCCGACAAAGCTAAAAAACAAGATTCCTGCCCCTCTACCTCACGGGAATCCCTAGATAACAAGGGACCTTTGGCGACCAAAGAAGATATACGTGAATTCATGGCGGATATCAAATCAGAATTCCGCTCTTGTATGGCGGAACTCACAACTAAACTGGAAAGCACAGATAAAAAAGTCTCGGAGGTTGAACAAAGAGTGGGAGTTGTTGAGCATCATTTCCAAGATCATGCCTCCGCCCTAACTGAGGTCCAACGTTCAATCGGACTACTGCAGGACAAGTACGACATCCTGGAATACAAGCAAGAGGAACTCGAAAATAGGGCCCGACGCTACAACCTCCGCATTCAGGGGGTTCCCACTTCGATCCCAGACAAGGGGTTGGCTGAATATGTGGACCTCTTTTTCTAATCTCTCCTCCCTGACCTCGAAGATTCACAGCTTCTCCTAGATCGCACCCACAGGCTGAACCCCCGACGCGGAGTGGAATCGGATGGCCCCCCCCGACGTCATCACTAGGGTGCACTTCTTTACCACGAAGGAAGCCATCTCGGCGATAAGCCGCTCCAAAGATGAAATTACATTCCAAGGGACCTCCCTCCAGATCTTTCAGGACCTTTCTCAGCTTACTCTTCAAAAGAGGCGAGCCCTTCGCCCTCTAACCACCCTTCTTCAGGCTCAAAAAACCCGCTACAGATGGCTCTTTCCCACAGCTTTGCAATTTTCCTACAAGGGCTCGCTCAGGAAAATTAGCCACCTGGAAGATGCTACCGACATCCTGCGCCCAGATGCTTCCAAACCCTCGTCTTTCCTGCCCTCCGAAGCAACGGATGACTCAAACCGGGTGGCCTCCCCTAATCTCACACAAGATTCTTGGTCGAAGGTCCCCAGATTCCGGAAGAGGAAATAGCCGGATGCGACACTATGATGGAGCTTCCACCTCGACCCCGGCTTGCAGCCCTGCACCATGATCCGATCAGCTCCCTGAGGAACACAGATAAGCTTCATTCTTAATGCAGCGGGCATTATTCCATGGTCCATACCCGGTTCCAAGGCACAGTTCATCTATGAGTCCTTGGAACAAACCACTAAGATTACCTGTAAGGTTAGCCATGTTGGCTACACACTGTTCTATGGCCCCTTGGGCCAAGGGAGGCATAAGACCCGCAAAAGGTCAGCCACCCTCAGTTAAAACTCGGCCCTCCTGTTGGCGGCCTGAGAAAAAACCCCACAGGCAGGTTGGGGAATGGCCACGCACTCCGCGACATGATGGCTGATCCCTCTACATCTCCCCCAGGACTCGTCAACCTCCCCGGAACTGGCCCCAGAACATCGAACTCTGAGGTTCGTCTCCCTGAATGTCAGGGAACTAAATTTACCCGCCAAACGCAAGTCCATCCTACAGAAGCTTCAGAACGACGGTGCAGCAGTGGCTATGCTACAAGAAACCCATCTGCTGCCGGCAGACCATAGCCGCCTGCGCTCCCGAAACTTTCCGAAGCAACTTTTCGCATCTGGGAACTCCAAGAGTGGTGGCACAGCTATCCTATTTGGGAGGGGACTGAACCCTCAAATTCTAGACTCTATAAGCTGCCCGGAGGGGTGGTACATGGCGGTGAAATGCCTACTACTGGGACAACTCTATTCTTTAATTTCCGTATACGCACCCAACTCAGGCCAGGCGCAGTTCTATGAATCCCTGAGTACAACTCTCTCCCCATTTCTGGAAGGCCAGATAGTGATTGGAGGGGACTTCAATGGGGTCCCGGACCCCACGAAAGACAAGTCACACCCCCCCAGTGCCGGAGACCTCACCATAGCCCTGGCTCTCCTACAACTATTTAGAACTTTGGGGTGGTGGATTCATGGAGAGTACTCCACCCATCCGAAAGAGACTTTTCCTTTTATTCTTATGTCCACAGAACCTTCTCCAGGGTAGATCTTCTTCTAGTGTCTCCACAAATCTTCACGTTCACCAACAATGTGGCAATTGGCTCCAGAATCTTGTCTGATCACGCTCCGGTGACCCTGGAAATCCGAGTGCAGGAATCAGCTAACCCCCAACAGCACAGATGGACTCTATATGATCCGATTCTCAACGAGATGCCACTCAGAGACGCGATCGCAACCACGATCACTAACTTCTTTAAGGAGAACCCCAGTAAAGACACCTCTACCGCCAATACTTGGGACACAATGAAGGCAGTAGTGCGGGGTGAACTGATTGCGCAAGGAGCGGCCTATCATAGACACAAACGTCAAACTCGCCAGGGACTTCAGGAAGACCTTAGAAATGCAGAAAGGACCCATAAGGAGAAGGGCTGGACCCCTAAAACTCAGCGGGCCATCCGGATAGCACAAAAAAAGATCGAGGCCCACTATGCCGAACACACTGCCCACAAAAACCAAACAGTTTTATTATGCTAAAAACAACAAAGCAAATAAGCTACTAGTGGCCAAACTTGCCAAGGCGAAGAGGAACAATACAATTGTGGGCCTGCGAGACCAATGAGGCAAGATCCATTACGCTGACCAGGACAAACTGCAGCTCGCTGCGACCCACCTGACTCAGGTGATGACCGCTCCAGTGCGGGACATGGAGGAACAGAAGGAATACCTACGGGGTGCAGTGCTTCCCCGGCTAAAAAGAACAGCCCGTGACTCTCTGGAGGCGCCGATTACTGAGAAGAAGTGGCTGAGGCAATAAAAAGCCCTTAAATCCCAAGTCCCTGGCCCCGACGGGTATACAACCAGGTTTTACAAGATTTTCAAACCCCAACTATTAGCACCTTTGGTACAGTTGTTTAACTCATTCAGGACCACGGGCACTGTAACCCCGTCCATGCAGGAGTCAATTACGGTCTTATTACCTAAACCTGGAGGCGATTCGAAGAAACCTACATCATATAGACCCATTGCCCTGCTCAACATAGATGCTAATATTTACTCTAAAATCCTGGCATCATGTCTGTCTCAGTTCTTGCCGGAGATAATCAGTGCGGATCAGAGTGGCTTCCTCAGACACCGCTCCACGGCCGACAACATTCGAAGAACCTTGGATCTGGTGGAACTTGCCTCCCGGGATTCCCGGGAATTGGTGCTTCTGGCCCTGGACGCGACCAAGGCGTTCGACAAAGTGGATTGGACTTTCATGAGGCTCACCCTTGAGGCTTTTGGATTTGGCCCGGAGTTCTGCACTATGACGCTGGCAAACTACAAAGCTCACAAAACCCTTCTCAGGATTAATGGCACCCTCTCCTCCCCCATCAATCTAACTTGCGGAACCTGACAGGGATGCCCGCTGTGGCCACTTCTCTTCGCTCTAATTATGGAACTGTTTGCCCAGCGGATCAGGTTGAACCCTGCAGTCGAAGGCTTTCAATTAGGTCCGGCACACCACAAGCTGGCCCTCTATGCAGACAATGTCCTCCTGACTATCACGAAACCCCGCTCCTCCCTCCCTCAAGCCCTGGCTGAGATAACAAGCTATGGCAGGGTCACAGGCTTCACAGTCAACTACCGGAAATCGGCCGCCATGGGAGTGGGTTTGACCCGAGAAGACCGAGAAGTCCTAGTTCCGCTGTGCCCAATACAATGGACGACCAAAGGAATTAGCTACTTGGGAGTTAAGATCCCGGCCAACCAAAGTGAGACCTATCGGGCTAATTTTCCCCCATTATTTACAAACTTGGAGGCAGATTTGAGACGATGGACGGCACAAGAGATATCGCTGATGGGCCGTATTACAGCCTGTAAGATGAACTTACTACTGAGATTTCTGTATGTGTGCTCCACACTCACGGTGCCGGTTCCGGCGCCAGCCCTTCAACACCTACAGAAGAAAATGCTGCAGTTTATTTGGAGGGGGAAAAAGCCCAGGATCCCTAAATCCATGATGCTGGGCAACGCGAAACTGGGTGGCCTCGGGGTCCCTGACCTGCAGAAATACCAAATGGCGGCTCAATTGTCCTGTATCCAATCATGGCAAGTCCTCACCAACCGCCCTAGATGGGTGGACCTCGAACAAGCGCAGTTACTCCTCCCGCTACGCTTTCTCCCACATGTCCCCGCTACGCTTTCTCCCACATGTCCCCCCTCCGGAACGGCGACAGTGGCGGAATCTTCTGGCATCCACCAAACACACCATTTCGGTGTGGGACAAGGCGTTGAAACAGAAGAGGATCCCGATGGGGCTCAGCCCCCTCTCCCCGGTGTTTATGAACCCGACCTTCTCTCCTGGTCTTTCTCCCTGGAATTTTAAGGCCTGGATTGCAGAAGGCCTAGAGACCCTGGGTCAACTTTGTGAAGGGGGCCAACCCTGCACCTTTGAGCCATGCAAAGAACTCTTTAGGATCCAGGAACAAGATAGATTCACATATACCCAGCTATGCCCCTGGTGCACGCACCCACAGACTCGCCAGGCGGCTACTCGTCCCCCCACAGCCATCGTTTTTGACCCTTAGTGAGCTCCCGCCCCGAGGAAGAACCTCCACTCTATACAAGTGCCTCCAAACGGATTTCCTAACCTCCAAGACCCGGTATATGGCCCTATGGGAGGCGAACCTGGGCCATCCAATTGAAGACCAACAGTGGGTTGACATCTGGTCCCGAGCTCACACCTCCTCATCATGCATCACAAATAGAGAGTGCGCCTACAAGATCCTTCTCCGGTGGTACTACCCTCCCCTAAGACTTTACCACATGAACTCCACACTCAACCCTCAATGCTGGAGGCAATGCGGCCAAATAGGCTCCTTCTTCCACATGTGGTGGTCCTGCCCAAAGGCTCAAACCTTTTGGAAACAATGCCTAGCGACCATAGCGGACATCACTCAGGTGCGACTGCCCTTGGCCCCCGAACCTATCCTCCTTGGAGCACCGATCCCCGGGATCTACCCAAGTTCTGGTCCCAAGGCCAAACTATTATCGCAATGCCAACTTGCGGGCAGGAACGTGATAGCCCGCACCTGGAAAACGACGGAAGGCCCTCTCAGGCCTTTCTGGTGGATGGAAGTCTGGGACATCCTGATCGCCGAGAAGGTGACGGCTGCCGGGGCAGGCACTTAACATCGCTTTCGCAACATCTGGGGTCCGGTATTGGATTTTGACCAAATGTTCCCGGTCCTGACTTTCAAGCCCCAACTGGCCAGGAGAACTATTCAAGATGGAGATCCCCTGCGGGGACGTGAAGATGGAACTTGAGACCGAACGGTGGGGTGGGAGGAGCATCAAATGGTATTACTGTATGCTACATGTCGCAAGTGATTAAGCTTTGTATTGCCATAACCTGCCTGTTTAAAATAAACACGTTTAAAAAACATTAAGAGATGGCCATAACTCAGCAACTTCTTAACTTGGGTCAGTGTTCTGCCAAAAGTCCTTCGACAAGCAGACTTTTACGAGTCAAACAAGGGTCAAAGGGCCAAGGGAACAGCAGTTCACTAGTTTTGACTGAGGTCATCAAAACTGACGACCCCATCTCTCAAAACCATCGAATGATTTGTGGGCTTCACTCCCACATTACAACGAAACTGTTGTGGGACCACAGACCTGACTTTATCGAGTGGGGACTTCATTTGCATGTATTTGATACCCTAGAATTTGCCAATTAGTTTGTAGAGGCACAAATACCAAATATGGAGTCCACCAATAATAACGTCCAAAACCATGCCAACACGGATGTCTTAGCTCACCTGTCTACATTAGCCGGTTCGTTACAAAATCTCTTGCCACTCCCGATGAGCATTTCTGAATTAGCAAAACCCAATAATCATCTATAGCTGCCCAATCTTTAACATAGTGTCATGGAACTGTTGTGGTTTTAACAATCTATATCGTTGGCTCCGTTCTCATCCTCCACTTCAGAAGCCAACCATAGTAATTAGTCAAGAAACAATTAAATTTAGCCCACTCTATATGGATGGATACACCACATATTCAGTTCCAGCTACTATGGGTTTAACAGGCAGACCAGTTGGTGGGTTGGCTATTTTTGTCAACAATAATTTTCATGCACTTTCTAGAGTGATAGCAAGCTCTAATGAAACATTGGCCATAGAATATTCCTTGTCTGAGTCTCCGAAAATGTTTTTTTAAATCATGTGCATTTATTACAATCCCACTAAGCACTCCTTACATGAATTCTTTAGGGGTCTCGATCTAGTTTTAGAAGAAGATTTTTTACATAATCCCTTTTACCACATCATTCTTGGCTGTGACTTCAATTCTAGTTGTTCTACTTCTTCACAAACAAGTTTTGACCCGCAAATTTAACAAATTTTCCTCTTCTGCTCAGAGAGACTACCAGTGGGTCGAACACCTACTGAACTGAGACCTATATATAGTCGATTATGAAAAGGGACTTCACACTGGAACATGGCAGCGTGGCCCCCGCTCATCGTATATATCGACTATTTCTTTGTCTCAGCGAATTTATGCCCTCTCGTTGATTGTGTGTCTATAGCGACTGTTCAATTGGGTCATCACAGTCCTATTTGAATGACAAGCCAATGTAAAACTCAAAACCTTCCAAGTGATGTTTCCCTTGCTATTATACAAGTGCAGAGAGCCTGATTATCTGTACAATGGAACCCTAAGTTATGTAGGGATAGAACGTATAGAGTTCATAGGGATGCATATTGATATGCTGATTTATCTCAAACTAATACCATCCTAATGACTATGCAACAGTGGAACAACAACCTAATTCAATTCCATCTAAACTAAATTATTTCAAGCATAAACATCCGAAAGGGGATACACACTAACACCTATGACGAAGCAATTGCACATTTAAAGTTGGATAAGAATGCAAAGCTCAAAGCTTCTCGCAGACTACATCTGTAGCATTCATAGTTTGCAACATCAAATAAGACAATCTTACAGAAACAAAATCAAATTTCTTAAACATCGAGATCATTTAAAAAATAACCAACAAATGATCGCCTTGTTATGTAATACTGACACACAAAACATCTGGGCACGTTTAAGAGGGCTGGATCACAAGATTGGTAATACTTTAAGCTCGTCCATTGCAGCAGAGACATGGCAAGCTTATATTTTAAGTTTTAGTTACCGAAGAAATTCTCATCCGATAATTTCTTATCATCCAATTTAAATCTAACCAGTTTTGCATTTACCATCGAGGATATTATAGCAGCCATTGAGCATCTAAATTATTAGAAAGCAGCTGGCCCGGACAGCATTCCACCTTGTATCTTGAAGTCTCATCCCCACTACTGGGCAACTATACTGCAACTATACTGCATATCAAATTTGATGATATCATTCGTGCTAATACAATTCTTGGTTCATGGCGTAATGCAATCATCATTCCGATTTATAAGAAGGGCAATCCTCAAGATCCTGTCCTGTCCCATTGCCCTTATGGATGCGGCAATCAAGGTTTTTGCAATTTTGATTTCTAAACATCTAGAAACCTATATTGCTGATAATGACATATACTCAAAATCCCAGGTGGGTTTCCGCAATGGTATGGGAACTTCCCTGAATGCGGCAGTTATAGCCCACCTGTTAGTGAACTCTAAATTAGCCAACTCTGGCCCGATCTACATGGCAGCGTTGGATTTATCATCATCCTTTGATTTTGTCATTAGAGAATTGTTGTGGGAAAAAATGATCAAATTGGGTTTTTCTTCAAATTTAGTATATTCTTATTGCCATGTTACACCACGACACAACGTTCCAGATTCGCACTACCAAAGAAGGAGCATTGACACCCCCAATTCCAATGGCTACTGGTGTCAAGCAGGGGTGCAATCTCGCTTCGACCCTTTTTAATTTGTATTCGTGTAATCTGGTCGAATTGTGGAATTCCCAAATTACTTTTCCTGTCAGATTGGATTCACTTCAATTACATTGGTTGGCTTTCGCTGACAATGTCATATTTATTGATAGGACCCATTATGGTCTCCAGCACAAATTAGATATGTTTTCAAATTATGCGGCTAATCATAATCTTCAAGCTAACTCAATGAAGTCGCAAGTAATCACTTTTATGAACAGGAACAAAATTAGATCTTATCTTTGGCAACTCTCAGGTATCTATCTCCAACGCTCCTGTAAGTTACGTCAATTGAGCTACACCATGACTGACGAATCGTCGCTATTTTTCTGCACTACTCTACTCAACACTAAGGTCAGACCTCTTATTTCTTTAATGAAGATCATATGTAAAAAATACAGCAAATTCTCTTTTCTTCCTTTGATTGATTTTTATATTTTGAAATTTGACCCTACATTATTATTATTTTTTAGATATTTGTCTCTTAGATGTATATGTGTTGCTCAATAAATTATAAGGGAGGATTCGGAAAGAAATCTTAGGCATCTCTATGGCTGTCCCAAATTCTATAATATGTCATGAACTAGGTCTCATTTCTCCTTCACCTCGGTTCCAGTGGCGTATGCTATCTACCTATTAAAAAATGCTGGCCACTCCACGTACTTCTTTATATCAGGACTTCAAGACACTATTAGGCAATAATAATATTCCATTTATTAATAACTTAAAAATACATATGAACTAAATATGAATAAATATGGTTGCTTCTATTGGTAATCTTGAATTATGATTGCCGAAAGTTAAAAGAAAATTACACAAATGTGATTGATCCAAGAGCATTGATTCATTGACTACATATAAGACTTACACCGAATACGCGCTTTGTCCTAGGAAATTTGAAGACAGGCCAGCCAACATATGTCATTTTTCATGTGAATGAGCTTGGCGTGTTTACATATGGTTTAAACTGAACCAATTCCCCACATTGGAATGTACAAAACACTGGTCTACACGGAGTTCCACTAACATAGATCAGAACTGTCGGTTCTGTTTGCAACAGAATGCTTCTGAAACGCTCAAACACTTAGTGTTACTGTGTCCTTATTTTGAACAGGATAGAGAAAAATCATTAGGTGTCTACAATACTCCATTGAATTGGAATGCGAGACAAATGTTTTGGGAGCGCTGTATATGGGGATCTAATCTTGCTGTGGTGCTAGCTCTCACTAAACTCCTTTTTCAAATTGAAGACTCAATAAAAAAGGTGACCGCTATCTAGATGGTATGCAACAGTGAGGTTGGTGTTGATTATATGTTAAAATGCTACTGGGTTTCTGTATTGCTATGAAAGTAGGGTTTTGAAATAGGATATAATACCAAGGACAAACAAAGGGTTAAAACTTAGACCCAGAGGAATCTGATGAAAATGATGCCCAGCTATGTGCGGCAGATACTGGATGTGAAGGACAAACAGGCTCGCAAAGGGGGGTGGGAACAGGGGGGCAGTGAACAAAGACCAATGGATGCTAATGTAATGATGGTGGATTGCACTGCGTGTTTTGTTTGAATTGTTGGTTGTATTGAAAAACTAATAAATAATTTTAAAAAAAAACCACAGGGTTAAAACTAAGTGGCTCTATTAGTCATATGCTTTGATAACTCACTCCAATTTAAGTAGTATTAAGTAATATCATATAATAATTGCTTATTTCTGTTGGTTTTAACGTTGTTTTGCAATTTTAAATAGCCTTTGATATGACGAGGAACAAAACACTGGGGTCAATGTTGATGATACATTAATATGTTAGTGTCCTTGTGTTTTGCCTAGGAACAAAATACTCATGTTTTTTATTTGAAAACAAAACTTGTAACTATAGGTATGATTTTAAACGTAAAAAACACATGAGATGTGGGTTTTTGATAACCAAGTGTAACTAAGTGTAGTATGTAACATTACATAATATGTGCTTACTTTTATATGTATGTAATTGTATACAGATCAACTCATTGTACATATCTTGTTTGTTGAAAAAGTTGTAATCAACTAAAACAACAGTTAAAAAAAGTAAAAAAGAAAAAAAATCAAACAGATTAGTCTTTTGCTCCACAACCTCAAAATTAAAAAACTCTTCAAGGGAGACAAGAACCACACTGATGCTGTTTGTTACACCTGTGTGGTTGCCACACTTTCTGCAAGTTATGCTCCACTCCCTCTGAAACTCTTCCTTCGGAAAGGCAGCATTCTTGCCACTCTTGTTTTTCCCCCTTTAGTATTAACCAACTGCTGAAAGGAATTCTGTTTCACTTCCACACTTCTTTGGCTTTTGGAAATGTGGGTTGGAGCCCTTTTCTCTTAAGACCTCTGTTACATAAGGGCAATAGTATTTAACAACATTGATATTCTCAACTGCCTTCTTCTGGGTTGGGCAATTCAGGTTCTTTCTTAATTGCCTGGTTACATTTCTCTTTTGGCTCTGACAATGATGCTTGGTCTCTTTTCCTAGGAATATTGCCCTCTCTTGGTGCTGCCTCTTTTTATGCCCCACAGTGACACAATCACACTTTTCTGATAATAGTATCAAGTTCTTACTCTGCCATCTCCATCTCTTTAAATCAGCTTGGCATTCAACAAATGAATTGTCCTGCTTCGCATTATTTCAGTATTCAAAAGGTTTCCGTCTCTTTACCGTTAGTTTTTACAGTTTAGATTCCTGGTCTCGGAGCGCTCTGGGGTGACAATGTATCAGTGAACTCACCGGGTCTGGCGTGCTTCTCTGTTCACCTTGCTGCCTCCAGGTCTTCTGTTTTGATTTCCCTCTGCGGGCCGGCCACCTCTTCCTTGCAGGCTCCTGTGGCCCGCAATGCCAATACTAGAGCTCTGCCGGCTCCACAGCAATCTGGGGCTTGTCTGCTGCCGGTGCTGGACTGGGAGTTGGAAACATCTGAACAGGTCTGTGTTGAGGAGACCTTTTTAGGACCGGCATTTACTCTGCATGCCTCCTTACTGGTCCTGGCGTCTTGGCTCACAGCTGAGTTCTGCTTCTGCTGCCATGGGGGGAGAAAAACTACCCCAGCTTCTACTGATGCTCTGCTTCACCTTCTTCCTCTCTATGGCCTGCCCCTGAGGGGATTTTTATACCTCCCAGTCTCCCTCAGGTGTGGGTCATTAGTCCCAATCGACTGCGACATGCAGTCCTCTGCCTCTGCAATCCTCTTCTTCATCCCAGTATTTTGGGAATTATGGGACTTGAAGTCCACAAAGTTAAATTCCACTTTTTCAATAGTTTTTATCTCACAATATGCCAGGTTGGGGTCTTTGGGGGAAGTTATACAAAGGGGTTATCCATTCTTCCGGACCTGTTCCCGTCCTCCCCCCCCACCCACATGTGATCCTCCCACAGAACACCACCCCCAGGGTACGGATCAGAAAGCATCTGCCTTTCCCCGGGCACATCAAAAGGGTCCCTGGTCAGGTTTCCTGTGTGAATCATCTCTGGCCTCCCACCAGGGTGCTTCGGCGGGGGCCTGACCCCACGGTCGGTTCAATCTTGTTTGGAGGCCGCCTTGCCTCCTTGACCTCCCTGTCAACGACGACGGGCACCACCTGACTAGCCTCGTCCCCTGTAGGCTTCCTGGGACGAAGATCTTGCCGCTTGGCGGTACGTGGAGGAGCCACTGCCGGATCCCATGGAGGCAGCTTGTCTGCCTCCGGAGCTCCGAAAGGACGGCCGTCGTTGTTGGAGCACTCCCAGTGCCCGGGCAGTCTCTGTGTCTGCCTTGATGGCCTGAAGGGACTCATCAACCGCTTTCCCAAACAGGTTGTTCCTGTCGAAGGGCATGTCCAAAACCTTGGTTTGTACTTCCTGGCGGAAATCCGTGGCCTTGAGCCATCCTCGTCGTCTCAAGCAAACGCCGTTGCCCAACTGACGGAAACCGGTGTCGGCGATGTCCGTTGCCACCGTGATGACATGGTCCGAAGCAATCTCACCTCCCTGTAGGATTTCAAGGGCCTCAGCCCTTTTGGCGTCCGGAAGGAAGTCCAACAAAGGGGCGATTTTGAACCACAACTCCCTGTCGTAGCGGGCTACGATAGCCAGGGCGTTGGCCGCCTTGATAGTCGTCGCTGCGGATGAGATGATCCATCGTCCCATCGTGTCCAGCTTCCTGCCCTCGCCGTCTGGCGGGGAAGTTGATGTCGAGGCCGATGTCCCCCCAGTTTTCTTCTTCTTTGCCGCCGAGACGACCGAATCCGGGGTAGGTTGCGCCCGAAGGCACATGGGGGCAGTGTCGGGGACCCGGTACTTCTTCTCGTACCGGTCCCTCTTTTCCGGCGCCGTGGCAGGGTTCTTGAGGAGGGCGAGCTCCTCATCCCAGATGTCATCAAGAAGCGGTACGGCGAGGACCGTCTTCATTTTAGCCTCGCGCCGTTGGTAAAGGAACCCTTCCTTCTTTCTCTCTTCTGGGCAGACCTGGAAGAGCTTGGATGCCCTGGAAATCATGGCATGAAAGGATCCAATCTCGTCGGGCGAGGACGCCCGAGCAAGGGGCGACGGGGGACACGTCCCGTCGTTGCCTCCGTCGTCATCTGTACCTGTCGTAGCCTATAGCATCCCCGTGGGTAGTAGACCGGGGGGAAGGCAGAGCAGACCGCAGAGGTGGCATTGGATGCGTCCTCCTCCTCTTATGCGGGGGACTTTCCGAAGGTCCTGGCTCCGGTTCCCCCGTCGGGTCTGGCTCAGGTACCTCCATCGGGGGGAGGGGCAACCTTGTCCTTATCTCCGAGCATAAGGACTGAATCGCTGACAAAATGGCCGCCGAAGTGTCCTGCGGTGCCGGAAACGACAGGCGCCAGGGCTCTTGAGAAGCCCCGTCGGCGACACCGTCGCTCTCGTCGTCGCCCTCGTTGGGATCCCTCCCGATGGGCTGGGCCTCTTCCACGACTTCGATGAGCTCTTCTTCAGAGGTCGTGTCCATATCCACGATGGCCACCAGTCCCTCCCCCACCTTTTCCAACGAGGACTTCGTGGGGGTCTTCTCAATGGGCCTGAAAGATGACTCCCTCCTCGGTGGCAGGGAGACTCTGGGTCCTGAGGTCGCCTCCACTGGTGTAGCCTCCACAGGCTGAGCCAGGGCAGCGGCGACATCCTCAATCGAGGTCTTAGCAGGGTGAATTCAGGCCATCGTTACCTTCTGTACGCCTGGGGCCTTCACCTTGGGGGGAGGGTCCGAGCCTCGCTCCCCCTCTGCCGGAATCTCCGAGATCGACCAGCGCCTCTCCAGAAGCTTCGCCAGGTTCTCGGACTTCCTCTTACCCGAGCCAGAGCGTTGGCTCGTGGTTGATGGCGCCGGGGAGGATGCGCCCTACCTGGCAGCCAAGGAGCCCGACTGTTCGGCGCTCCCGGTGCCCGCGGACTCGCGGTGCTTAGCCTTTTGTTGGGCCCCCGTCGCTGGGGCGCCCTCACAGGATTTAGAAGACCGCTCGGACTTCTTTTTCTTCTTCTCGCCTGACGGGCTCTTCCCTTCCAGCCAATTGGCGAGACGGAGGTGGCGATCCTTCATGGTCCGCTCCGACATGTTCCCACAAACGCACAGTCATTCTCCGTGTGTGTCTTGTCCTCATGGAGACAGTAGAGGCATAACGAATGCTCGTCCTCCTTGAAAACATTCTGAAGCTGGCATCCAGGGCAGGTCCTGAACAGCTTCCCGGGGGTCGAGCTTCCTTTCTCCTGGGCCATGTCCGGGGTAGGCCTCGGAACTTCTGGAATCCTCCAAAAGCTTAACTCGACAACATCTTCACCCTTGAGGGGCGTAGAAAACTCCGAAACGGATCCCCGTTGATCGGATGTAGAAACGGAGGAGCTTAAGTCTCTATTTAACCGAAAAATGAGAAAAATCTCCTGAAAAAGCGTGAAAACGCAGCAAAAGCTCGAGAGCTATAGCACGAGGACTCCCAACACTTGAACGTGCGGTAAAAATCTGAGGATGGCTGCCAGAGGCGGGGCTTAGGGAGAGGGCAGTCATTGGCTGGGGGCAGTATGACCCAGAGACCAGTGATTGGTTACTACTAAGAAAGACAGATCAGAAACAAAACTGATACTGATTTTTTTCTATACCGAGGATTCCCGGCCTGACGACGGGGAATATCCATGAGCATGTGAATCCATGCCAGACCCCATGCTGGAGAAATGTGTATTCTAGTCAGGACACTGGTTGGCTATGCCTCTCCTTTGATTATTTGTGAGGTCGGTTAACAACTCTCCAGCAAGCCAGCCTCCCAGAAGGAGCTTGCCTGGGAATTAGGAATTAAAAGACACACCCATCCCAAAAGGACAAGTCTCACACCAGAATGTTGAATAGCAAAAGGGCCTTAGATGCTATTGCCAAGGGAAGAGGCAGGGTTAGTGTAGACAGAGGGAGCTCCACAACTGGGGAAAGATTCCACCATCTTGTTTCTCTTTATATATTCTCTCATCCTTCCTTTTCCTCTACTTCCTCTTAGCACAAAGCACTTTGGGTATGAAGTGGGAAGGCAAAAACCACTTGCCTCAAGAACATTGATTGGACTCCTAAAACCAGGTCTGCTTTAGTCCAAAAACCTGTGTACTTGCCTTTAAAAGAAGGGGCCTCCCACTAGTTTGATTAATCTCTAGGAAGGCAGGTGACACAAGGAACAGGCAAGCTCTGCGCACTAAACATCCTCAGGGCACTTTGAGGGTGACTGCACAAAACATGCATCTCTGCAGACACACTGCTGCCGAGGACCACGTTATGCAGTACCCCAGAAGGTGTGTCACAGGCTCCCCTGTGTTTGGCAGCCTGTGAACAAGTACCAACCTTGACTATGAGCCCCTGGACTGGGTTTTAGAGCATCTGCGTGACAAAACAGCCAGTAGGCCAGAGTTATGTTTGCCATGGAACTGCTGCTAGCTGTGACTGAAGCTCATTCGAACCAACAGGAGTCTTGTTTGGTACTCACTGCCTTTGAACTTCTGTACCGCATATTTGAGACAGTTTTCTGATTCCAGACAGCATAAGGCAAATGTCAGTATGCATACCTCATGCTCTGGACCACCTCCAAAGGAAGATGTAATTGTAGACGAAGTCGCTCAAGGAAGTGGCCCGCAAGTGGGATGTTTGGCTGTCGTGGACTTTCTGTTTCCCTGCATCCAGCTGCCTGCCCGTGATTCTCTGACTATTTCATCTGTGAGTTGGCAAGAGGAAGTGCAACCCGACTCACATTGCTGAAACGTGTTGTTCTTTCATCAAACAGGTGACTGTGTGACTTTGTGTTGGCTGGGACCTTGGGACTGTGGCTGAGATGCCTGCTCCTTGTCAACCTTGCTCACAAGTGTATTGTTTTTCCTTCATCCTCTAGTGATTCGGTGATGCAGTGGTCCCGCCCCTTTTACTTCCTTTGAGTTTTTATAAAATCCGAGTGAACGTGCAGCCGGAAGTCACCCGCAAGTGGGCTGTTTGGCTGTTCAGGTATGCGGCGGTGTGGCGGTCGCAAGGATTATTTTGATCTATGTAATTTTTCATTTGCGTTTCTTGTTTCTGTTCTTTATTGTTTTTTATTTACTGGCGCCTTATAGTGTTGTGGATATGGTAGTTGAATCCTGAAGGTATAGTAGTGCTTCTAATGATTTGAACTCTCAGGTGCGCAAAAGTATACCTCATAGCTCTCTCTATTGCTTAATGTGCACCTATTGCTCTCCTTCGACTCCTGTCAGTTGAGATTTGGAGGGAACGTGACAGCATGCTTGTGATTTGTTATATTGTGTTTGTAAAGAGATTTTGTAACCTTGTCTTTTGCTCTTTCTGAGCAGGAATTAATTATATACAAAGCATGGGAATTAGGAGAGTAGTTTAGTAGTGTGTCTTTGCGCTATTATAGAATGAACAAAAAATAAAATGGTATGTTTGTCACTATCAATACCCACAGAGCAAGCTTGGCTAGAGCTGCGGTCTTACCTCTCCCTGTAATTAGTGATAATGAAGAAGAACTTTTGGACTGTGCAGTGTTTTGTTCTAATGAACTAAAAAATAACTAACAGATTGAAATGGATCCAAATAACGATTGCTCCTCCCAATCGCTGTTTGCGGAAGATCAGGGAAGGGTGGGTGGTCCAATGGAACCTAACCCCAATATTGCTGAGATGAGGGCCAAGTCAATACTTGTCAATAATATTGGCAATAGATATTTTATTGTTATTCCTATTTTTCAAGAGGGCAATTCCTTGCTGGGGCTATCCATCCATAACAACAAAAGTGGGGATGTGGAATGTCTTAATACAAACACCTTGGAGTTTGCCTCATTATTACGCTTTCACAATGGTTTAATTATACAGGAGTTACGGAAACAAACTAAAGTACTTCATGGTATATACAGAATGATTGGGTTACTTACTGATAAGTGTCATTAAGATATGCAAGGTAGTGTTTCTGTATTGTTAGACGACATACATACGACGAAGGGTTGTGAGAAGGGAAATGAAAAAATTCCTGATATATCCATACTAGAGGGAATTGACATTACAGATCTAATACATAAGGTAGTGGCTGGAAGGGATCAGCTTGGTATGCAAGGTCCTGCGGAAATAAGCAAGACTCCTCAATTAAGTGTGGATAACCACTCTGTGGCATCATCCGATATTGACTTGGTACCTAAACGAGCCGAAGATCTACTATTCAAGGTCAAACTAACTACAAAACAAGAAAAAAAATTAAACAAAAAAAAGTGAATGAACTAAAAATGTGGAATAAATCATCTCACAAATTTCTAAGAGATAAAGGTCTCAAGAATAGAATTGAAGAAGCTGTTCAAGAGGATTTAATAGCCAATAAACCTTCAGCTGAGTCTGTTAAACCTCAGGGTAAAAGGGCCTTCACTAAAACGGTCGATGATAAGCAATCTACCTTAGATCAAGGTACCCAGAGTACCGGGACGGCGAACAAAATCTGGCAGATGTGATGAAGAATAAAAAAGATTCTGCACGATTGGAGTTTCAACTTAAAACAATAGAATGTGGCATTAATTATATATTTGAGATTTTCAAAAATCCTAATGCCATTTCCAGGGATGTCAAACCTCTATCTGCCAAAAGTACATCAATTTCTGATAATATATTCAAGTCTTCTACTGACAAATTGCTGGTGAATGTGCAAACTAAATTATCTAACTTAAATAAACAAGCTACAATTGCTATTAAAAGGCCTAAAGCCTCTGATTCTATCTTGTTTGTTAAATCATCAAATTCCAGTGTGGGTCAGGTATTTCATGAAAATTTTTTAAGATCGGATCATGCAAAAGAATCCGTGGGTCAGGTTTCGTATGAAAAAGGTTTAAGATCGGATTTTGCAAATTACATTTTTAAAAAGACACCTACTAGTATGGTCATTAATATCCCTCCCTGATCCTTTAAACAGGAAAGGCTGTCAGGGCAGTATTGTGGGTGACCCTGTGATCAATAATGTAATTACTACCACTCTAGATACAGAAGCAGTGAAACGCCTTCTTACCACCATGTTAGAGGAAAAAACAAAATCAGACCAATTTAACAAATACCGATCACATAGGGAAAAGTTATGACAATTCTAGATTTGAAGATAATAAATCTATGGATGTAGATAATATACCTCGATCTCAGTTCCACAGGGATTTGAGAAAACTGGTTCTCCCTGAATATCCAAGTCTGATTTTGTCTCATCTGTTTGATGAAGGAGGGCCCCGGGCATTAAACAGACCTTATATTCTTTCCTTATTTTCAGAGATCACTGATTTAAGTTGGATTACATCGTCTGATATCATGTTGGTGGATTTTATACACAATTAAAGGTTTGATTACGTTTGGCTACTTATACCTTCTCCATTAGTAAGGGCCTTATTGTTGAAAGAAGCAGCGGCTTTGCAAAAAAGAGGATTTGTGATTTTCAATTCTGAGATATTGGCGAGCTCACACGAGAAAAGAGAATCTACCCTAAAGGAGGGTTTGGAATTCCCCAAATTGGTTAATACAGGAAACCAAGAAGAAGGTGAAGGTAATGGAATGGAGATTCAAGATTGGCGATGGCTAGCTGTATCATTATTGAGACTCTATTAGCCAGTTAGAAACTATGAATAAACCACTGTAGCAAAATAGAAACATTAAGTGTATGCATTTGGAATTCTCGCAGTCATTCTAACTTGGTGAATGGAGTCGAACTAACTGAAGTGTTATCAAGTTTTGATATAATCTTATTACAGGAAACGTGGACCTGGGGTGAATTGCTATGGGATGGTTTCATTACAATCAGCACTGTAGCTATAGGAGGGGTGTGTGGGAGACTCAAAGGCAGGCTCATGGTAGGCTACCGTCAGGGTAGATCTATCACGAAGATGGAAGAATGGAGAATTGAGAATAGTAGGTTAATAGTTACTCTGCAGATCAAAGAATGTGACAATGTATTGTGTGTTAATGTGTACTGGAATCTGTGTGACAACTGTGATGCCCAATTGGAAAATAATCTTTCTGCTTTAGGTGACTATATAGAGCATTGGCTTTCAAAAACTGAAGGAGGTCAAATAATGGTAGCCAGTGATCTTAATGCTGATTATAATATCGATCCAGCATTAGTGGCTGATTTTAGATCTGACCTAAGTCATACTATATCTATTAGAGGGAACCGTAGAGTACGAGGGGCTATATGGTTATCATTTGCTAACATTTGGGGCTGGATCTATTGGAGAACTGTCAATCTACTAGGAAAGCAAGGGGTACTTCTTCCATTATTGATTATGTCTTTCTATCATGTCAACTTAGTATTAGATTGAACATATTTGAAATAAAAGATTCCCCCTATAGTGACCATTCAATGCTTTCCATATCATCATATACCATTTTAAAGCCTGTCTCACAGTAAATACAAGAGGGAATAGATTAAAGTGGACTCATATAAAAACTGAGAAATTTATGACAAATATTTTGCATGATTTTGAGTCAACCAAAATCGAATCTAAAATATTAAGTTACTCTGTCAGAAACTTTACACCTTATCTGATGGAGATAATGACTAAGTTAGAGAATAAGAACATATTACCGATAACTTTAATCTCGAAACATCCTCATAGATTTGATTTGATGACTCATGACCGTAAGACTTTGTTTTCGTAAGGAAATTAGGAACATCAAAAAAGGTGCCATGACTTTTTGGAAAAATTATCAAGGATTAAAAATCTTAAACAACAATGTAAAAACTGGCAGATAAGATATAAAGGAACTCTCTATCAGAGAGATTGTGAAAGACTCCTTCTAGCTGTTAGACATAACAATTCTAAATCTTTCTGGGAGGTATTGAATAACTTGGAATACAGCCAAATTACAAAAACGCTAACTCCAATTAACGAACAAACATGGATTGATCATTTCAGTTCTATATACAAAAAATATGATGACTGTTCGGGTGGCGATAAGATGGGCTTTTCTTTTTGGCTCCTAGATTACAATACGGCAAATATTACTTGATTAATTAAGTGTTCGAAAAAGTCACAAAGTGTGGGTCCTAATAATCTCTCCAATACACTCTTAAAGATAAATACTAGTTTATGGTCAAAAGTGTTTTATTTTCTTTTTGATGACATTATTAAGACTAAGATCATCCCAGCCTCTAGGAGACATTCTTATGTTCTCCCTATCTACAAAAAGGGCCTACGATGTAATCCCACAAGTTATCGGCCTATTGCCATCAGTGACGCTGATTCAAAGATATTCACGTCTTTAGCATTAATACAAATTCAGAAATGGATAGATGTTAATAATATTCTGAATACTAATCAGGTTTTAAGAAGGGTAGGAGTACTGGATTGTGGTGGCTTGATCATTACTTCTCTACAAAAGGCCGCCCTGAAAAAAGGTGCACTGGCAGTTTTTATGGCGTAGGTGTACCTTAGTATGGCCTTCGACACGGTAGATAGACCCACATTATGGAAAATGCTACAAGAGAAGGGTATGCCGCAAGGTCTTTTGAATATTATTATTGCTTTGTACTTGCATACTATAATGCAAGTTCGCTTAAACTCTGAGGACCTGTTATCCAATAAAATCCATATTGTAAATGGACTACATCAGGGGTGTATGTCAGCCCCTACCCTCTTGAATGTTTACACACCGGGTGCCAGCATTGCCCTTAATAATAAGGGATTGATTGCACCAAAGTTCGGAGCTATGGCGATTGGTTAGATCTCGTATGCAGACGACTTTCTTTTACTGGATATTGCTAAAGTAGGTCTTCAACGAGTAATCAATGAATTTGTCAAAGACATAACAAATGTAAATCTTCAAATTAATCCAGTTAAAACTGTCATCGTGAGATTAGGGAAACAAATTAAAAAGCAATCGAAATGGACTTGGTTTTGTGAGGACAAACCAATCAAATTGTCTAATAACATGTGTTATCTGGGCTATTAATTCACTGATAATGGTTCACTAAGTATGGCTAAAAATTGTACACGGAGTAAAGCTGTGATTGCTCTTCGACAAATGCAAATTATTGAACGTAAATATGGTAAATATTCGTTGGCACCTTTGAGAGAGTTTTACAGAATGAAGGTAGTGCCGCGATTATTATATGGAGTAGAATTTTGTGTCTATGAATTCTTCAATTATCTGAAAATTATTGAAAGCCTGACGTGGAAATGAGTTCTTTTCTTTCTTGCTAAGAGTGTTCTCATAGAATTAATTAGGTATGAACGCGGTTTACAATCTTTCAAATCCCTGGTTCTATGGAAACAAACTTATTTACTCAGAAAATGTTTAATATCTAAACAGAATGACTTGTACGCCATTGCAGGGGCTGATATAGGTGGACTGTTTACGTTCAAATTAAATCAGGAAGTAGAATCCTTATTATGCACTTTGGGAATATCTGTGTCCACTCTTGTAAACAAACCACTTAGAGTCAAAGAACTATTTAAGAGTTATGATTGGTGTACAAACAATGCAATTGTGAAGAATTCAAGGGTGTATAATCAAGCATGTTCCTTTTGGAAATGTTATCCAGTTTTAGAGGAATATTTAGTAAAATATCCAAGTAAGATCATACGTAATCAGACCATGAGATCTAGAGCCAATGTCATGTTGACCAATGAAATTCTGAACATAAGAAATAAGAACAGTGATGATGTTAAATGGTGTAGTTCTGTAAAGTTGAAGGAGAAATTGATTTGCTGCAATATCTGCTTTTAGTATGGCCAGTTCCTCTCCCCCAGAGAATCTTATACTTGTCACAGTTTGTTGAATCAACTAATTTTGTTAATAGAGAACTTTTATGGTACTAAATGCTACATGGTAATAGAATGGAACTAAAAATTAGATTAACAGGGTTTTTGAAGAATATATGTGATTTATCCTAAGGCGGAATCAGAGATTCTCTCAAATATATTCAAGGTTAGAATACTGTGGAGTAATATATGTTTGTTTTGTTTTATTTAGAACATTTATATTTTTTTTGGTTTTTATATCATGTCCTTCTATGGGATGTCCTATTGTGGGTATAAAGTCATCTCTGTCACAGTAACGGGGTTGCCTCCCACTACAGTCACTCCCCCTAATCTCTGTATGGGAGTGTGCATTGTGGAGTCCTCATGTCCCATAGCTACAGCGTTCTGCTGTGTTGGTGCTTGCTGCACTGTTTGTGGTGACTGTGTGTGTCCTTGTGCCTGTGATGTGTACACCATGGGTTGTTGCGACTGTACTATGCCCATTGCTCTGGTGCCATTTGTGGCGCATGTATCTGCGTGTGATCTTGGGCATAATTTTGTAGAGGTTTAGTGCATCATTTGTATTTTGCTCAGTGATTTTGTACCTGGAATATGTTAATGCAAGTGATTTGTTTCAATGTGTATGTTTGGAAGTTGTACATGTTTTTTTTGTTCTGTGAGTCATATGATGAAATTTTGAGTAATAAGTGTGTGATTGCTTTTTAAGGATTGTGTTAATAATGAAATTCTTTTCATTTTTTGTATCTTAACAAAGTTCTAATTTTGTATTTTTTTCTTTCTTTGTGTGCATTTTTGCAAAAGTTTTTATAAACTATAAGCAAATAAATAAATAATAATTTGATCCAGTTTGCCGCTGCACCACGCCTTTCAAGTATGTCATTGGCTCAGCTTGAACAAAGATGCATCGTGATACCGGCAACACTTGAACCGATGTTCAAATTTTCAGCCTTTTCGTCACTGATCCAGTCAGCAGTCGAATCGACCCTAGTGTTCTTCCAAATTTGCGACCTTCGAACACAGCATCCAACCCGACTCGCCTTCACATCCTGTCATTAGCTTGACCGCTGTCAAACCATGATCGTGAACCAGACCTGGTGGCTTCTACAATCTGCATGGTTCTAGCATCACTTCATACGGCAACGACCTTCAGCTGGACACCGACTCAACAACTGCTTGCCTACTGGATCACTGTGACCGTCACATTCGAGCCAGAATCGAACCACCCGCACAGCACCAAGAAACCAGGTTTCCTGTTTCCGAACTCCAAAGAACAGCAAACTGGTAGCTGCACCGCTAGTCAGGTTTGGGGCCATAGAGACTGGCTAGGTCACTTTAATCCCTTGTGCCGAAAAGAACATATCCTTTTTAAAGGACATTGTAGTTATTATTTGCTTTTCACTCCTGTTTCAAAACCCAGAGTGTGGCATCTTTCTATCTCGTGCATATTCTGTGTTCTTTTCACAAGGGTGGGTTTTTGTAGCATATTCTAGTTTTCTTTTCTTGAATATGGTGCGTTTTATTAAAGTATATATAGTTTCATAGAACCCTGATTGGGAATTCCTTTATTTTGGACTGTTACTGCAAAGAACAGCAAACTCGTAACTGCTCCCCTGGTCCAGTTTTGGGCCCTAGTTACTCGCTAGGTCACTTTAATACCCTTTTTAAATTCATCCTGTGAATTCCACCAAACATCCGTAGCTCAATCCCTGCTTCTGTCAGGGCACAGGAGGACACATTTGTGCATGTTAAGGTAGGACATTTCTGTAATGGTCAACACAAACAGGGTGGAAAGGTTGCCCAAATTTCTGTCAGGACAGGCAGTCTGCTCCCACTATTATTTGGTCAAAAAGCTGACAAGGAGTCCCAGGAAGAACCTTGGACTTGAGGTCTCTCAACAAATCAAAGCAACACAAATTCAGAATATTGACTCTGGCAGAAATTCATGACTTCAGCCAGGAGACTTCTTGCATTCTTGCGGCCTACAGAAAGCATCATTTCATATTCCAATCCACAGAAAACATAGCCAATGCCTCAGTATTCTAGTGGGGAGACTAGCACTGACAATTCACAGTTTTACCCTTTGGTCTTCATTCCGCTTCCAGCGTGTTAACCAAGGTCTTGGCACTGGTAGGTCCTTATTTGCGGATAGAAGGGCTATTGTATACCCTTACCTCAAAGTTTTGCTGTTCAGATGTTCAGAGATTGCAATGAGGAATGCCTGTAACAAGTGAATCGCTGGTGTCTTTCCCCCATTTGAAAACTTGGGTCTGTCAGCGACTACGGAAAAATGTTCTCTACAGCCAAAGCAAACATTTCTGGAAGCAATTTTGAACATGTCAAAAACAAGACCATGTTGTTATTTTATGTTATTTTATACAGTGCACCGATGCCGCCCAAGGGCAGTCTCCAGGTGCTCTATGACAATAAAATGACCGTGTGATCGGAATTTCCAAAATGGCACAATTGTTGCAGTCGAAAACAAATGTGCCTATCAGGCAGTTCAAGGTCCTACTAGACCTTGTGTGAATCTGTTAAACAGATAATGCAGGTTGCAAATAAGGGTTCATAAGGGAGGCGCTGCAGTGGCACTAGTGACAAATAATAGGTGAGGGAGGTTAAAAACCGAATGCTGTTTTGTTGGAAAAAAATGTGCAAATCTCACCACAGTCATGCCCATAAGGACACCTGAACCAGACATCTATAGTACCTGACGCTTGCCTGCAGGAATGGGGAGCCCACACATAAAAACTACCAAGCAGAGGACTTTGGTCAGAAATGGAAAAGATCTTGCTCAAAGTTTTTTCAATTGAGAGTGGTGAGACACAATCACAAACAAACAGGGTTTGGTACTGTGAAGGCATCATGAAGTAGACAAAGACAACTGAATAGAGTTTGGGATACAAACATTTATTAAAGTAAAATGGAGGGTTAGAAGAAGGCCTAACTTGCCCTATGCTAAGGTGGGATTTCCCTACCTAGATAAAACTAATGATAGTCTGTGTCAGGAAGTCCAAAGCAAATGTCTATCTATGTCCAATACCTATACTTCTAATCGTATACAATGTGTAGGGATGTCAGCATCAAATGAGAAGTGTTCAAATAAAAGTTCAGAGCCTCTTCCAGCTCTTAAACGGAAAAGGGACGCCCCTGCCCCAAGGTTGAAACAGTCCACTTTACAAAGAAGAGGTTCCCTTCCCCAAGCTTTCAATTCCGTAAATGTTCCAAAATAACACAATTCCTTAGGATAGTCAATGTTCCAAAATAACACAGTTCCTTGGGACACTTTCCAGCTGTTCGAGTTTGATTACATTTCACCAGTTCATAAAGTCCAGTTCCTCAATTTCAATTCACACAGGTTTTCCTTTATTCAATCACAAAGTGGCTTTCCTTTAGGTGGGTGTATTCAGTTTAGGCACAGTTGTCAGACCACACAGTCCACCCATTACCGGTCATGCAACCAACACACCTCACTTGGGTTTGCTTCACAGGTAATCTTGCCATAGTTTCAACTTCACAATGAGGCTTGACTTATTATCCTTTCAAGTGCCCGTGAAGCTTAATTATTGCTTGTTTTTCACCATTCACTTGTTTATTGGCTTTCACTTGCAAAGATCAACATAGGCTTCCCAGTACACTCGTCTGCTAGGAAACGCAGGTTATAGTTCTTTTGCACCAGCCATCATAAGCTTTCCAGTATACTCTCCTGCTAAGAAACATATTCACTGTCTCTGGATCAACATCTCTGATGCCCTTTAACCAGGTTTCTGTTGCATGGAGGTTTCGTTTTCTCAACCATTCACTTCTTTCAGTACTGTACAATAATATCTGCTTCACTCTTGGCAATGCTTGCTTGACTCTTGGCAATGCTCATTTCAATCATTCACTTCTGTCTTCTTATTTGGCTTGGTTAATTAACATCACTATTCATTTCAGTTCATAACCAATTCACTTTATTGGTATCAATGTTTCCTCTGGTTGTATCACAGTTCATTACTTCACTGTTGTAATGCTTCTAAATGTTTCCCAAATTGACTTAAGTATGGGGATTCAAATGAATGCCATCACTTTCTTTTATCAGCTTGTCATACATAAATAGCGAATTCTCCCACTGAAACCCTTGCATCTTCCTCGTCCCAGTACCAATGTGGTATTTGTGTGTGTGGGACTCAAAGTGGATGTATGCATCTGGGTTGGCTTTTCCTCATCCCAGTACCTGACTGGTGTTTACTGGGAGATAATTTATGTGTAAAATAGGTAAGGAACTGGCCAGGGGGGATATTAGGTTCATTAGAAAATGGAAATGGGGATACTGTGTCTCACAAAAGGGTGCCTCATCCCCACTCCCCAAGTCTCCACCACCCAAGTGATCCTCCCTCACATATCCAGCCCCAGGGTCAGGATCTGATAGTGACAGCCTCTCTCTGGCCCCCTGGGAACAGGATATATTGGGGAGAGAAGTGAGGACGCCCTCACGTTCCTCACAGTACAATGGACAGTCTGACGACTATAGGAATGTCTGGTGATTAGGGATACCCTTATGTATGTACAGAGGGTTGATCATCTTTTGAGAAATGCATCACATTACACATGGATGCCTCAAGACCCCACAGATGACCTAATGGATAATCTACAAGAACTATGTACTAAGGGCTTAGACTCTGGGTTTTTGGCTGATCAAGAAGAACAAGTTACATCTTACCTGGTAACGTTCTTTCGACGGGATGTTCCTCCGACGTATTCCTTATCTTTGATAATACGTTTCCAGCTTGCTGGCCTCGGAATTTTTTTTCTGTAGAGGGCGCTGCGCGTTGACATACGCCGATTCGATGTCCCTCGACGGCCACCGTATCGGCGCTGACGTCACCATGCCCATAAATAGACACGCGCTGCGTCCGTTGCTCAGTTCCGTTTTGTAGTATAAGAAAAGACATGCCTGAATCAGTTAGTAACCTTGAAGGAGCGAAAGCTGCAACCACAAGGGCAGTTATCACTGCAGGGATGGATGGGAGGGTCGATAAGGAATACGTTGGAGGAACATCCTGTCGAAAGAACGTTACCAGGTAAGAAGTAACTTGTTCTTCGAAGGGATTGTGTCCTCCGACGTATTCCTTATCTTTGATAGACTCCCATAGCAGTGGTATGTAATTGGAGGAGGGAGCGATAGTGTTATGTACCCCTTTAGGGATGGACCGAGTGTAATACGGCCTTGCCAAATCTGGTCTCTTGAGCAGTGGAGGAATCCAGATTGTAAAATTTTGTGAATGTATGTGCGGACGACCATGTGGCAGCCGCACATATGTCCTGGACCGGTACCCCTCTCTGGAGAGCCGAAGAGGCTGCGATACCCCTGGTTGAATGAGCCCTGAGGTTTTGGGGATGGCTCTTTCCCTGCTAGTCTATAACATTCCAGGATGGCCAAGATAATCCACCTGGAGATGGTTTGTTTTGTTATGGGTAGTCCCAACTTGTGACCTGAGTATCCTACAAACAGTTGGTCTGCTTGCCTGATCCTAGCCATTCTGCTGATGTAAAAGCTGAGAGCTCGCCTAGGGTCCAGCCTGTGTAGCCTTTTCCCCTCTTTCCCCGGATGGGGAGGAGGGTAGAAAGAAGGCAAGGTAATTTTCTGAGTAATATGGAATTCAGAAACCACCTTTGGGAGAAAATTAGGCTTCATCTGAAGGACAACCTTGTCCTTGTGGAGGATTGTGTGTGGGAGTTTACAGGAGAGAGCTTGTAGCTCACCCACCCTCCTAGCAGATGTTAGTGCTACCAGTAGGACAGTTTTAAGTGTGAGAAATCTCAATGCGCAAGAGTGAAGTGGTTCGAATGGAGTGCCCATTAAGAAGTTTAAGACTAAATTTAAGTCCCATAATGGAACCTGGAATGGTTTTGGAGGGTAAACATTAGTTAGACCCTTGAGAAATTGTACCACTAGAGGAATTTTGAAATACGATGGTTCCTCCGCAGTGCGCTTGAAGATAGAAAGCGCTGCGAGATAGCCTTTTACAGTGCCAACTTGAAGCCCTGAGTTTGCCAAGTAGAGTAGAAACGATAACACTGTTGGTGTACCGCATGAAAAAAGGTCGATATTCTCTTCCCTACACCAGCTGCAAAACTTGTTCCAACGGCAGCGGTATAAAGACTTTGTTGCTGGTCTTCTGGCCGAAAGCAACACCTCCATGACGTCATCAGGGAGATCCCAATCCTTGTACCTCAACCTTTCAGAAGCCAAGCGTGAAGGTTGAGGGTTCTGGTGTCTGGATGGAGAACCTGACCTCCCTTCTGCGAGAGAAGATTCTCCTTGAGTGGAAGACGGATTGGAGGGCAGATGGACATATCTAGAAGGTCCGGGTACCACGTTCTCCTGGCCCAATCCGGGGCAATTAGGATCATGGTTTTCCGGAATCTTCTCAACCTCCTGATCATTTGAGGAATAACAGGGACTGGTGGGAATGCGTAAAGGAGTGGGAACTCCCAGTCCACTGCGAATGCATCTCCTAGAGCTCCTCTCGGGGGAAATTCCCTTGAACAGGATAGATAGCACTTCCTGTTGGTGCTTGTGGCGAACAGATCCACCTGAGGGGTTCCCCAAAGGGCGAAGATCTCTTGAAGGACTTACTGAGCTAGCTCCCACTCGTGGGAGACTGTGCTCTGCCTGCTCAGAGCGTCCGCTGTCAAATTCTTCTCTCCGGCTAGGTGGACTGCCGATAGAGAGATTCCTTCCCGAATTGCCCAAAACCAGAGCTGCATTACCTCTCTACACACTGGCAGTGATCCTACGCCTCCTCTTTTGTTGAGGTAGTGCATGGCCAGCGTGTTGTCCGTCACTATCAGGACATTTCTCCCCTGTACTGATGGCAGGAAAGCTTTCAGCGCTAGTCTGATCGCTCTCAGCTCTAATAGGTTGATATGTAGTCTGGACTCCGATGGAGACCAACGACCGCTGATGGTCAAGTCGTTGGCATGGGCTCCCCACCCTGTGAGCGAGGTGTCTGTGACTACTGTTATCTCCGGCCATGGTTGCCAAAACAGTTCTCCTTTCAAGATGTTCTCTGAATAGGCCCACCATTGAAGGTCGTGGGCTACCTTGTCCGGAATCCGGAGGAGGTCTGACATTCTCCCTGAGAATTGTGACCACTGATTTCTCAGTGCCCACTGAAGAGATCTCATTCTCAGGCGAGCCTCTGGCACAAGGAAGATGCAGGATGCCATGAGGCCTAGCAACCTCAGAAAGTCGAAGGCTGGGAGACGCTGGGCATTTTGAAACTTGGTGATCATCTGTAGAATATCTTGAGCCCTCACCTCTGGTGGCAAGGCTTTTCCCAGGGACGTGTCCAGGACCGCTCCAATGAACTGGAGTCTCTGAGATGGTATCATCTGTGACTTCTTTAAATTGAGGGAGACGCCCAGTCTGTGAAGGAAGAGGCAGACATAATCTAGCTGGGTCTGGGCCTGTTCCGAAGATACGGCCCTGATCAGCCAATCGTCCAGGTAGGGATAGACGTGGATCCCGTCCCTCCTTAGACTCGCTGCCACTACCGACATCAGCTTGGTGAAGACCCTTGGGGCGGAGGTCAGCCCAAATAGCAGAACTCGAAATTGATAATGAGAGTTGCCAATTGCGAACCTCAGGTATTTCCTGTGCTTGAGATGGATTGGCACATGGAAATAAGCATCCTGAAGGTCCAGAGATACCGGCCAGTCTTGGAGCTGGAGGGCCTGAAGGATCTGAGAGAGAGTTACCATCTTGTACTTGTCCTTCCTGAGGAACTTGTTCAATTCTCGTAAGTCCAGGATGGGTCTCAGTCCTCCGTCCTTCTTTGGTATGAGAAAGTAGCAGCCCTTGTTCCTGTCCGCTACAGGTACCGGTTCTATGGCACCTTTCTCTAGCAGGACCATAATTTCCTGCAAGCAGAGAGGATCTGGAACTTTTAGGGAGCTGTTCCCCGGTGGATGACTCTGAGGGATGTGTAGAAAGGGTAGCCAGTAACCTTGGGCAACTGTCTCCAACGCCCAAGCATCTGACGTTATAGCTTGCCATTCCGTCAGATGGTGAGTTAACCTGCCCCCTACAGATGTCTTGTGTGCGAAGGCCTCAGAGTGGTTTGGGGGCGGCTGATGCAGATGCCGAGGGTAAAGAGGCACCTGCTGCTGCTGCGGTCTTAGTACCTTTCACCCGTCCACCTCGGGTGGATCTTCTTTGGCCTCTTTGAGCCGGCTGTCCTCTGCCTTTTCCGAATGCAGAATAATAGCGAAATGACTTTCCTCTCCCAGAGGTTCCTGAGGGGCGAAAAGGAGTTTGGCGGATAGCAGCTCCTAAGGATTTTGCTGCTGCTTTAGAAGTCTGTAACTTTTCCAGACTGTCATCCGCCTTTTTCCCGAATAATGAAGAGCCGTCAAAGGGCATATTCAAAAGTCTGGCCTGTACATCATGGGCAAAGCCCGACGTTAGCAACCACGCATTGCCTGCGGATTGTTGTACTTGCCGCCATGGCCCTGCTGATACTGTCAGCGGAATCGATGCCTGTTTGAAGTGATTCGCACATGGCATCTTTGCCATCTTGAATGATGTTAAGGAAGGCTTCCTTCTCCTCTCCATCGGGTGTGCAGTCAGCCGCTGATGAAGCACACTACCATAATGTGTGACTGAACCTGGCGAGCGTACAGGTGGCATTGATGGACTTCAACGCCATACTACAAGCAGAGAAAACTTTCTTTGCCATAGAGTCGTACCTCTTGTCATTCCTATCCTGTGGGACAGTAGGGTAAGCAGCCCTACTGCTGGATGAAGTTGCCGCTTGAACAACCAGGCTCTCTGGGGTCGGGTGTTTTGACAGGTATTCAGGGTCAGCAGCCGCTACCCTATACTTTGTCGACAGTCTTTTATTGACTGCTTGGGTAACTTCGGGAGTTTCCCAATTGGATGCAATTTTTCTTTGTAGGGCTGCATGGAAGGGGACCACCGGGTCCTCCTGTGGGCCTTTGTCCAATATATCCGTCAGATCATCCTGTTGGAAAACAGGTGAAGGTGCAGACCAACCCATAAACTCAATTATTCTTGCCATCAGGGTTCTATATGGTGTTTCGGCATGTTCACCTGGGTCTGGTTTTACAAATTCCACTTCTGGGGAAGTGTCAAGTCCACTTGCCTGATGAAGTGAGTCCTGTAGTTCCTTCAGCCTTCTTTCTTCAGAGGTGAAATCCTCTGCAGCAGGCAGTGTGGATCTCTGTAAACCAAAGGTTTCTTGGTCAGAGTCTTCCCTTTCTTCATAAATTGAAGAAAGACCAGGGTATTCTGATCTCTGAAATGGAGTAAAGCCCATCTCTAGGGCCGAAGGAGCCAAACTCGTCGTTATTGGACGAGAAAATGTCCAAGTCGTCGACGCCAATGTAACCAGCTTCGAAGGTGCCGAAAATGGCGTCGAAAAAACTGGAAGGGGTCTCGAAGAACTCGAGAGGATCGGGATCCTACTCGAGGGCATCGACGACGGTCTCGGTGTCGTGCCGGAGGCCCTTGAAAACACCGTTGGCTGTGGAGCCTTGGTCCTCTCTTTCATCGGCGTCGGCGTCGACGATGGCGTCGAGTCGATCGACCGATGCGTCGAGGAACCCTTCGACAACGGCGTCGATGGAGCCGACCCATGCGTCGAAGGAACCTTCGACGACGGCGTCGAAGGAGCCCTCGACGACGGAGTCGAAGACGGTGCCTTCTTACCCGATGGCTCAAGGTGCTCTCGGGTGGAATATTTTACCGGGTGCTGCGGCGTTTTGATTTTTTGGGTTTTTCACCCGGGGTATCACCCTCAGCTGTCTTCGAGGGGGTCGAGGCCACGTTCTCGAAGACGCTTAACATTTTCTTTCTGAATTCCTCCCACTCAGCTTGAGAACTGTGTTTGGTGGGACAGGAAACTCTTTCTGGGGACACCGAAGACGACGAGGAATGGAACCTTCGACGTCTCTTTTTTGAGTGTCTAGATCTCGACGAATGATGGGAGCTGCTTCGAGATCTAGAATGGGAGTGTTTTCGACGGTGAGGAGACGAATTCCTCGACTCAGCCGACGAAACCTTCGAGGAGGATTTGGCTGACTTACCTCACTCGAGCTTCCCCTTTCGCTCCTTCAGGGCTTTCGCCGTCATGGACATGCAGTCCTCACACTCCGAACAATGGTGCTCGGACCCCAAGCACCATAAACAGACCCTGTGTGGATCCGTTATTGACATTTTTTTACCGCAGTCTCGACATTTCTTGAAGCCGGATCGCGGCGTTGTTGGTTCTGATGAAGAAGCCATCGAGAACGATAAGGAATATTCACGAAATAGATTTAGATAAACCTGACTGAACTGAGCAACGACATGCCGAGGCCCCACGAAGCACAGAAAAATGGAACAGAGCAACAGACGCAGCGCGTGTCTATTTATGGGCATGGTGACGTCGGCGCCGATACAGTGGCCGTCGAGGGACATCGACTCGGCGGACGTCGACGTGCAGCGCCCTCTACAGAAAAAAAATTCCGAGGCCAGCAAGCTGGAAACGTATTATCAAAGATAAGGAATACGTCGGAGGACACAATCCCTTCGAAGAACAAGTTACTTACCAACTGTAACGTTCTTTCGACTGGATGTTCCTCCCACGTATTCCTCATCTTGTGATAATTCGTTATCTCCAGCTTTGCTGCTTTGGAAAAAAAAATTCTTGGCAGAGGGCGCTGTGCTCGAGGTCGTGGCGTTGATTGTCCCTCGACAGACTCCGTACTCTGTGGACGTCACCAATGGTGTAAATAACTCAAGCCGCGCCTGTTGCTTCAGTTCTGTTTTTTCGATGAAACATATAGGAGGAACCACCAGGCGTGCCCCATGACCGATACATTCTTCGTGAGAGGAAAGTGTAAGAAAACGTAAACTGTACTGTGGGGTAGGCTGGGAGGGTCGATGAGGAATACGTGGGAGGAACATCCAGTCGAAAGAATGTTACAGTTGGTAAGTAACTTGTTCTTCAAATGGATTGTGTCCTCCCACGTATTCCTCATCTTGTGATAGGCTCCCATTGCAGTAGCAATTTTGGAGGCGGGAGTACTAATTTCAGTTTTCGTGGACAGAATGCAGAACTGCCTTGGCAAATAAACCCTCACTAGAGGAGGCAGTATCCAAACAATAATGTTTAACAAAAGGATGCATTGTTTTCCAGGTTCAGCTGCACAAATATCTGCTGCCGGGACTCCCCTCTTTAGAGCCGCAGAACTAGCCATTCCCCTTGTAGAATGGGCACAAAGCCCATCTGGTGGTTCTTTTCCCGCTAATCTGTAGCATTCAACTATGGCTAATATGATCCAGCGGGAAATGGTCTGTTTTGTTACAGATAATCCTAATTTATGACCAGTATAACCCACAAATAGTTGGTCATCCTGTCTCAGTTTAGCCATCCTTGAGATGTAAAAACTAAGAGCCCTCTTGGGATCTAGTCTATGTAATCTCTCCTCTTCCTTGCCCAGATGAGGAGGAGGATAAAAAGTTGGTAGTACCATTTTTTGTGACAAATGGAAGTCCGAGACTACTTTTGGTAAGAACGAAGGTTTAACTTTAAGGACTACCTTTTCCTTATAAAAAATAGTATATGGTGGTTTGCATGAGAGAGCCTGAAGTTCACTAACCCTGCAGGCTGATGATAGGGCCACAAGAAGGACAGTTTTTGGAGTTAAAAGCCTCAATGGACATGAATGCAGAGGCTCAAAAGCTATGCAAGTCAAGAATTTTAGTACTAAATTTAAATCCCAAATTGGTACATGAAAAGGTACCGGAGGGTATATATTAGTAAGCCCTTTTAAGAATTGAATGATTAACGGTATTTTGAAATATGAAACCTCTTCCGAGGAGCGCTTGAAATGGACAGCGCAGCAAGGTATCCTTTGATTGTTCCTATCTGGAGCCCCAGATTAGCTAGATGTAATAGAAAAGAAAGCACCATTGGGGTGCCACACTGAAAAGGGTCCACATCCTTGTCTTTGCACCAGTTACTAAACCTGTTCCAGCGACATCGGTACAAAGATTTTGTTGCTGGTCTTCTGGCCAAAAGCAAGATTTCCATTACGTCATCCGGAAGATCCCAATCCTTGTATCTCAACCTTTCAGAAACCACGCGTGAAGGTTGAGTGTCTTGACCTCTGGATGGAGAACCCGACCTTCCTCTTGCGAGAGAAGATTCTCTCTTTGCGGAAGACGTATTGGAGGGCAGATGGACATGTCCAGAAGGTCGGGGTACCACATTCTCCTGGCCCAATCCGGGGCAATTAGGGTCATGGTTTTCCTGAACTTTCTCAACCTCCTGATTACTTGAGGAATCACGGGGGCTGGGGGAAACGCGTACAGCAGTGGAAACTTCCACTCCACTACGAATGCGTCTCCCAGAGCTCCTCTTTGAGGAAATTCCCTTGAGCAGTACTGATCGCACTTCCGGTTGATCGCAATGGCAAACAGATCCACTTGAGGGGTTCCCCAAAGGGTGAAGATCTCCAGAAGGACTTCCTGAGCTATCTCCCACTCGTGAGAGACCGTGCTCTGCCTGCTCGGAGCATCTGCCGCCGCGTTCTTCTCTCCGGCTAGGTGAATTGCCGATAGAGAGATTCCTTCTTGTATTCCCCAGAACCATAGCTGCATTGCCTCTCTGCACAGTGGTAGTGACCCTACTCCTCCTCTTTTGTTGAGGTAGTACATGGCCACCGTGCTGTCCGTCATTATCAGGACATTCTTTCCCTCTACAGAGGGCAGAAAGGCCTTCAGAGCTAGTCTGATTGCCCTCAGCTCCAAAAGTTTTTTTTTTAACGGTTTTTATTATTTTTTCAACCAAACAAACAATACAAATCAAACTAGCAGCGTTATTTGCAACAAAACACATGAACATCAATAAATGAACACCACTGAACCCCCAATCCCTCCCCCCTTTTAGCTTGTTTATCTTCCTCATTCCGTATCTGCTGCGTGTGGCAGGGTATCGCTTTCTTCTGAGACTGCAGAATCCTTTATTGTGCCAAACAGTCCTGTTATTAACACTCTCCATGCTAGCAAGATACTCACTTCTTCTTCCCCACACTTGCTATATGCCTCCTGCCATACCACCGTTTCAGCCTCCGCCCATTTTTGCAAATCCAGCCATCATACCTCGACCAGTGGCTTGTGGCACTGCTTCCAGCCCATGGCAATCCTTCGTTTTGCAAGCACATATGCCAAGTCCTTCAGTTTCCCAACATGTTTAGTATTCTGTGGTCTGGGAAACCCTCCCAACAGGCAGGCCCAGGCCGTATCTACATTGAGCGTGACCCCTTTGTCCGCTAGTTTTTGTGCCACTTCCCCCCAAAAACTCTCGATCACTGGGCAAGACCAAAACATGTGTGTCATATCAGCATCTTCCTTATCGCATTTTGGGCACGCTTGTCGTCCCGCATTTACAAACTTAGATATTCTCATCGGGGTCATATAGGCTCTGTGCGTTATGTACAACTGTATTTGTTGTAATCTGGCATTTCTGGACACCTTGTGGTATCCCATAGCACGCTCCCACATCGCATCAGTCATCTGTGCTCCCACCTCTGTTTCCCAATCCAGCCTCAAATGCGTCAAATCCTTCCCTACCCGGGTCATCACCATCTCATACAGTCTAGAGATCTCGTGCCCTCCCTCTGACATGTCATATAGTGTCCCCCTGGTGGCGTCTTGCTCCTCCGCCAATGCAGTCTCAGGCCAGGTTTTACGAATAATCTGCACTAGCCTCAGATACGTGACATATTGGCCTCTTTGCAAGCCTGCCTCTTCCCCTAATTCTTCAAAATCCTTAATGACCCCCTCTTGCCAGACATCTCCCAATGTAACCAGCCCGACCGACTCCCAGTAGGTCCTGATTATCATTCTTAGTTGTTTGTCTTCCCCTGCCAAGGCCACCAGCGGCACTTGCGGGGAACACGGGTACGGGTTCTCCATCAGTCGGCATACTCTACGCCACATCTTCCACCAAAGCAACATCATACCCGGGCGCTCCTTCATTTCAAGTCTAGGCAACCAAATAATTTCCTTTAGGTAAAACGGAGTACAGTCCTGTCCAAACAGCCTAAATTCAAGAGTTACCTCATCAGAGAGCCATTTGGCCACATATTGCAACTGGCCAGCTACATAATAGGCTTCAAAATTTGGCAGCTTAATACCCCCTCTTTCATAGAAGTTCTGCAACTTCCATAGCGCCACTCTATTCTGAGTGCCATGCCATAGGAAGTCTCTGCACATACTATTCAGCTTGGCAAAAAACTTTTTAGGTATCATGTACGGAATATTGCTGAAAAAATGTAAGAGCCTGGGCAGGACCACCATTTTGAGCATCACCCACCGTCCCATCATCGCCAGCGGCAACTTCTCCCAAAACTTCATACTTATACGGATTTTTCCCACAGCCACCTCGGTATTATGCAAATGTTCCTCTTCTACCGTGTGATACACATCTATTCCGAGGTAGCGGAAGGAGCCAACTGCCCATGGTACCGACAGCACTGGCAACCGCTCCAGAGGGGTTCCTCTGTAGCTACCCAATGGGAACATGCTCGATTTTTGGGGGTTCACCACTATGCCGGACAGTTCTGCATACCTTTCCATTACCTCTAGAATATATTGAAGATTTTCCTCCAGATATTTCAGATATAGTAGCAAATCGTCAGCATATAAGGATATTAGGTGTTTCTCTCCCCCCACCTCAATGCCTATCATGTCATATTGTTGTCTAAGGTACACTGCTAGGGGCTCCAGGGCCAGAATATATAACATCGGGGACCAGGGGCACCCTTCTCTGGTGCCTCTGCTAAATTGCCATCTCTCAGATATCACCGATCCTGTGTGTACCCTAGCCAGTGGTTCACTGTACAGCAATTTCGCCCACCTAACATAGCCCGGCCCCATCCTGTATTCCCTCAGGGCCTCCAGCAACCATGGCCACCTCACTGAATCGAAAGCTTTGACTGCATCTAGGGACACAACCGCCATTTCACCCTCGCTCCTATTCCCCTCTTCAATCACCCGGTGGATTCGCCTATGGTTGTGGGTTATATTTCTTTTGGGGACATAACCTGTCTGGTCCGGGTGTATCAGTTTACTCATAACTCTACGCAGCCTATTGGCCAGGACCGCCGTCAATATCTTTCCGTCCTGGTTCAACATTGACAAAGGCCTATAGGAGCCGCAGCTATGCCCTGGCTTGTTGGGCTTAGGAAGCGGTATAATTATCGCTTCTCTAAGCGATTCCGGCAGCCGGCCCACCTCAAAAGACTCATTGAGCATTTCTAGCATGGGGGTGGGGGGAGTACCTCCTCTCTATATGCTTTATAAAACTCGCTAGGGAGTCCGTCCGCACCCGGGGTCTTACAGGTGGGCAACTGCTCCTCCCTTTCTTCGGCACTAATCTTAGGTAATTCCATGTCTCTTAAAGATTCTCTTATCTCCTCTCGATTGCCCCCCCCCCTTTGTCCTCATATAATGCCCTGTAATAGTCTGAGAATGCCTCATTGACTCCCTCTTGGGTGTCCGCTACCTCCCCATCCTCTCTGGTTATCGTCCTAATCGGTGGCCTAGGGGTTTCACTCTTATATAACCACGCCAAAAGACGGCCGGTTTTATCCCCACCTCCATGTTGTCTTTCAACATACTTCTTATAGTTAAGGTTGCAGAGCCTTTCCCAAAGCTCTGCACACCGCTGCTGCAGTTTGAGTACAAGTTCCGCATCCCCTCCTGCCCTATTGATTTCCCGTTCCAGTTCACCTTCCGCTTCCCCTAACTCCATTAGGACCCCACCCTGTAGGCCCTTTGATTTAGCAATAGCAGCACCCCGCAATACCACCTTAAAGGCTTCCCAGAGCGTGCCTGCTGAATCCACACTGCCAGTGTTTTCCTCGAAATAATGTGTGATCTCATCCCTGATATCTTCTCTGAAGACCGGGTCCCTGAGCGCCTCCGCCCGGAGGTGCCACGTCGGTATCCGTGCTCTGGGGCGGCAGTACTGCCAGCCCAGAACCAGAGGCGAGTGGTCCGACAGGACCCTCGCTTTGTAGTCTATTTGGGTGGTCTCTATCATCAAATTTGGCATGGCAAAAAAATAATCAAGTCTCGTATGCAGTTGTTGCGGGGCTGAGTAATGCGAGTACTGTGTTTCATTAGGATGTTTCAGCCTCCAAACATCTGCCAGCCCGAAGTCGTCGAGCAGTGTCTGCAATGCCCTGGTCGCTGGGGTGGGCCTATTAATTTTATCATCGGATCTGTCTGCCTTGGGGTTGAGCACGTAGTTAAAATCCCCTCCCCAAATAACCACTCCCCCCATACACGCACCCAGGTTGGTAAACAGAGTCCTAAAATATGCCGCCGTATTTTGATTGGGGCATATGTATTTATAATGCACACCACCCTATTCTCCACCAGTGCCTTCAATATGACCAACCTCCCCTCCGTATCCACCACCTCTTGTGTAAGTTGGAGCGGAACGTGAGGTGCCACCCAGACCAACACTCCCCTAGCGTAGGCAGAATACGTAGAGCCTACTACAGTACCTCTCCACTTCCTCCCCACCAGTTCCAACTTTTGCCGGGTCAGATGCGTCTCTTGCAACAGTGCAATATCAATCTTCTGTCTTTTCAAATACATCATGACTTTGTTCCTCTTTAAGTAACTATTGAGTCCCCTGACATTCCACGTTACGATCTTAAGGTCCCCCATAGCTCATGAGTGTCCTCCCCCCTTCCGTGTAGCGAATCCCACTTGCCCACACGATACAGATACAGCCCTCTGACTTTTACTTGTAGCTTCTTGTACAAACTCAAACTCCCCATAACTATATACACCACAAATTCCCCGCTTCCCTCCCCACCCTCTACCCATCCCTTCCCCAACACCACACACCCCAACTGCTGCCCAGCTCCATCCTCGGAACTCAGTCACCCCCACATCTAGCCCTGCAAGCACCAAACAATGCCCAGAGCTCAGTAGGGTGAAGTCGCCCTAATGGCCACTTAACTAAAGTTACTAAGTGGGGTAAAGAGATCCGCTCTGCAAGGCTCCCCTAAATACAATAATAGTAACAGTGCTCATAATATCTTGTGCAACAGTCTGACCTTCTCTCCCGAAGGCCGCGCAAATGACTATATTCAAGTCCCATGGATCTGTACCGCGCCATCTTGTGGCACCCTCCTCGTGCACTACTTATCTCCTCCATCTCCTCTTCCCGTCCGAACGTCAGACTCCTGGGGACATCCCTGTGCGTCGAGCCATCCCATGGCGTCCTCCGGAGTCTCAAAAAACAAAGTTTTGTGTTTATGAAAAACTTTCAATTTTGCCGGATACAGCAACATGTATTTGTGGCCCGCCTCTCTCAATCTCCGCTTTACCGTCCCAAAGTTCATGCGGCTACGCTGCACAGTCAGGGTATAGTCCGGGTAGGCCGTGATGTTTGCCGCTCCTCGTGTAATCGTTCCTCCCTTGCGGAAGTGTTCCAATATCCTCTCCCGGTCCCGGTAATTAAGGATTTTGGCTATTACTGGCCTAGGCGGGTTTCCTGGCGGCGGCCTCTTTGTTAGAGCTCTATGCGCTCGTTCCACCGCAAATCCTTGAGATAAGGCTCCTCCGGGTATCTCCTGCAGCAGCATAGACTCAATAAACTCCGTAGGATCGTGGCCCTCCGATCCCTCCGGCAGGCCCACAATGCAAATGTTGTTTCGTCGGCCGCGTCCTTCCGCCTCCTCCGCTCTGCTCTCCAAGTTGCCCACTCTCTCTACCAGGGCATGCAATTCGGCCTTATGGGAGGCACAATCCACGGTATTCGGGCTCACCTCTTTCTCGAGGGTCTCCGTGCTCTCCGCCAAGGCCCTGACGTCCTGCCGGAGTAGATTCACTTCCTCCTGCACCTCACCGACCTTAAGGTCCAATGCTGTTTTCAGCTCAGTAACGGCCAGTTCAAGTTTAGCTTCCCAGGCCGCCTTTAAGTCCGCAATCGCAGCTAGGACCTCTTGGTTGGTACCCGTCGCCGTCATGCCGCCTGTAGCCGACTTGTCCTTACTCTTGGAATTTTCCGGACCAGGGGACGTTTTAGCGAAGTCGTCCAAGGTGGGATGCCTCGCCTCCGGCCTCACCGTTCTACTAGACATGACCCAGAGGACCTGTGTTCTGCACAAGTTACAAATGCGCACACAGTAAGTCTCTATCGCTCGATCATCGTGCGGCCTGCTCCTTCCTTTGTTCCGGTCGTTGGTCGGCCATTTTGTGTCGTTTTTCGTCTCCGGCGCTCCTTATCTTTTTCGCACAAAACTCCACCGCTGTTCCTTCCGCGCCTTCCAAAAGTTCACCAAGCGCGGTCAGACCATTCACACACCGACATGTGTGTTTTCAGCAGTCGTAGGCACGACGTTGTGCACTATTCCGCCAGGATCATTTCAGGATCTCGGGAGCTCCTCCAGATCACGTCCTCCTACATGGCCCTCCTAGCCACGCCCCCCCCTCAGCTCCAAAAGGTTGATGTGTAGTTTGGACTCCGATGGAGACCAACGACCGCTGATTGTCAGATCGTTGGTGTGTGAACTTGCCTCGAACTGCGGCTCCCTTTATGGGTCGCCGGCGCCCGTGAGGCTTGGAACGCAAGCCGCTTCACCTCCGGGCGCCGGCGTATCCAAAGCGAGTCCTGGAAGGCAAGCCCTTCCTAGGGCTCGAGCCCAGTCCACGGCGCATGCGCGGAACCGAGACAGAGGTCTTCCGCGCATGCGCCCTAGCCCTCCGGCCCCGACACCCAACGCTCTCCCTCTGGCGAGCCCCCAAGCGCGGAAGCGCGGGTAGACTCGCCAGGAGGTGAAGGGACGAGTTCGTTCTGCGAGCTTCCTACCTGGGCTGCCTGCCACTCACCTGAGCCCGCTCTGGGCTGCCTGCTACCTTACCTGAATTCCTCCCTGGGCCTGCAGTCTACCTTACCTGAGTTCCTCCCTGGGGCTGCCTGCTCTGGGCTGCCTGCTACTTTTACCTGAATTCCTCCCTGGGCCTGCAGTCTACCTTACCTGAGTTCCTCCCTGGGGCTGCCTGCTACCTTACCTGAATTCCTCCCTGGGCCTGCAGTCTACCTTACCTGAGTTCCTCCCTGGGGCTGCCTGCTACCTTACCTGAGTTCCTCCCTGGGCCTGCAGCATATCTTACCAGAATTTCTCCCTGGGCCTGCCAGCTTACCTTACCTGAATTTCTCCCTGGGCCTGCCAGCTTACCTTACCTGGGTTCTCCCTGGGCCTGCCAGCTTACCTTACCTGTGTTCTCCCTGGGCTGCCAGCTTATCTTACCTGGGATCTCCTTGGGCCTGCCAGCTTACCATACTTGGGTTCCCCTGGCTCTGCCAGCAACTTACCAGAATAAACTCAGGATTTTCCGGCATACTTTTACCTGGACCTCCCTGGGTCTGCCAGCATACACTGACCAAGGTCCCCAGCAATTGCTGCCCTAGAGTAACCTTTCGGGCTCCTTCAGTTAGATCTCCTGCTCAGCCTTGGTTCCTTCCTTTCCTGTCCGGCCTTACCCTCTTCATCCGTTCCTGTGGACCAAGAATATACCTGCCACGCCGGAATCTTAGACCTCCGCTTCAGTTCACGTACTTTGGACTTTATTCCAACGGACTCCATCCCAGCCTGTGATCTGCAACAAGACCGTAGCCTCTCCTGCCTGTGCTTGCACAGTCCCTTCGTCACGTTAATCAGGAGAGTGCTTTCCGTGACATTGGGAATCGGCCCATCCTCCACCCAGTATCAGTTTTTGGGTGGCGGAGAGGCTGGTCTCTCGTGCCACAAGCTCATCTTTCGACTGGATACAGACTGGCGACCTCGGCAAGATCAAAGACCAAGAAACCAGGTACGCAGCCCTCTCGTGCTTCCCAACTTGACAGATTGAGACGCCTGCCTTCAGACATGGAGATGGAGGATTCGCAAGACCTGCGGAACGAGTTACAAGCACTCAGGGCTGAGATGGCCGCCATGCGTCAGGAGAATCAGACGCTACGTCAAATGATAACCCAAGGAGCAATGAGTACTTCACAGGCGGAGGGTTCTTTGGCTCATACAACACCAATCAAGTTTGATGGAGACCCTAGACGGGTGTCGGAGTTTTCTAACCACTGCCGAATTCATTTTCTTTTCAGATCGACTCATTTCAACAATGATAAGGCCAAGATCGGGTACATCTTGGGGAACCTAACTGGGAATGCCTTAGCCTGGGTAACTCCTTTTGTGGTTTCAAACAGTCCTATTTTGAATGACTTCGCAGCCTTTGAAAAGGCATTCCTGGAGGTGTTCCAAACGCCAAATCTGGCCTCTGCTGCACAGAATCAACTGATGGACTTCAAACAGGGAAGCGCCGACATCATAACCTATATCAGCCGCTTCCGACTATTAGCAACCGATTCTCAGTGGCCTGAGATCACGCAGAAGACCCTGTTTCGTCGAGGCTTGAGAGAGGAGTACAAGGACGAGTTACTCCATATCCCTGAACCAGAGAGTCTCCACATATGATTGATCAGGTGCTCCGCATTGACCAGAGGCTAGCCGAGCGGAAAGCAGAAAGACGCCGGCTCGAAAGAAACAATTCCAGAATGACCAGTTTACCCGCCGGATCATTCGGTCCTACTGAATCAGGATCAGAGCCAATGCAGTTGGGAGCCATGAGAGGTCCATTGTCTGAGGAAGAGAAGAAACGGAGAAGAACATTACGCCTATGTCTTTATTGTGGAGCTGCCGGGCATTATCTGGGTACGTGTCCTTTACGACCACAGAAGAAGAAGGCGGGAAACTAAAAGACCTGTCGTGTAATGGAAGGGCAGCGACAGGTCATATTCCATCTTCAGACCTTTCCACATTTTGTTCTATACTTCTTCCCATGCAACCTGCGGTTTTACAGACCTTGAAAATCCGAATTAAGTTGCCTGATAAGAATCTGGAAGTGTTTGGGCTGTTGGACAGCGGAGCTTCTGGTAATTACATTGACGAGACTTTTTCTTCCAGTCACAAGATTCCGCTCTTGTCTAGACTCACTGCACTACCAGTAGAGGTCATTGACGGGACTCCTTTGTCCTCCGGGCCTGTCCGACAGTTTACTGTGGGTCTAATCCTCCAGATCGCCGGTCATTCTGAGGAACTCGCCTTGGATGTTATCAAGTCTCCTACCTATAAGGTGGTCCTGGGGTTACCTTGGCTACAACACCATAACCCGGTTGTAGACTGGAGAACACAGACTTTGACCTTTTCCTCCGCAGTTTGCGCCCAGAAATGCAAATTATCAGCTCCTACCCAGGTTTTCTCAACCGCTCTGGAAACATATGGCAGTGGGGTCCGTCTTTGTGCCACTTCTCTGATCCCGCAGGAGTACGCTGACTTTGAACAGGTATTCTCTGAACCAGGCGACATACCTCTTCCGCCACACCTTTCATTCGACTGCTCCATCGAGTTGTTACCGGACTGTGTCATTCCTCATGGGAAACTGTATGCTTTAACCCGGGATGAAAGACAAGTACTGCAGGATTACTTGTCAGATTGCTTGCAGAAAGGATACATCGTTCCGTCCAAGTCGCCCGCAGGATTTCCCTTGTTTTTTGTGAAGAAGAAGGAAGGCACCTTGAGACCCTGTGTGGATTACCAGCAACTAAATGACATAACTGCAAAGGACCGTTATCCATTACCATTGATTCGCAGTATCCTAGAAACTTTACACACAGCTCGGATCTTCACCAAACTGGATTTACGCGGGGCCTACCACTTGGTCCACATTAAGAGTGGAGATGAATGGAAAACGGCTTTCAAGACACCTTTTGGGCATTATGAATATAGAGTTATGCCATTCGGTCTATGCAATGCCCCCGCTATCTTCCAACGGTTTATGGATAACATCTTTGGTGATATAATTGGTTTGTCAGTTTGGGTGTATTTGGATGATATCCTGGTTTTCTCCAAATCCTTTGAAGAGCATGTGGAACAAGTTCGGGAGGTCCTTCGCCGGTTGTCCTGTAATCATCTATTCGCAAAGGCGGAAAAATGCTGCTTTCATCAGCCTAGTATCGAGTTTTTAGGATTTGTGATTAACCAGGATGGGATAGAGATGGATCCTAAGAAGGTGCAAGCAATACAAGAGTGGAAAGCACCCCACGACGTGAAATCTCTTCAACGCTTTCTGGGATTTGCCAATTTCTACAGGCGCTTTATTCCACAGTTTTCTCAGATCTCAGCGCCCCTTACCAGGCTGACCAGTAGTAAAGTGGTTTTCAAGTGGGATTCCTCTGCTTCTCAGGCTTTTGACACCTTGAAGTCAGCTTTTATGGCAGCCCCGATTCTGCACCATCCACAGCATGATCTACCCTACATTGTGGAGGCCGACGCTTCCAACTTCGCTGTCGGAGCTGTTCTCCTACAGAAAGATCCAGCAACGTCAGTAGAACATCCAGTAGCCTATTTCTCTCGCAAATTGAATCCCAGCGAGAGAAACTACGCGGTTATTGTTAGGGAGAATTCTCTGTTTAGGCTGAATTTCCCTCCCTAGTGAGTCCCCCAGCAGCTTTGCTGGATTTCTGGGGTTTAATTTTTTCTCCTGCCAAGAGTGAGACTCTTTTACCCTCACTCTTGGACATGTTGAACTGTGTTATCTTGGACAAACCTTGTGTTGAATGGGCTATGGGGTCTTTTACTCCATAGGGCCTCATGTATTTTTGTGATGTGGGTTACACAGCACCCTCTGTGCCGTGACCCAGGGGTGTCCTAGGGACTCCCCAACATAGACTCCATACCCTGGGACTGACTACTGTCTCCCAGGGCATGTAAAGTCACCAAAGACTTTGCTAGTCTTGAATCCTGAACAGAACCAGTACAAACCATCATATTGTGGACGTACTGGCTGGGGCAATTCGATTGCCCCAGGGTCTGTTAGTCGAGGGGGCACGTCTCCGTCCCCCCTGATCGAGTTTTGGCTGGTGGCAGTGGAAACTACGTTTTATATTCGACCGCGAATATTTTCCTATGGGATTTCCCATTGTTTTAGGCTAACACATTTAATTATTTATTTACGGTAGCCTTAAACATACCGCCGGTTTATATATTTATTTTTATAACTCCGGTTGGGACTTTTTGCCAAAACTTGATCCTAAAATGGCGTTGGTGTTCGCCTCTGTAACTCTGACCCAAAGTGGAGCCCTTTGTTCCACTTTTGGCGGGCTTCTCCACAGAAGCCCTCCAAAGTGGTGCCACTCTGTCTGGGGTACTTAGGAGGGGTGGAGGGGGATTTAGGCACCCTGGACTGAGTTACCTTGGTAACTCAAGTCGCACTCCGTCCTGATTGGCCCAAGTGGTGAGCCGCCCGGCTCACCACTTAGCATGTTTGAGTGACAGCTAG